>NW_027185809.1:24842203-24853614 GCF_028583685.1 Petaurus breviceps papuanus
GAAAATGGGGAGAAAATTTATAACTCAAAATCTGGAGGAAATAATGTAAATCAGAAGTTAATAAAGCATTTGAAAAATGAAAAAAAAAGTGAAGGAATTGGGCAAGATGATCTGTGAGGCCTCTTCTAGCTATCTATGATCCTAGTTTAATGTTCTCCTTTTTACAGATGAGGAACCAGATAGGCTTATTAACTTGATAAAGTTGCCTAGCATTGGGAGCGAACAAGATGGCTTTCTTCATCTGGTTTGCAAAAGGTGTTCTGCCCTAAGTCAAAAACCACTTCTTATTTCTTAGAATTTCAATAATAATAATAAGCTCTAAACTTTAACATTTATGTCTTTGGAACAGAAAACTTTTTTTTAATAAATTTTTTTATCTTTATTATTTCATTTGTTTACTTTTAGTTTACCAGATTCAGTTCCACAATTCCTTAAGTTTCAAATTCCCTCCCTGCCTCCCTCGCCCCGCCATGGCGGCATACAATCAAGTACAGGATCTGCAAATACTTTCACATTAGATATCAGTCAGGTTATAAAGAAGGACTGCATCAGATGGAATGAACAATGGGAAGGAGGAAACAAAACCAACCAACAAAAATAAAAAGAGCAGGTAATTTGCTTCAATCTGGATTCAAACTTAGTTCTTTCTCTGGATGTAGATATCTCTCTTCATCATGAGTCCTTTGGAGTTGACATATAACCCTACATTGCTGAGAAGAGTCCAGTCTATCAAAGTTGGTCATCACACATGTTGTGTCTGTAATTGTGTACAAATTTCTCCTGGTTCTACTCTTCTCACTCAGCATCATTTCGTATATGCCTCTCCAGGTAAATATGAAGTCCATCTGCTCCTCGTTTCTTATAGCACATGTAATGTATTCCATTACATGCATATACCACAACTTATTCAGCCATTCCCCAATTGATGGGCACCCTCTTAATTTCCAATTCTTTGCTACTACAAAAAGAGCTGCTATAAATATTTTTGTACATATGGGTGTTCCTCCCACTTCTATGATCTCTTTGAGATACAACCCTAGAAGTGGTTTTGCTGGGTCAAAGGGTATGAAATTATTTATAGCCCTTTGGGCATAAATCCAGATTGCTCTCCAGAATGGTTTGGATCAGTTCACAACTCCACCAGCAAAGCATTAATGTTCCAATTTGTCCATATCCTCTCCAGCATTTGTCATTTTCCTGTTTTGTCATCTTAACCAATCTGACTGGTGAGATATGGTACCTCAGAGTTGTTTTGATTTGCATTTCTCTAATCAATAGTGATTTAGAGCATTTTTTCATATGCTTATAGATATCTTTAATTTTATCCTCTGAAAACTGCCTGTGGAACAGAAAACTTTTAAATAGTTTGATGCTATAGGAGAGCTTGTCTTAGAATAACAGAAGCTTGTCTCAGGTGCAGCTGGAGTTAGATTTTGCATTCATCTACCTGTTTAATTCTAGGTTTCAATCAGTGTTGCTTCAGTAGAACAAAATCAGGAACAAAAAATGCGTTTAATTTTAGAATATTCCTAAACCTTAGAAAATGCATTTCTATATACTTTTCAAGGTTATAACATAGACATTCAAATTCTCAGGTAAATATTATGTGCCAGCTTTTAAAAAAGTTTCTTAAAGTATTTATTAATTCAAGCACAGATTTTTTAAAAAGCCTTTTGATTTCATAGAAATTAATGTTCATCTACACAACATCCCTTAATCTTCCATAATAAAAGTTGATAGGGTAGAGATGTAAACAAGAGAATGAATATTTACATTATTTCATGAATATATTTTAGTTATGTCTTTAAGTGAGCATGAATTCTTCGTGATTAAGAAAAAAACAATTAGACATTAACTTTTAGGCCCTAAACATAATATGTAGCCCATTTCCCCTTTTTCTTTTTCACATTATAAAGTTGTTTCCAAAAATTTGGTCACTGGAAGCCTTGTAGATTCTCAAGGTAAACACTGTGGTCAATTTCACACCTTCCTCTAGAAGGTACAGAGTATCCTTTGTTCTCTATGCTAAAATAATTTCTTTGGTATTTTATTTTGCCTCTTAAATTCAATTTTACAATGAGTCACATCATTCTTCAATTTGAATGACTCCTAGGAGTAGCCATTTATTCATGGAGGACTAGGAGAGAGTCAATTAGATGTCCTTTAGCCCAAATGACTTAGTGTCTTCCACAAGATATCTATCTACCTTACTCCCTGTCAGAAACTGTACCAAAGAATTGTATTATAACATTCTTTGTCAATAATAACAGCTGATATCTATTATGGACATTTTATCTACATTATCTCATATGAACCACATGACAAAAGGGGGGAGTGGTGGATAATTCAGGTATTATATTCATTTTACAAGTGACCAAACTGAAGCTAAGAGTTTAAGTAACTTATCCATGGTCATACAAAGCCAAGATGGAAATCCACTTTTTACCTGACTCCAAGTAGAGCACTCTGTCCACCATGCAGCACTATGCTTAACTAATTCTGATATGTATTTGATTATATCCCCTAATATAATCAGGTATAGTAAAATACCCCCAAAACAGCTTATGAGGCAGATGTTAACCTGAGTCTACAAATACAATATTATCGTTATATAAAAGGGTTTCATTGTCTAGTATTTCCTTTAAAAAAAAATTAGGAAGCAGCCAGAAAGCCATTTGTTTTAACTAAGCATTAACACCCAATGGGGTAAATTTCTTTCTCTTCCCCCCCGACCCAAGGGACAAAAGAGAAACCCTTTATCCCAAACAGTGCTAGGCTGACACCCCCCCCCCCCCCCCCCCCCCCCCCCCCAAGGTTCCAGAGCCTTTGTCCCAGACCTGCCTTTCCAACCTAGTCCAACTCTCTACTCATTTGAATAAGCACTAGATCCTAGAATTCTTAGTTACAGCTCTGCTAAGAACTAGTTTAAGTGCCCTCAATAGTCCAAAGATATGATCGAATACAGACAGTGCTTATAATGATAAATGGATTTCCTGGGTTTTCCTCCAAAAAATTCTGGGAATGTAACATTCTGTTCTAGTAGAATTATAGATGCATCTGGTTAAAGAGGGTGAAAAAGCTGCATATGCATCTTGAGTATTGAAACAAAAACTTCTCTGGTGAGGGACTTATGTCTACATTTCACACTTTATTTTAAGCACTTTACGATACTATTTGACTAACAAAAAAAGAAAAACCTGGCAAACACAATCTACTGTTCTGAATAGTATAGCATCCCTTAGGAAATTAGGAATAGGCAATGCTTTTAAACATATTGGAAAAGAAGCTTTATGCATATACTGTTTTTATAACATTTTCACAATAAATACATAATGGATATAATATATTCCTCCCTCACATGAACTATTCTTATATAAAATTTCTACATCTCTACACCTCAAAATATTTGGTGTATTATACCCCCTCATTTTCCCAATCATAAGTATGGTTGAAGGAAAATAGTGAATCTCACTACCTTCCCACTCAGTATTTTTTATTCTTTCAGAAAATTCCTTGTTACAATAATTTTGGGATGGAGGGGATGTAGTATAAAAAGCCAGATTGCAATAATTGAAGAGTTTCTGCTAATAACCCTTGTTTTGGCCTACAGTGGGCCAGATTTGGCCTATGGGCCAACATACTAACAAGGTTCCTTATTTTCTTTTATTATACCTACAAAAGATATCACTTGCTTCACATCTGAAATATAAAACAGGGTAATGAATCCCACATAGGCCACTTGCTAATTACATGACTAATTTTTTTTCTGCTAAATGAGGATGGGACATAGAAGAGTTGGACTAAATGATTTTTCTCTAAGTTCCTTCCTGACTCTAATTTCACAGAATCACAGGACGTTAATCTTTTTCAAAGAGATTTAGAATTTTTAATGAATTTCGAATGATCTTTAATTATTTCTATATAAATGAACTGTATATTAGGGTATTATAGTTAGGAAAATCTATGTAAAACATACCTAAGTTTCAGGTGGTTCAAATCAACCAATAATTTGTGAAGGGATATTTATCAAATGGATGCAAGTGGTTTATCATAATATGATTTGTGGTTTATCGTAACATGATTTTATCCATCAGTAGACTTTAATAGTTACTAAAGGTGAAAATGTGATGTCTCTAAATTTATTGCATTATTTTCCCCAAATAAGGAACTATATGAAATGAGGTCCTAATTTTAACAGGGTCATAGGATCAAAGATTTATTTAGTCAATTGTAAGGGACCCTAGAAGTCATCTAGTCCAACTCTTCATTTTTAAAAGATAAAGAAATGATATCAAGGGGCAGCTCAGCTATGTGGGGCAGTAGATAGAGTACTAGCCCTGGAGTCAGGAAAACCTGAGTTCAAATTCAGACTCAGACACTTGACATTTACTAGCTGTATGACCCTGGGCAAGTCACTTAACTCTGATTGCTTCGGAAAAATAAAAAGAAATAAGACCACAAAGGTTAATTGTGTACCTAAGGTCACAGAGATAGTTAACTACCGTGTTTCCCCGATAATAAGACCTATCCTGAAAATAAGCCCTCCCCCGAAAATAAGCCCTATTGAGATTGCTACTGTAGTGAAGGTGATCCCCTGTGCTACACGCTATTACGGTACCCTCTGTATGCACCGTCCCCCACCCCCCCATGAAACGCACGCCGTGCTCCGAGCTGCATCCAATCAGAGCTGCAGCAGTGAGCGTGTCATCCTGTTCTTCCCCAGTGATTTGCTTATTGAATAAAGGTACAATTTTTGTTCACATTTACCTGTTTATTAAAATTGCTGTCAATGTTCATTAAAATAAGCCCTCCCCTGAAAATAAGCCCTCTGGTGTTTTTCTGTCCAAAAAAATAATAATACAGTGTCTTATTATCGGGGAAACACGGTAGTAACATAGGAATTAAAATCTACTTCTACTGACTCCAAATCCAGGTTAACAAACTACACATCTATATGCACATACATGTAGATACATATGTATGTGTATATGTCTATGTATATACACATATGAGCATATGTGTCTACATATACACATGTGTCTGTGTGCACATACCAATATTTATGTGCATGTGCATATTGTATATGTATTCATATATATGAATATGTGCATGTACATATTTATTTATAATTAGTACTTTTATACTAAGGGACTTATTTATATAAAATATCCAGCACCACACAGTTATTTTACTTTGGGGGGAAAAGAAAGAAAACTGAATTATTTATCAAGACACATAGCTGAAACTCAACTACACAAAATGTATTTCACTAATTATTTCATTCATTTTTTAAACTTAATACTCATGATAACTTTTTCTTAACAATGAAAGGAAATCTTCAAGATCTGATGGTCAGACTTTCAGTGTGTGCATATATGCCTCAAGATCAGCAAACTACAAATCAGAGCTTGATTTATTGTTTTATTTATTATCTAGACTTAAGGTAACAGAAGAAATGCTAATACATACATTTGCCACCCCTCCCCCCATGTTAAACATTTACAAGCACATATCTGCTTTAGGACTTTCACAATTTTTCTCTTCCAGTGTTAAAGTGCACAATTAGAGAAACAGAGAACAAAAAAAATGTTAAATTTGACAACAGAAAATTATGTGTAACAAGAATATCAATTGCCATGTGTTAGTATATTTATTTTCAACAGTAAATAACATGTGTATATGGATACATCACAGTATTCCATGGTGAGAAAGCAGGAACTGGATTTTTAAAAAGAGGTAGAAAGGGCCTAGATATTATTGCCAAAAATGAAGCAACACTGGCTTCTAGTAGTCTAGAAGGAGAGGAAAGAGGAGACAGAGAGGGGAGGAAGGGGAGAGGGGAGGGAAGGGTATAGGTAAGAAATGGGAGGGAAGAGGAGACAGAGAAAGAAAGAGAGGAAGAGGGAGTAAAAGGAAAGGAAATAGGAAGCTTGTCATCTCCTCTTGCTTGGATATATCATGTGGACATATATTCTTCTGCTTGAAAACTTTATCCAGTCAAGACCTGAAGCCAACCTTTTAGTTCAAGAAAAGGAGATGATCTGACCTTTAGTACCTAGTATCTAGTATTAGAAAAGATGAGGTTTAGGGTTACAAACTACTGCTTACTATTTTGACAGTATTCTATTTGACAGTATTGACTATGCATTCCTTTGCTAAGACAGGTATGCTGTATAGATAGGTGTAAAGCATGAAATAACTTGCCAGTCAAAGCAAATAACCTTTAACTGGTAAGTTCTTATTCATCTATTGCATAACGTGTGTGTGTGTATGTGTGTGTGTGTATTCCCCAGAAACAAACATGCTATATTTCAAGAGCTGAGCAGCAGTTGGCCTAACAGAAAAGAAATCCAGGTTTCAGTTTCAGCTCTGCCATGACATAGTTGTAAGATCCTGGGCAAGTCTTTTAAACTCTTCAGGCCTCAGCCTCCCTTTGTGTCAAGTGAGAGGGTTAGACTACATGATCTCCACTGAACATTCTAACATTTTTTTTTAAAGCAATTGGGGTTAAGTAACTTGCTCAAGGTTACACGGCCAGTTATTTCTGGGTGTGGTGCTAAGTTATCAGAGCCCGGATTCGATCCCAGGTCATCCCGACTCTGGGGCCGGTGCTCTTACTCACTGAGCCACCTGGCTGCCCCTTATTCTAACATTTTTTGAACTTACATCAGATGTGTATGAAGTTATTAGTGAATACCATTTTTCATTCAACCAATAAAGCATTTAAATACCAGTGTGCCAGGCACTGTATTACCCATCTATCAGTGAATAGCTCTATTAAAAAGATAATCTTAAGTTTTTCTTTAAGGACTAAAATACTCCTGGGAAAACTGCTAACTAAATATAAATAAGTTATAAATAGAAGGATTAATTTTACTTCTCATTGTACTCTCTCCCTTATTAAAAAAAAATTGAATACATTTTCCCAACTTACATTCCCCCCCCCCCATATTTTTCAGCAGAAAGCATCTCAAATTGTTTTCATCTTGAAATCAGAAGAATTCCAGGTTTATGTGCCTATCACACTTAATGAAACAATTTCAGATTTGGGGGGGACTTCCAAGATCATTTGTCCAAACTCCTTCTTGAATCTGATACTTCTCTACAAAATCCAGAACAAGTAGTCACCCAGATTTAATGTAAAGGTGCTACCTTCAAGGTGGGGTATGTGAAAGAATTTGCCTTTTCTCCAGGGTATTCAAATTTGGAAGACAAGAACTCATTTCAGCATCTAGTTAATAATAACTTGTTAAAATAGGAAATCTGCCAGATGGTAAATTTGCAGGCCCTTTCCGGTACTCTGCTTCTCCTCCTCCTTAGTTCATTAGCAGAGGAACACTTTCCTTCCTCCCTCCCCATCTCATGGTATCACTTTATCATGGGAAGGCATCCCAAGTTCTCCCTGACACTCAATTCAAATGCTCTTTGAAAATGATGTAGGGGTGTCTATCATGGTGCTTCTTGCAGCTGCGAAAACTGCCAGGTATACTTCTGCTCCACTTTTGGACTCCCCTTCTGCTCCATGCTTTGGAGAGGATTTCTTTACATGAAGCTTAGATATACCTGTTTCTTTGCCTCTCATTCCTGTTTCAACCCAATGACTGAATATCAAATACCTGAAACCTGTTAAAGATGCTGCCCAATCAAATCTCTTCTGAAAGCCATCCCTAGTCTCTTCATCAGGTATAATAAGCTCAAGACCTTTCACGAACTTGGGCACCTTTATCTGGATGCTCTCTAGCTTTTCAATGGCCTTTCTAAAATGGGGCACCTAGAATACTATCCAAATGTGATTTGATCCAGGAACAGTACAGTTAGACTGCTGTCTCTTGTATCATAGAAGCTGTCCACCCCACCTCCCCATACTCCCACTGCCATGTCTGGCTACTAAAACAGTGTTGCATAGAGGCTAGGGCTAGAGGGGGCAGCTCTTAGACTTAGGTTCAGGTTGCACCTCTAGCCCACTGATCATGTGTCTCTGGGAAGTCCCTTAACTTTTCAGTACCCCATAGCAAGTCTCTATGATTGGAAATTGTAGAGCAGGTGCCTGAATTATTAAAGGAAGTTTCCTTCCTCATGGGAAGTTCCCTATATCAATGAAGTCACAAGTCTAGTAATGACAGAAAAAAAAACCTCAATGCTGACTCATATTGAGCTTCCTAGCCATTAAACTCCCCAACTATTCTTTAGATGAAATTCCATCCAACCACACCATTTCCATTTTGTATGTGGAAAGTTGATTTTTAAAAACCCATCTGTAGGAGTTTGCTTTTATTTATGTTGCATTTCATTTTATTATTAAATCTGGTCTTTCGTTATAGCTCTTCAAATATTGCTTTTTGGATCCTGATACATCTAACACGTTAACTCTTTCTCAGAGCTCTATCCTCTGCAAATCTGATAAATATAACATTTGTGTAATCTGAGTCATAACAGAAATTTTAACCAGTTAAGCCAAAAAGGAAAATAGGCTGTAAAGGTTAAAGTCTCAATCAGTAAGTACAGCCACAAGAAGGAGGACAAGATATTACTATCTTTATACCTCAAGCATGTTTTCAGTTAAAAAGATTCCTGGGCTGTGGAGACAATATAAACAATAACACCCCAGAGAGAACCAAGTGATAAGATAGATGTGTAACTTCATAACTCTCACCATATTTATCTAACTTGTTCCACATGGAGAACTTGGAGAATTCTAATAGAAGTTCTCTCTATGCTACAATAGCCTTCTCTTTTGTAAACTAAAGGGCAAAGGGGGTACTATGTTTTTATATGTATGTTTGGTATTCACAGGTGTGCAAATGTGAATACTAGATGTCTACATTGCCTCACTAGGCTACGTGAAAGTAATGAAAAAAGAAAACTCACAATAAAGCAGTTCACTGATACCTTGAGCTGAAATTACATTCTGAGGGTAGAAATGGGTAAAGATGAGGCATGGGAGAAAGGAAACCAGCTACAGAAAGGATGCTGAAATGATATTAGGTAAAAATAAGAGCATATATTGTCTAAAATAAAAGTCAGTGTTCCAATGGGAGTTGGTATAGAAAGGCAGTGGGTTTGTTTTCTCTTCTCCATCCCTGGAGGTCTGTTCTCCATCAAGTGGAGGTTGGATGACCCCTTCTCACTGCTTGTTAGGGATGTTAAAAAGAATTTCTCCTCAGCTATGAATTGAACAAGACAATCTCTTGGGTCCATTCCAACTTTCTTTGAAGCAGAGACAAATATAAGAACTTTGCATCTTTTTAAGACACTAAAACAAGCTTAATGGCGGTCGACTCCCCTTACAGCTACACCTGCTACTCCTCTACCTCCCTCTTTTATTCCAAAATACAAACGAGTGCTGAACAAGGAGAGATGTTCTATACATACAAAGAAATACTATCTTCCCACAAAAAGAAGTGAGGGACAAGTGCAAGGACACAGAGCTGACCTACTCTAGCAAACAAAACGCTATCTTTAGTATCGCCCCCAAAGCAATCTATCAGTCACAGAAATCTAATTAATGGTCACTTGTGAAAAAGTCCTCCTTCATCTGGCTTCATAAAATAATTATCAGTGTCACGGCGTGAAACTGACCAAGTTACTATTGCCCAGTCTTCCTCTCAGCAGAGCTTCCACACTGCATCATTTTCCAAATTACTGAACTCACCAACTAAGATAAATTAAAATGTGGCAAAATCATAGGATTTTCTATCTAGTTCAAATCTGTTATTTTTACAAATTGAAAAACTGAGACTCAGAGAGATTAAGGAATTCAATCAAAGTCATAGGCATGCAATAGCAGATTTGGATCTAAACCCTGCTCTAGATGTCAAAATTGGTAGCTCTCTCCATCATTCTATATTTCCGCTATCTACTTCCAGTTGATTTAAATTATTCTTTTCATAACCCTCCCCCCCTTTTTTTTTCAGCTCAGGCTTTTACTTCCTTGCATTTTTCCATAATGGCTTTTTATCCAGATGTCTCTGGATTTGGCACTGACTTCATGGATCAGTATCTTATCTCAATATTCCCTCTACCAGCCTACCTGGTTTCTTATCACTTCTCTGTTCTGTTACCAGGTCTGATTTAAAAAAAAAATATTTTAATCCCTTAAACAAAAACCATGAAATACAGAAATTGAAATGCCATCAGTTTTGATATACTACATATGAGCTAACCCACCCATTTGCCATAGATACATACCATTATCTATGATTAGCATTTCAAGCTCTCTTTTAAGATTTTCCTCTAGGGGTTGAAAGAATTCACCTATCACCCCCTGAAAAGGGTTCCAAAAAGAAAACTCCTAGGAATATTATAGCCAGGTTCTGAAATTCCCAGATCAAGGAGAGAATATTACAAGCAGCCAGGAAGAAACAATTTCAATATTGTGGAAACACAATCAGGACAACACAGGATCTGGCAGCTTCTACACTAAGGGATTGAAGGGCTTGGAATATGACATTCCAGAGGGCAAAGGAGCTGGGATTAAAACTAAGAATCACCTACCCAGCAAAACCGAGTATCACGTTTCAGGGGAAAATATGGTCATTCAGTGGAATAGAGGACTTTCAAGCATTCTTGTTGAAAAAAACCAGAGTTGAATAGAAAATCTGACATTCAGATACAAGAAGCAAGAGAAGCATGAGAAGGTAAACAGGGAAAAGAAACCATAAAGAACTTATCAAAGTTGAACTATTAACATTCCTACATGGAAAAATGATCACTGTAACTGATGAAACTTTTCTCAGTATGAAAACAGTTGAAGGGAATAGAACTATATGTATGTGTGTGTGTCTATATATATGTCTATATATGAGGGTACACTGGCATATACATATGTGAATGTGTGTGTATATATGTTTACAGGTATACACAGATAGAGGGCACAGGTCCAATTTAATAGGAAGGGATGATACTTAAAAGGTGAAATTAAGAGGTGAGAGAGGAATATAATGAGAGGAGATGGGGACAGACAGAATCGAGTAAACTATCTCATATAGAAGAGGCAAGGGAAAATAGTTACAATGGAGGGGAAGAATAGGAAGCCAAAAGGGAATGGGTCAACCTTATTCTCATTGAATTTGTCTTGGGTAGGGAATGAAATACACACTAAATAGGGTATCTCACCCTACAGGAAAGTAGTGGGGAAAGGGATGAGAGGGAGTATGATGGAAGGGAGGGCAGGCTGGGAGGGAGGGAAGTTGGAAGTACCCAGTTTTGAAAAGGGACAGGATCAAAGTAGAGAATAGAACAAGTGGGAGGTGGGATAGGAGGGAGGGAAATATAGTCAGTCTTTTACAATATATCTACTATGTTGATGTTTTGCATTAGCTACACACGTACAACTGATACTTAACTGCTTATCTTCCCAGTAGGAGTGGGTGACAAGGGAGGAAGGGAATGAATTTGGAATTCAAAGTTTT
>NW_027185809.1:24853714-24855097 GCF_028583685.1 Petaurus breviceps papuanus
ATATATATATATATATACTTTTATTAATACTATTTTACATGTAATTGAGAAATAAGATATACAGGCATATAAGATAGGGCATAGAGATCCACCATACCCTACTGGAAAAGTCGAAGGGGGTATGGGAGAAGATATGGGAGAGAGCAGATTGGAGGAGGCGATATCCTGTGGGACTGCTATTTTGGGGCGGTAGGTAGGAGAAAAACGGGGAGAAAATTTGTTACTCAAAACCTGGAGGAAATGAATGATGTAAATCAGAAGTTAATAAAGCATTGGAAAAAAAAAAATTTCCTCCAGGGCCAGTGCAATCCTTTATATAATTTGGCAGTAATTTTCACTTAGAATAGCAAAATACAACTCCAAAGTGTTCCCCTTCCCCCCCCCCCCCCAGATTCTATCATTATTGCTAAATTAGAAGTAATTCCCTTTAATGAAAAAAGTACTAAAACTAAAAGCATGAGTGCCTGGCATATAGATTTTGTTGAGTCATTTTGCAATTGTTTTTGACTCTTCATTATTCCATTTGGGGTTTTCTTGCCAAAGATACTGGAGTGGTTTGCCATTTCCTTCTCCAACTCATTTTACAGATGAGGAATCTGAGGCAAACAGGGTTCAGTTACTTGCCCAGGGTCACACAGCTAATAAGTTTCTGAGGCCAAATTTGCACTCAAGTCTTCCTGACTCCAGGCCTGACCCTCTATCCAATTCATCTAGCATGGCATATAGAGTAAGCAATTAATAATGTCTGAAGATAACAAAATGTTAGCAAAGAGAGAACCAACCCTTTTCCTGACCCAAACTTTACTGTCAAACTTGTCCAGCTCTCTCCCCTAGTACATCATCAATATCTTCCCATAAAGGCAAATGTGTAGCATTTGTCTAACTTCAGCTTAATATGAGATACCTTATTGAAGGATGGTTCTCCTATTATGATGTTATTGTTCTTCTATCATAAGATCATGTTTTGGATTTTCCCTTGCCCAAGTACAAATGAGAGATTTGCACCCAGCAAACTACAACAGTCTCGTATAGTTCCCCTCTGGACAGGTTTTAAGGATTTGATCAGTCTGTGTCCAAGAACAACTCAGTACCCTGGCCTCATTAGCATGGAAGTGTGACCAGCTAGAATAAGAATTTATCTTAAAAAGGGGGAGGAGAGGTAAGGGGGAGGGAGACTTTCTAGATTAGGTCTAAAACTTGTCTCAGTGGAAGAAGCAACCAGACCGCTGAAATCACAGGTGTTTGACAGAAAATGCACAACTCTTTATGAAGAGTACTTTTCATTGCTTTTGAATTAATAGATGAATCCAGAGTATGAGATAATAATTTTTTTTTATCCAGAATAGTGTGTTATTAACAATAGCCAAGAGTTGGGGGTGGCTA
>NW_027185809.1:24855497-25002748 GCF_028583685.1 Petaurus breviceps papuanus
AAAAAAAAAAAAAAAACAATAGCCAAAAGCTTCTGGTGTGATATGCATATTGGTAAAAAGTTTTTGTCTCTCCTCACACTGGCTCATTCAAGTAATGATCATTCCTCTGTCCCCATAAAGCAAGCATTCTTAATCTGAGATCTAAGAACTTCATTTTCTTTTTTAATATTGTGGCAACTGTATTCCAATATTGGTTTCCTTTGTAATCTTATGTATTTCATGTATCTAAAACACTGTTTTGAGGCGTCAACAGGTTTTTGGGGCGCTAGGTGACTCGGTCAATAGAATGCCAGAGCATTCAGGAAAACTCAGTTTAAATCTAGCTTCAGACACTTACTAGTTGTGTGACCCTGGGTAAGTCACTTAACCCTATTTGCCCCAGTTTCTTTATCTGTAAGATGAGCTGGAGAAGGAAATGGCAAACCATTATAGTGCATCATAAACAGCTGGACACAACTGAAAGGACTGAACAATGACAACAGGTTTTGCCAGACTGCCAAAGGGGTAGATGGAACAAAAAAGGGTAAGTATCCCTAACATATAGGTAAGCCTATTTTACATCCTTTTCACATCTAGGAAAATCATAAAGAGTATATTATGTTTTACCCTTTGACTCAGTAATACCACTATTAAGTCTGTTTTCACAAGGTGATCAGAGAAAAAGGAAAAGAATCTATATGTTCTAAGATATTTATAGCAGCACGCTTTGTGGTGGCAAAGAAGTTGAGGGGATGTCCATCAATTGGGGAATAGTTAAACAAGTGGTGGTATATGATTGTGATGGAATACTACAGTGGTGTAAGAAATAATGAGCAGGTTGATTTTAGAAAAACCCTGAAAAGACCTGCATGAAATAATGAAAAGTGAAATGAGCAGAACCAAGAGAACACTGTATAGAATAACAGCAATATTTTTTGAATAACAATTGTGCACAACCAAGTTATTCTGAGTATTATAAATACTCAAACTACAAAGGACCTGTGAAGGAAGATGCTGTCCACCCTCCAGAGAAAGAACCAATAAAAAGAAGTATGTGTAGTATGATTTCAAATATTTATCAATCTGTGTCAAATGGGGGCCTTCTCTAGTATCAGGTGGGGAAGGGAAGGAGAGTTCAAAACTTAAAATGTCACAAAATAGATACATAAAATTAAATCTTAAAAAAAGTATATTAAGTTTGAGCAGAGGCTTCGAGCATTCAGTTTCTTGAAAGTTCTGTCTTGCATCTGTGAAATGTTGGAAAGTTAGATAAAAAAATGAATGGCTCAGAATGCCTAGTCCATTCAAGAAAAATCTCCCCCAAAACTCAAAATGAAGGAATTTTAGCTTGTGGTTATTGGCCCCTATTGAGAGAAAAAGTTTACTGAACTGAGTTACTTACTTCCCACTATGTAAGGTCAAACTTAGCAGGTGGAAATATGACAAGCAAGATAAAAACCAGAGGAGGTCTCAGTAGAGATTACAAGCATTAGTGATTACTTCATGAACCAAACACCTAAGGCTCCCAATGGTTACCAGCTTTTGGGGTAAGCTTGTGTTTATGCTGATCCAAGCAGCTGCAACCTTTTAAAAAATGATTGAACAGAAGGCCAAGATTCTTAAAGCCAAAGCCACCAAATCTTTATGCCACTACCAAAAATGTTTACAAAAGGTATCATTTACCTATGTTTTGATAGTTGTAATTCCAGAAATAGAAAGCAATTTGACAAATAGTAGTTTAAATAAAAACACATTCATACAAAAATTCTTAGCATACTAGATTATTCTACAAAGACAACAGTTTAAATTCCTTGGCACACCTTCATTGAACTCTTCAAAATTAACAGCCAACTACATTACCAATGGAGCCATCTTAACCATTGACACACCTCTCCCTGACTACACTTAGTAATTTATGTTGAGAGCCATAGCGTACCATCTCTAACCAAAAAGTAACATCAAATATCAAGTAAATGATACTCTCATTCTTCAGCACATCTTTCATCATCACAGACTATGAGAGGGTTTTTGACTGCCTAAAATGGTAAATACCAAAAACAAAATAAAATCACTCACTTTACTTATACTTCCAAACAGTGCCATTAGTGGCCTAGCAAAGGTTTCTTTTCTTTCTTTTTTTTTTTTTTTGCCTTTTTTGGGAGAGCAATTGGGGTTAAGTGACTTGCCCAAGGTCACACAGCTAGTTTTTGTGTCAAGTGTCTGAGGCTGGATTTGAACTCAGGTCCCCTGACTCCAGGGCCAGTGCTCTGTTCACTGCGCCACCTAGTCACCCCCGGCCAAGGTTTTTGGTAGACTGTCTCTTGTCAGCCTTCCATTGGCTTTCTCAGTGTTCTGTTGTACAACCTTCATCCAAGAAAATTGGTCAATTCCAGAAAAAAGTCTCCTGTACACTAAAATATCTACATCAGTTATTTTTTGTGGGAGTAACAAACGAGAAACAAAGTAGATGTTCAATGACAGGGAAATGGCTAAACAAATTGTGGTTCATGAATATCACAGACCACTGCACATTAATAAATGATAAAATGAGAAATTCAGAGAACACATAACTTGTATTCACTAAGGCAGAGAGAATTAAACTGAACCAAAAAGACAATGTATTACTATACAATTACAATGAACAACCTTAGCCAGGAGAAGTTGGGAAAATGTCCCTCCCCCTCTTTTTTTTTGGTGGGAGAGGGGATTGAGGGGAAGACACAGCAGCCTGTGGATATACAATATTGCATATTGTCAAATATGGAGGTTGTAATCAGTTAGTTTTGCTAAACTGCTTCCCTCTCCCAATTCCTTTTTAAATCTTTGTTACAAGGGATGGCTCATGGACTACATCCTTGAAAGTACATATACGTACACACACACACACACACAAACACACACATATATGAATGTGATATAAAAAATAAAGAGGTAACAAATAAGGATTTTAAAAATTCTTTTTAAAAGCTAGAACACTGACAAAAGAATACAAAAAGTTTTTTTTAAACCTAGAACTATCCAACACGGAGCATCAGCCAATGAAAGTTCAAACTAAAAAAATTGCCTAAACCAATATTAACTATACTTAGAAGGGTCCCAAAGGTCCCTCATTTTTCAGGAGGAGACTGAGGCTCAGAGAGATTAGGTGGATCCAGCCAAGATCACATAGGCAATAATAGAAGTGGCACTTTAATCTAGGTCCTTTGCCACCAAATCCTTTGCCCTTCCATTGCACCAAGTTGCCTCATCAATGAGTTCAAATCAATTTCACCTAATGCACAGGGCAGCTCAGTTAATCCTGATTCTGGATGTTCTGCCAAAAGTCACATAGAAAAGAATTGAGCTTGGTGAGAGGAACTGAACTGCCATGTTTTAAATTCAGCATTTACCTAGATGTTCACATACATCTAGCCTGGGCAAGTCACTTAACCTTTCGGTGACCCAGGCAACTCTTAAGACCATAAGTCATAGAGCAGATGTTGAACCACATTGGTAAAGGAGTTCCTCTTCTGGGGAGCTTCCTATTCTGAAATCATGGGTACACTTATGAAAATAAATGAGCAGGGGGCAGAGACAAGATGGCGGAGTAGAAGCAGGACCTTCCCGAGGATCCAGCTTCCACCTTCCCCAATCCATGTAAAAAGGGGACTCTAAACAAACTTTGGAGCTGCAGAACCCACAAAATGACACAGAGAAGCTAACCTCCCACTGAGGATAGCCCATCAGGCCTGCAGGAAGCCAGCGCAGTGCCCAGCCACAGGCAGAGGGACTACAGATCAGCAGCAGCAGTGGCAGTTTCCAGATTTATCAACACAGATGCGAAGGACAAAGTGAGAGGGCAGTGCAGTCTGGACTTTGGGACCCAGTAAGTGGGAGTGCCTTGCTTTTGCTTCAGCTCCTGGCCTACAGAGTATACCATGTTTCCCCGATAATAAGACCTATCCCAAAAATAAGCCCTCCCTTTACTGCATAAGATTCCTCTAAAATAAGCCCTCCCCCGAAAATAAGCCCTATTGAGATTGCTACTGTAGTGAAGGTGATCCCCTGCGCTACACGCTATATTATGGTACCCTCTGTATGCACCGTCACCTCCCCTCCCGCCTGTGAAACGCTGCACTCTGAGCTGCATCCAATCAGAGCTGCAGCAGTGAGCGCGTCATCCTGTTCTTCCCCAGTGATTTGCTTGTAATCACTGTAATTACAATTTGCTTGTAATCACCAAATTGCTGTCAATGTTCATTAAAATAAGCCCTCCCCTGAAAATAAGCCCTCTGGTGTTTTCTGTCCAAAAAATTAATAAGACAGTGTCTTATTATCGGGGAAACACAGTAGGGGGACCAAGCACCAGTCTGAGGGGTAATCACTCTTGCTTTAACCTGCTTGGATCTGTACTGCAGTCAAGGGTGGAGGTCCTGGGGTGTGTGACCACCTTGCCAGAGCGTGTGGAGACCTCAGAGAGGGTACACATCTAATACCTCTGGCAGCTGAAAAAACCCCAGCATTTGGGACAAAGCTCCCCTGTCTGGTGGCAGAGTCCTACTGTGGCAAAAAGCCCAAAAGACAAGTAATTGAGTGGCAAAATGAACAGGCAAAGGAAACAAAGCAGACAGAAGATTCCAACATTACACTCCTATTTTGGGGACAAAAAGGAGCAAAGCATGGAACAGGAGGAAAACAGTGAAGTCAGAACTCCTGCACCAAAAGCTTCAAAGGAAAATAGAGGACCTTAACAAGCAGATAAGAGAAGTGGAGGAAAAATTGGGAAGACAAATGAGAACAATGCCAGGAAATTATGAAATAAGAGTCAACAGCCTGACTGAGGAAAATCATACCTTAAAAAACAGACTGACTCAAATGGCAAAGGAGGCTCAAAAAGGCAATGAGGAGAAGAATACCTTAAAAAGCCAAATTTGCCAGATGGAAAAAGAATCTCAAAAGCTCAATGAGCAGAATCATTGCTTCAGAATTAGATTGGAGCAAATGGAAGCTAATGACTTTATGAGAAATCAAGATGCTGTTAAACAGATCCAAACAAATGAAAGAATAGAAGGCAATGGGAAATATCTCATGGGAAAAACCACTGACCTGGAAAATAGATCCAGGAGAGATAATTTTAAAATTATTGGACTACCTGAAAGCCATGACCAAAGTAAGAAACTAGAAATCATCCTCCAGGAAGTTCTCAAAGAAAACTGCCCTGATTTTTTAGAACCAGAAGGCAAAATAGAGGTTGAAAGAATCCACCGATCACCTCCTGAAAAAGATTCCAAAAAGAAAACTCCTAGGAATATTATAGCCAGGTTCCGGAATTCCCAGATTAAGGAGAGAACATTACAAGCAGCCAGGAAGAAACAATTTGAATATTGTGGAAACACAATCAGGACAACACAGGATCTGGCAGCTTCTACACTGAGGGATGGAAGGGCTTGGAATATGATATTCTGGAAGTCAAAAGAGCTGGGATTAAAACCAAGAGTCACCTACCCAGCAAAACTGAGTATCGTATTTCAGGGGAAAATATGTCATTGAGTGGAATAGAGGACTTTCAAGCATTCTTGATGAAAAAACCAGAGTTGAATAGAAAATTTGACATTCAGATACAAGAAGCAAGAGAAGCATGAGAAGGTAAACAGGGAAAAGAAATCATAAAGAACTTATCAAAGTTGAACTATTAACATTCCTACATGGACAAACAATTGTAATTTATGAAACTTTTCTCGGTAGTTGAAGGGATTAGAAACACACACATATATATGAATACATATGTGAATGTGTGTATATAAGTTTACAGGTATACATAGATAGAGGGAATAGGACCAATTTAACAGGAAGGAATGATACTTAAAGGTGAAATTAAGAGGTGAGAGGAATATAGGAATATAATGAGAGGAGATGGGAGAGACAGATTGGGGTAAACTGTCTCTTATAGAAGAGGCTGGTTACAATGGAGGGGAAGAATAGGAAGGCAAAAGGGAATGGGTCAACCTTATTCCCATTGAATCTGGCTTGAGGAAGGAGTGAAATACACATTAAATAGGATATCTCACCCTCCAGGAGAATAGTGGGGGAAGGGGATGAGAGGGGGGATGATGGAAGGGAGGGCAGGCTGGGGGGAAAGGGAAGTTGGAAGCACCCACTTTTGAAAAGGGACAGGATCAAAGTAGAGAATAGAACAAGTGGGAGGTGGGATAGGAGGGAGGGAAATATGGTCAGCCTTTTACAATATATCTACTATGTCATTGTTTTGCATTATCCACACATGTACAACCTATACTGAATTGTTTATCTTCCCAGTAAGGGTGGGTGACAAGGGAAGAAGGGAATGAATCTGGAATTGAAAGTTTTAAAGTCAAATATTCAAATATATATATATATATATGTGTGTGTATGTGTGTGTGTATAAATATATATATATATACTATTATTAATACTGTTTTACATGTAATTGGGAAATAAGATATACAGGCACTGGGGCATAGAGATCCACTGGAAAAGTCGAAAGGGGCATGGGAGAAAATATGGGAGAGAGCAGATTGGAGGAGGGCATATCCTGTGAGACGCTGTTTGGGGGCAGTGGGTAGGGGGAAAACGGGGAGAAAATTCGTAACTCAAAATCTGGCAGAAACGAATGATGTAAATCAGAAGTTAATAAAGCATTTAAAAAAATTAAAAAAAGAAAAAAAGCAAAGAAATGAGCAAACGTTTGTGCACACATATACAATAAGTGAGCACTTCCGTAACTTTTAATCAGTATCTTCTGTATGATGTACATATATCACTATGTATATAGGAATATTTAGTGTGTATATGACAGGTGAATAAAGTTAGGAAATGGCTATTTCATGACTATATGGTTTAGTGGACGAAGTGATGAACTTAAGAGTTAGAAAAATAAACAGATATTTATTAAGCATTAAGAAATGCTAGGCCCTATGCAAGTATTAGGAATACAAGAAACAAGTGCAAACAACTCCTGACCTCAAGGAGCTTACATTTGGACAGTAGAAACAATATTTGTATATGACTAGGTATATATAACATGCAGACACAATAAAAGTTTTTCTAGGCCGTGCCTCGTCAAAGCCAGCTTTGATTTGATTCCAGCTCCAGATTGGACAAGTTGACATACTTAGGAAGCATAAAACATTTAACATTAAGAAATTTATTCAAACATAAAAAGGTTCAAGCCCAAATCACATTGCCCAATCAAATCCTGAGCAGAGTCTTATAGCTTCTTTAAAAGAGGAACTGGCCCTACCTAAGCAAAACAGGTGCTACTCCTACAAGGTAACCAGTAGCTGGCCTTCTAGTGGGTGGTGGGGGAGGACTAGGCAAGGCCTCCAGAAGGAGGTTGAATCTGAACTGAATGCTGAAGGATGTCAAAGTTTTGAAGAGGTGGAAGTGAGGGGCAGAGCTGGAAGAGAGCATTTCAAGAAAAAGCAGAGAGAGAGAAGCAAAGTCACATGTGAGGAACTGCACTTCTATTATCACTGTTAATGAACTTGTGTTGAGTAAACCATTGCCACAGGCAAATGAGATGAATTGTGCTTTTGGGGAGAATATGAAATTTGGACAATTTTAAAATGCCGACAGTTTCAATTTACCAAAGGGAAAAACTCAGCAAGTTTCTTAAGGATGGAAGAATAAAGAAAAGCACAATAAATGAATTTGTTATGCAAGTCAACACAAGCCAGTTTCAATGGAAGAGAAGGTAAGTTGGCTCCTTTTGAACCCTACTAAGCTTGTTCCATTTGCATTTACAGCTATTGTTTTAAAAATAATTTTCTATCTAATTATGAAGTAAACTAAAGCAGTTATTGTTTTCAGAAAGATTTAACTAAGCAGTCCTTGTATATACCATTTAAAATTTTAAAAACTGAAATACAAGCCTAAAAGATTAAGAATTTTTTTAACAGCACTGGAGGATCCCAATCCACTGCTGTGACTTTAAATCCCTAGATGCTTCCTATAATGTCTTCTAGAGGATTGTGCTGGTACAGGCCCATTTCCCTTCTCCAAATTTATCTAGTCTCTGTCTGATCTTAGATATTCTCTTTCTAATTTTGAGTAAACTGCAGATTAAAATATGACGTGGGTGGCGAAGTGAGTAGAGTGCCGGCCCTGGAGGCAGGAGGACCTGAGTTCCCAAGTGGCCTCACACACTTAAAACGAACACACAAAAAAAAACCTAGCCACGTGACCTTGGGCAAGTTATTTAACCCCAACTGCCCTCCACAAAGCAAAAAAGGATATGGTGTGCTTCTTATTCCACAAAAGAAGAAAGTCACAGAAGTTGAATTACTTGCTCAGAACATAGCAATTTAATGGTAAAACTGGATTAGAATCACTTTAATATGTTGTCTACTGGAAGAAAACCCTTTAAATTAGGTTATATATGCAGTGCTATTTTAAGTGAAATGCATTATTGCATTACAAACAGCTCATTTCCATAGCAGCTCAAAGTTTATAAAATGCATTCTTCAAAACGCATTTTAGCATTTTAGTAGGTAGATAGTGTATCTCCATTTTACAGATGAGGAAGCTTAATCTCAGGAGATAGTAATTTGGCCCCTATCAAAACTGGGATTGGAATCCAGATATTTGGATTTCAAACCTAACACTTTCACAGAAAAGAAGACATTTTCATTATTTATTATTTGGGGCCTACTTATTTCCTGATCAACTTAACAGATGACAAATTAGATGAAAGATAACTGGTTTTTTTTCTTCAGTCTCAGAAAAGAAGTATAAGCTCTCAAAGGGCTTTCTGCAACATTATTTCCCCTTACTTGGGCTATTGTCTTTAAGAATACAGCTCCTTACCAAGGCAGGGAGTGTAGATTGTTTAAAAACCGTCAGGACTGGTTTTAATATCTTCTAAAGCAGTTTATAAAGGGGAGGACACAGGCTTCAGGAGACAAGCACAGGTGAGAAAAACAAAGAGGAATGAAAGACTTTCAAATGCAAGTCCCTAAAACTCCCTTTAAAAGACAGTAGAGAAAAATTTTCCAGGGCAGATGGGGAAAAGGAGGCAGAGGAGCAGTTCGACTGGGGGGGGGGGGGGGGGGAGGGAAGAACCAGCATTTGACCACGCCCACGAAGTCAAGCCTTCCCGGGGGCTAGTAAGCCAGATTTGAGGAAAACCGGGAGATTTTAAGACTCGCTTAACAGGGGTTACCATAGCAACGGAATTCATCCTCTCCCCCCCCCCAGCCCCCTTCCGCAAGAAAATTTCGCTTTAATTCATAGTCCAGCATCATTTTCCAAGAAACTACCGATCCAATTAATAGAGCAAGCCAGTTGACAAGGGTAAACACATTCTAAATACTGGGCGGGGGGAGGGGGGGGAGAGACAGTAAAAATGGAAGGAATAATACTTCATTCGGGAAAGATCGGGGTAAGGAAACAAAGTATGTAGGACTGAAAGCCTTTCTGGTATTGGTCCCTTAACCTCCAACACTTGATCCAGAAGGGTGGGAAACCTAGCCAGTTCAACACCACTTCCTCCTCAGGACATTCTGAGAAAACCAAAAGATTCAGCCCTCCTTCCCCTCGAAGAGACAGCAATATCAACAGATCACCCCAGCTGAGCTGGTGCCTCCAGATGCCCTTCATCGCAGAAAACGTGGAGAGGGCAAGGGCGGAGATGCGCACCGCCTTGGGGATGGGGACGGGAACAACCAGCTAGACAGCTCAGTGGCTGGCACCACAACCCACTGCGGTGGCTTTAACCACCATTCGTTTCCTGCACTGTCTCCCGCCCTCCCAGCTGTAGGGCTCTGCTGCCAGGCTCATTTCCACAACACCCCGCCGTCCTCCAGGTACAGAGCCCCCGACATTCTGCTTCGAACTTTGAACGGATCTCAGCCCTTACAACTGGGGCAAGAAATAGTGATTTATATCTGGAGATGAGGGGGCGGAGGGAGAGTTAAACATTTCTCCTTCCCCACAACCACTCCTCTACAGCTAAGAGTTCAGAGCAGCCAGGAGACAAGGACCCCCTTTTCTCATAACCTACCCTTTGTTGCCCCTGTCCTCTGACTAGGGGCTGCCTCCACAGCGCCCCCGGGGTGAGGGGGCATTAGGTGAAAGGAAGCGAGTCGTTCCGTAGCAGCGCTGCCCAGCAGCACCGAACGGGGGCCAAAATTTCTTTTGCCTCTCTCTCCCCTGCTTTCACTGAATCCCCGAGGTAGGGAGGCGTCCTGGACATAGTCAATATACCTCGCGTAAAAACACATCTGAAAACGCATGAAAGAAAAGGGGGGCGTGGAGGGACATAGGGAACAAACCTAGTCCTTTTCCCTAAATCCCCTTCTTCCCGGCTCGCCTCAGTTTTGCACTGAGGTGCAGCCATTTTTCCAACCCCCACCCCAGCCCAGGGGCAGTTAGACTTCTCAGTCCAAGCCTGAAAGCCCAAAGCGGTCCTTTCCCAGTACCCACCCACCCACTCAGTACCTGAACGACGGGTTTAAAATTTACCTACTTCCTCCCGCAGCTCAAGGAAAAGGAGGGGGGAGGGGGGGGCAGGGAAAGGCAGGGAGGAAGAGCAAACCCCGCAAACCTACCGCCCTTCCCGAGACGAACCCGCAGCCTGCTCGCTTCCTCACGGTGCCCTCAGTGCCACTTAATGAATGAGAAAAAGCTGTGTCCCCGTGAGCTAGAGGGAGGGACAGACACGCAGCGCCGTACTCCCTCCTCCCTACCTGGGCAGACTCCGAATGCTAGGAAAGGCAGCACGGAATACAATGGGATCTGTTTAAAGAGTTTCGCACCCCCCCTCCCCCCCCAACGTAGTGGCTAATATATAACAAGCTCGCTAGTGACATCACTCCCAGCCTAATAGGATACAATGTAGCTCTGATTGCGCATGGACTTCCCGGCTGGGGCCCCAGAGAGCGCTGGGAATTGTAGTTACTTCCTGGGGATTCAGTCCCTGGGCAGTTTCTCAGCGCCTGGATGCCTAGGACTACAGTTCCCAATGCAGTCCTCGGGAGCCTACACCTCCTCCCCTCAGGTCCTCCCTCAGACACGCCTCCCTCCCTCCCCTCACCCCCGCCCCACAACTCCTAGCTTTGCCGTGGTCATTCAGATAAGGAAGGAGTGTGCTAGCGAAAGGGAGAGTATGTCTAATTAACCTAACCCCCTTTACTGTAACCCAACTCACAACCTTTGGACCTCCCAATTAGGCTCCCCTAGTTCGTTTCCGGACTTTTTTGGGAGAAAGGGAGAGACATTTACTTGCCCCAGAAAAATAGCTTTGTCCACTCAGGATTCTTTTGGTCCCAGTCAAGAGAACAAAATAGACCCTCGTTCTGTTCTCCAAAGTTGAGAAATCAAAAGATTCGATAGTTCTTTCTCTTAAACAGCTTCAGGCATATGCTGACTTTCCGTTGATTTAAAAGACCCCAAACTGCTCACTTTTCCCTTTTCTTTTCTCCTTTGCTCTTGTCGCCTTGTCCCTTTATGCAAGAGAGCAGGACGAAGCAGACTCAGACTCAGGAATCAATTTGTAGAAATAACATGGTGACATAGTCCCAGTACTGCTCCTGGGGGCATAGGTGTACTTCCCCATATGCTGAAGTGCCAGTACTTACTTCCCATGGTAATTTGTAGCCAGGTTTTTGTTCAATTCTGGAGGTAGTCTTACTGCTCTTGCTCTGAATTCCATTTTAAAAACATTCTTTAAAAAAAAAAACCATACACACGCACACAAAAGAAACTTTTAATCAAAAAACATCCCCCCCCCCATACAGACCTTTCCTTTCTTTTTCTATCATTTAATTCAAACAACAAAATCAAGATGGGTGTGCTAGAATTTGACAGGATTAAATGTCATACTTTCAATGAGTTCATTTTAGAATAAAATTTCACTAACCAAAAGTCATAGAGCACAACATATCAGAATATAGTAGTAATAATAACAATAATAATAGCTAGCCAGCATTTGTATAGCATTTGACAAATATCTCATTTTTTCCCTCACAAGAAACCTAGGAGGTAAATGCTATTATTATCCCCATTTTATGGATGAGAAAACTGAGGCAGATAGAAATTAAATGACTTGCCCAGTATCACATAGCTAGGAAGTGTCTGAAGTTGGATTGGAGCTTGTCTTCCTGACTCCAGGTTCAGCACTATCCATTGCACCTCTTCAATGTTTTACTGCTATGTTTTTAGGTCTTTATGTTTAGGTTGGACTGCCTAACATTTGGTAGGAAGTTAAATACTAAATCCTACTGAAAACTAACAGGCTGTTGATGAGTCTTCCAAATATTTTTTATAAAAAATTGTATATCTACTTGAAGAGGTGTTTTGTTTTGCTTTGTTTTTACTGTAGTACAAAAGGGTTGCATGGCCAATGCAGTCATTCTATAATCCTATTTTTTTTAAGTTGTGTTTTTTTTTTAATGTTTGCTTTAGTCTAAAACAATCTTAGATTGTTTTGTTTTCCAAAAGTCTTAGAGCAGGTATAAGCACTGCACCAAGACTTATGAGAAACCATGTATTTCAGAACCTCAGAATCCACCCCAAATGTTCAACATGACCTATTTGTACCTGACCTGTGGTAGAACATTGCAAGCTGGTATTGATCTGATCAACCACATTTGGACACATTGAAACTGGGCTCTAGCATAGTGATACCATTTTGGTCCTTGAACAACAGCCTAAGTCTACAAAATAGGCTACGTGTCTTCTTAAGAGGCTGATAGAGCAGTTTTCAGAAACCAAAAGAAAGGGTTCCAGTGGTAATCTTGGTATAGCAAGAGAAATTGAGGAAGGCCTCTATCATCACCATGGGTGAACCCCTTTTGGTGAGCTTTTGGTAGGAACTGGAACTCCACAGGATGGTCAAGCATAAATATGGTATATCTACAATAGTCAAAGATAAATGTTGCACAAGAATAGAATTTCTTCTTTCATCCATAATAATTGGCTAAAAATTAAAATTTTCACATTCAAATATTTAAGGCATCAGGAGAGCAAATTATTTATATGTTGAGGGAGCAATTTTTATAAAGTTTAATTTGCTTTAACATAAGACACTTTCCAGCATACACCCCAAACCCCTACGCCACCAGAAAAAAAAAACACATTAAGTTTAAATTGTCAATTAAAACTATGTAATACATTATTTAAGTTATTGTAAGCATAATGTTCTATGTTTGCACTTTACTTATTGTTTTTTGTTTGTCCATTTGTTGTTGGTTTTGTTTCACTTTGCTTTTTGGTAGGGATCTATGATTTTATAGATGTAGGCCACCCCAGGGATGGAAATTTTACCAATGCAAATAAGCATCTTACCTACATCTTGAAAGTTAGCTGGGACACTGAAAGGTTTTAAAAGTGGGAACTGTGGAATGATTGGGGGGGGGGGGGCATGGCTTGATCCCCAGGGCTGTGTAATCAGTCAGAAGACAGAAAGGTGGGTCATTTCCCACTCATTCCTACAGCCAATGCTGAATCTGTCTTCAATACAACTATACCATACTTTTCAATACCTCCTGCCACTCCTCCACTCTGCCTACTCCTACAAGAAAGCCCTCTATGACTTTTCCAGAGGTGGCCTCAGAGAGCAGTTATAATTTAACCCAATCCAATAAGGAAAAATTCCCTGCTTCCTCTCCCCCCCCCATTCCTAAATCTTTCATCCCTCCCCCACCATTCCTTACCTTATTGCTATTGAAGATCATGCCTTAGTGGTGGCTGAAATCTAAAAAAGTGAGTGATTACCCCCAACTCACACTATTTTTTTTTTTCATTTTTCTGTATGAAAGAGTAACACAGGATGAACTGGCATGGTTGAGCTTTAATTACATTATCCTTTCTCCAAAACCTACCCTTATTCTAAACTTCATGATTCTACTGAGGGTGGGTGCTACCACCCTTCTAACCACCCAGGTTTGCAACATTCGAATTATCCTTGGCTTGCCATCTCTCTCCCCACATATTCAATTAGTTGTCAAATCTTGTTATTTCTACCTCAACAATATCTCTCCCTTTGGTCCACTTCTTTCTACTCAGTCATTATTCTACTTCAAGCTCTTCTTGTTTCTTACCTAGGTTATTACAGTGGTCTCCTAGTCTCTGTGCCTGTAATTTCTACACACAAGCTTAGCCTAGCTCAAGGCAGTGTGGTGATTCAGGTTTGAAAATGGAACAAAATGAGACACTCAGAGATCGTTAATAAAAGGAAGCTTACTTAGCAGTAACAGGAGAAGTCAGAACTGGGAAAGAATATTCAGTGAGGATACAGTATTGATTCACAGGGCTATAACTTCCCTGTGCCCAGTATTGATCATATTGGTCTGCTGGTAAAAAGCTTAAATGTGGACTAAAGTGGCAATTTATACCCTGTTTTGTTTTTTTTTTTAGGATATCAGAAAACTATATCAACAAGTTAAGCCTATAGTCTGCTGAACTAATTAAGTCTCATGGATGGTTTCAATAACTTTTGAGGAAAAAGTGGCCTAGACTGCTTAGGGCAGGGCCTTTGATATTGCTCCTACTACAGCATGCCAATCCATCCTCCACACAGCTGCGAAAAGTAATTTTCCTAGAACACAGGAATGACTATGTCAATTTCCTATTCAATTAACACCACTGACTTCCTTTTAACTCCAGGATCAAATTTTATTTAATTTTATCTTATGTTTTTAAAAATGTCTTTTTTGTGTGCATAATTATCAATGCAGCAATACAAGTATATCATGTGTAAATAAGTAAATACACATCTACTAGGGATGTATGTTGAAAAAATTTTCACTGAAAGGGGTGCATGCCCCAAAAAATTTGGAGACCACTGGGTTGTCAATTGCCCAGAGTCCCATGTTAGAGGCAAACTCTCAGATGATGATGTCAGAAACAGAACTTGACTCCTGATTCTAAGACCTGTCTTTCCCCTAGACAAGTCCTCTCACTTACACAGTATTTCCTTTCTTAGTCCCTTGCCTTCATACAAGCTCTCCCATGTTTAGAATGCATTCCCTTCCTATCTTTACTTCATAGAATACCTTAAGGGCTATCTCCTATATGAGATATCTCTTGACTTCTTCAGCTACTAGTTTTCCTTTTAAATTAATTTGTATTTCACTGAATCATAGAATTCGCAGAATTTGAGAGTTGGCCATTTAGCCCAACCCATAAATGAACAGAACCCCCTATAAATATGTCCTGCAAGTGTCCTCTAGTTTCTGCTCAAACACCCCTAAGGAGGGTGAACCTTCTATGTCAGCCTATTCCACTTTTAGACAGTTTTAATTACTAGAAAGTTCTGCCTGTCACCAAGCCTGAATCTGCCTTTTTGTGACTTATAACCATTGCTCCTGTAGGGCCAAACAAAACAAATTATATGCCTCTTTTATATGACAGCCCTTTAAATAGTTGGAGACAGCTGTCATATCACCCCTGAATTATCTCTTCTCTAGGCTATGCATCCACAGTTACTTCTATCCATCCATTTTCATTCCATGCTACCATGATCTTCTGTCCCCTCTGAAACATCTCTTCTTCAGGTTAAACACCCCTATATTTATTTAGTTGATTCTCATATGTCAAGAACCATCTTGGTTACCTTCCTCTAAACACTCTAGTCTAGCTTATTAAAACCATAGCTTCTAGAAACATACATGGAATTCCAAATGAAGTCTGACAAGTTTAGCATACAGTAGGATTATCAACTCCCTGTTGAAACTGGGTCCACTTTTTGCCTAACATTAGCATAGCATAAATCCAACAGATACATAAAGAAACAACAATGCCTTGTGTTCCTGGCCACATGGCAATGAGGTTAAAAAAAAGTGAGCTTGAGGCTCCTCCATTAGTTCTTCTTCCCCCTCACTTAAAAGCCACCAGGGAAGAAAGATTTCTTCTGTTCATGACTCTTATAGGCACATTCAATTCCAGTTTAGCAACAAATTAAAATACTTTTCATGATTTCTCTCCATAAAGTGCCAGGAAACAGTAAAAGAACACCTCCATATGCTCTGAAGTGAGGGGGATGGGCTCTTCCACTACTACACACTCCCAGTAGCATGATCATCAAGCCTCCATATTGTAGACTGCAGGAGGCAGAGAATATTGTTTATGCTACCAAGTCTATATTTCCTTTCCTTTCCCCTACCAATTCCTGTTGTAAAAGAAGTGGTAAAAACCCTAAAGAATGTGATAAACAGCAAAGTCTGACATCTCAAGAAAATATTATGAAGATTGTCCTTCACGAGGGCTGGCTATTAGGTTCAGCAGGAACTCTGATCTTTATCTTAAGACCAGAACCTGTGATTCAGAATTCAACTCAAGCTAAATTGGAGTCAGAGTTGTAAAAGTTTATTATACGCCTTACAGTGGGCAAGGATCCTTAGGGGACCTGCAAGCTTAAAGAAGACACAGACATAGCTTTTAAAGAGTTAAGGCTATTCAGTAGATGTCAATTAGGCTGACCAGGTGAGAATAGGGTGGGATTAGGGAGGAGTTAAGGTGAGGCCAGTGTTTAAAGGAACATGCAATTTTTACGTAACTGCCCAGGCGTATTGCCCATGATTCACTGAGAAAAAGCCCAAGGTGGGGCGATCTGGAGGTGTGGTTTTAGGCTTGAAAAGTCACTAAGTCAGCTAGCAATCAAGGGCTGATGGAGAAGTGCCCAGTCTGCCACCCATCAGTGTCATGTTTGACAAGATTGATGTCTGGGAACCAAGGCTCTTAAGGAGTTAACCCAGAGATAGGGTCCTGAAGGATTCATTGAGGCAGCCAAGGAGTCAACCTAGAGATAGGGTACCAAAGGATTCATGGGGGCAGCGGGACACTATACAAGGGGGAGATAATAGTTGCCTAAGCTGGAATGTTTATAGATACTTTAGTGAAGGATTCATAAGAATAGGTTGTTATTGTTCCAAGCTGGGATAAGCAATTCATGAGTTGTTGCTGGGCAGAGTTATTGCTCTGAAGCTAGGGGCTGGGGGAGAAGGGGCAGAGTTAATGTTCTGAGACTGGGAGGGGTGGGTATGATTTTACAAACTGGTTTTACAGACTGTTACAAAGTGGTATTACAAATTGATGTTACACATATAGATCCCAAGCACCCCATCAGTCCCCAGAGCATACTCTCCATTGGACTAAGGATAAAATATACATTTTAAAACATTTACACTCATATTCTGTTCCCTTGCTGAAGGACATATGCAATCACCAGAGATCATCAGATTTGGAGTAAGGAAGGACCTGGATTCAAATGCTATCTCTAACTTGGTTCCTTGGTTTCTGTGATGGGGGATATGCCTAATAGAAAGGGTAATTGAGATAGAGTCACCAGCTCAGTAGGCTTAAAAGTCAGTCTCCACTTCTCTCTGTCTGTCTTTTTCTCTTATATATGCTTATAAGGACTCTGCCAGAGAGGCAAAGGGTAGGATCTTGTTTTAACTCAATGATCTGAAGCTAATTTTGCTTGAAACAATCTAACCTCAATCTTTTCCCTAATAAATACCTTTTTCTCATCTCCCTAGCCCAGCTCCAAGTCAGTGGTCAATGGATCCTGGGTCCTTCCACCCCCAACTTTTTTTTTTTTGCAATCAACTTTAAGAAATTACATTTTGTCTTTCTTAAAGCAGGGCCCCCTCCTAGGCTTCACTCTATTTCATATACACGTTATCTTTCTCTCTCCCTCTATCTCTTCCCCCTCTCCCTTCCCCTCTCTCTCATGATCAGCCCAATCCCTGATTATCTTCTCCTTTTACATTTGTATATATTTTTTATACTTTCCTGGCTCAACCTAGACTATAATGTGATATGTGAGACTCCCTTCTTTTCACCCCCCCCCCACCTTATTTGAATGAATTTCACCAGGGGATCCTGATTTTGAAAATTATTAAGACCTTCCCTTCTCTGCCCTCTCTATGCCTAGGGCAATTCTTTATGGTCACTTAAGACTGTTGCTCTCCTCTTAGTGACCTATAGAAAAAAGTGGGACAATCAGGGTATGATAATCTTTTCTCTATAATATGTGGGTACTATTAAACCCACTTAACCTAGTAAACTTGTCTATCCATCTTAAATTTTTTGTTCAGTACCTTTTTAAAAAGCTCTTCTCACTTTTGACTTTCCAAAAGTCAATGCTTGAAAGTCATCAATTCTGTAAAAAAAAAAAACATTTCCCCCAATTTTGTAAAATAAGTTATCCATGTGTGCAAATAATTTTTCTTTTTCATATATAATATTTCAACCTTTTCTTTGATTTCCTGTCATTGATGAATTCCATCTGACAATTCCAAGTAGTATCCCTTGGTAAATGACTTATCTCCTCTTGGATACTTGCAAGATATTTTCTTTTACCAGGTATCTCTGTAGCTTGATGATTAAATTTCTAGGAGAGTTAACCTTGGAAACTTGAATTTTTTCTCTACTGACATAGTACCTATTCTACTGATATAAACTTTCCTTTCTATTTTCAAAATATCCAGGGTCTTTTTTTGTAAATTAAAAAAAAACCATAATATTCAGGCTTCTTGTCTCATTGTATTTTTCTAGGGGGCCAGTGATTCTTAGTTATTATTCTTAGTTATAATTCTTATTAATTCTTGCCAAACTATTTTCAAGGACAGTCAGTTGTTTTGTCATGTGTTTTCCCCATTTTTTTGTCTTTTGATTTTGATTAGTCAAATACATGCATTTGTACATCTTAAAAATTCTACCTTTTTCTATTCTCTTTTTCAGTTCATTGCTTTGTTAAAATTTTCCAGTTTCTATTATAAATCATCAATTAATTTTTTTTGCCTTAAGAGCTCTTTTTTTTTCTCCTTGTCTCTTCCTTTATTTTTTCTAAAATGATTTTTAGCTACTCTGGAGGTTCTTCTGCTTAAAAGGATCAAATTGCAGTTTTGCAGAATTATCCCTTTCTTCTGAAGATTCCACCTTATCTTCCTTTATCTCATTGAATGATTTAATTGTATTATGAAGTCTTTTTTGCTTATTCATTTTTTTTCAGTCACTATTGGTTTTTCTGTGGAATTTTCCTTGTGAGGTTTTTCCTCTTCATCTTTTTTCATCATTTGACACATTCCTTGCTATTTTTAAGATGATGGAGATTTTGGCTTAGGTATAACTCAGCTATCTTATTGGAAGTCCCAAGAAGGGTTTTAATAGTTCTGATTTTTTAAAAAAGCCTTAACTACTGCTTATAGAAAATGAGCATAATTCTTTAAAAATAATTCCTATGCTGATCTTTACATTTCAAAATTCTTAATCTACATAATGCATTGTATTGAATAATTACTAGAAAATAAGATACTTTCTATTTATCTAACAGCTATGTTGTATGATCAAGGGTATGATCAGTGACACAGTATATAATACATTTAACATATTTGATGTTCACAAGAAAAAAATATTCAGAATGACATGAAGTGAATAAATCTAAAGACTTTCATCTATTTATAACCATGCTAAATCTTTAGATGAAAAAATAATCACTTGTTTGAAATTCTAGCATCTAGGTTCTGAGCTCCTCATATTAATGTCATTTTAGAGATAAGCTTGTTCTTGAAATCCTTCTATAAAAACATAACCTTATAACAAGAATCCTTCTTGTACTTTTTTTGATGGAGGGGGAGTCTGATTACCAAATTTCACTATTTCTAATATAGAATCATATAGTAAAGCTCCAATATAGCCTAGTTGATCTACGAAGGATAACATGTATGTAGCATATATTATATGTATGTAATATAAATGTATATGTGTGTATATTTATGTATTTCATATTCAAAAATGACTTGCACAAGGGGATATACATTGAGATTTTTTTCCTAGTAGTGGTGATAGATTTGAATTTATCTTCCACAGAGTCTCCTTGCCATAAAAATGGTCGGGCTCTTATACCAGAACAAAGCTAACTATCCTAAATGAAGATCAAATGAGGGATATGTGTATTTATCTGGAGACATACACATACAAGCCTATCCTTACACTTATATGTGTGCTTATATGTTTTTAATTTTGTGACTAATCTAAAATACATAAAACAATCTGTTCTCTCTAGCTTGCTTTGCCTTCTTAGTAAAGAGAAAATAACTTATTTTAGAAATCTACTACTGTTTCTTTTAATAAATTTATAAATTGGCTCCTTCCTCCCCATGTAATTCTATCTTAGCAACTAACCAGAATCCTGTGTGTTCATTGAATGAGACATATCTAAGAGATTTTTTCATAAGGCAGCTAGGTGGTAGAGTGGATAGAGTACTGAGCCTTGAGTCAGGAAGACTCAAGTTCAAAAATGGCCTAAGACATTCACTAGCTGTGTGATCCTAGACCAGTAACTCGACCTTGTTTGCCTCAGTTCCTCATCTATAAAGTGAGAAGGAAATGGCAAACTCCAATATCTTTACCAATAAAATTCCAAATGGGATCAGGAAGAATTGAATATGACTGAAACGACTGAGCAAAAAGTGGTTTTTCAACAGAATGGGATGGAAGAGAAACAAATGATAGTTTGATAGATGACCTCAGATTTACAATTCTGTCAATTTCAGATTCAAGAGTCAATCTTGTCTGACTAGAAATAGAACTGAGGGGATCACTTAAAACTCTTTTTAAAATTCCCAACGTACAGTACTTAGAGTTTATTTATATTAGATGTTTGAGCTGAAAAGATGAATAAGAAATAGTCTTTGCCTTCAGAGATTTTTATGATTTAGTAAACATGGTATCTTAAGTACCATAGGAAAGGTCTCCAAAATAAATGTCCTATGGGGGTTTAAAGGAGAAGAGATCACACTTGATTGAGTTAGAACAAGAAAGGTTTAATGAAGTAACTGAAAAAAAAAAGGTGACATTTGAGATAGGACTTAAAAACTAGGTAAGAATTTGACAGACAAATATAGGTGTGAAGGGAAGGAGAGTGTCAAAAACAGGGAATGCAATAAGCAAAGGCATAGAGATAATTAAGTATTGGTTTTATTCAAGAGAGTAAATAGTCTAGCTTGGCTAGAATATAGTTAGGGGAAGAGAGATAAAGAAAGATAAAGCTGGGAATGTATCTGGCAGAAGAGAAAGTGTTTTGTTATTAAGGAATCTTACACATGCTTATTACAAAACTATTCCTATTGGTAGACATCTTCTTTTTTCCCTTCAGGATAACCTCACCCAGAGATTTCAAGTCCAACTATAGAAGAAGAAATTGTTAAAAATTAGATATAATTATTCCTGGCAGTAGAATTTGGTAAATAATATAGCACTGTACATATTTTCTTATTTTCTGTTTTACAGAGGACAAAATATAATTTGTGGGTGGACAAAGATAAATTTAAAAAATAAAACAATCCTCTTTTATTATGAATTACTGCCTATGCCTCCTTACACCCACATCCACATTTACATGCAAACATGGAGTTTATTAAAAAGTCTGGTGAATCCCTTGAAGTCTCAACAGTAAGAGTATATTATTTTTAAGGAAGAGAGGGTTTTTGGCTCATTCTACATAAACCAACTAATTTAATTGTTATAGTAATAATGGTCCAAAATAAAGGAATTCATTTGGATATTTGGGGCAGCCTCCCTACCCCAGGCACAGTGAAGAAAAAGTTTCTACAACAGCTTGGTATTTTTATGAGATCTGACTGGTTTCATTGCCAATCAACCTAACCAGACACTGGATCTATAATGAGTATATAATGTAATATAATGTAACTATGTAATGTATAATGTATAACCATATAATGTAACAATAATGAGTCTACCCAAAGAGCAATGCTTCTTTAATGGTAACACTGAAAATAGTATAGAGAGGGCGGTTCAAGGTCACCAGCTTCACTTTCTCTTCTAGAGCCATCTGGGTCCAGTGACCAGATATTGATCAGAATGACTGGAGATGGCCTACAATGCAGTGGGAGACCTTGGCCTTTTTAAACTAAAGTCTTTTCAGGTTCTCACTCTGAGTGAGGTAATGCCCATTCAGTGAATAGGCCTCTTCAAGAAGTGAGTCAATGAATGACACCTTTAATTAAAAAAAAAAAATCAAACTGGAAGTGGAGGACCTTCAGGGTTGCTGCCAAAGGAGAAAAAGTTACTATTTACATTTAATCTGAGCCAGGAGAGACCAAAATATAACCATTAAGTGGTGCTTGGGTAGGGATCTATTGTTGTCCAATCCATGAGATCCAGAGTGAATTGGATTTAAGGCAAACCCCAACTTTTATTGACAATTAAGCCATATAGCTATGCTAAAAATTTACCAAATGACTTGGGAGGGGCAGAGGAGGGTCAGCCCTGTTTCTCCCAGGGAATAAAATTTAAAAACAAAACAATTCAAAACTGTAGTACTTTGCTTTTAATACAGAATACTTTATTGCTGACTTTACATTAAATGGCTAACTCCAAAGACAGAACTAAAAATCCATGAAGGCAAAGATCGTGGCTTAATCATATTTGCCTCCTCTAAAATACTTAGCTCAGGGTCCTATGCAAAATTGGTACCCATTAAGCATTTGTTTTATGCTTTAAGGAAGATTTGAATCATGTGCTGAAAGAAAAAATCGTTTTTAGAGTATTAGGAATCCTGAAACGTCCGTGGCTGCAAAGACTACCAGATAAAAATGAGCATGGATAAGGGGAAAAGAAAAACCTTTCATTTTCCAGAAATGTCTGACTGTCTGAGGGTATTCTAGCAACCAAATAAGGAAAATACACCTGAAATAAATCTTGGTCTCTAGATACCAGTATTAGCACCTTGAACATTGTTGTCTCATGAATGTTACATTGCTAGCCCACTAAGCATCTATTCTGTGGATAAAGATAGGGCCTCACCCTGAAGAGATGGCAGCCGAAAATTGTTCAAGAATCATGGGAAAAGAAAACATCAAGCATCGCATCTATTAAATGGAAACCTTGGCTATGTTTTGCTCTTAGATATTTAAGCAAGAGAACTTTCTGTCAGGTTTTGACTATCCCTGAGACTCTCTGGTCTAGCTGTTACCATCCTTCTTGATTAAGACCACTTGTAGGAACTGAGTTCTACTGTTTGTCTAAAATATTCAGAGAGTACATGTTGTTTCAGTTGTATGCAACTCTTCATGACCTCATTTAGGGTTTTCTTGGCAAAGATACTGGAGTGGTTTCTTGTTTCCTTCTCCAGCTCATTTTACAGATGTGGAACTAAGTCAAACAGGATTAAGTGACTGGCCCAGGGTCACACAGCTAGTAAGTGTCTGAGGGCAGATTTGAACTCAGGAAGATGAGTCTTCCTTATTCCAAGCTTGGCGCTCTATCCACAGTGCCACCTAGGTGCCCAGAGAGCACATATAAATGTAAGAAATTGGGTGGGGGTTGGAGAGTTTGAAATATAGATGACTTCTGACTGGAACCTGCATTTCCTCTCAAAAGAGACTGTTTTGAATGACCTCTGATTTTTGATAGGCTTGCTTTGAATGAGGAATTCTCAGGCAGCCTTCCCTTTATCAAAATTCCCTGCTAAATTCTCACATTATACTTTTCAGCTAAATCATCTCAGATTATCTTTGCAAATACCTCTTCCTTGGTGGCTTTTAAAAATTTATTTTAAATTTCTTTTCCTTTTCAAAAGCAAAATCTCAAATGGATGTTCCTATCTTAAAGTAGACATAGTATGTTGTCAAGGGACAGAGGAGGGAGATGGGACTAATTCTTGTCAATAAGAAAAATACGTGCTTAATATATTTTGTAGAGATCTTCAGTAGGAGTGAGATATGTGTAGTTAGCTGGTGGCTAAAACCTCTTTGTTGCAAATTGTCTTGGCAGATTTATTTTCCTTCATTGTTGGAGTTTGTTAGGTAAAAGTTCAGTTACACAGCAGGGCATGTTAGTGCTTATTTTCTGGATTGGTAGCTTAGGGATAACTTTGGTCCTGTATTACATGTGAATGCTACGATGGAACTTCTCATGGAAAGCTACATTTCAGCACTTTATGGCATGGTATGTTATCCTTTTGAGAGTATTTTCCCCTTGCCAAGCTGTGGCTTTAACCTTCTCTGTTGGGTTCTTAGTGCCCTCTCCTTGTGCCTCAAGCTGCTAAAATAATATTTTGGAATGTCAGAAGACTAACAACTCAGATAAAAAGGGAAAGGAGATATTGAAATGCCTTATCCTCACTTTGCTTTCCTTTGAGTGACATGTTTTCATCCCTGGGATTTCTTTTCTTGATTTAAAAAATTATACTTATTTCAACGTAAACACTATAAAAACAAGTAGAATACCATGCCCTTACTTTTCACATATGCATAACAGCAACTCAGAATAATAGAATCACTTCCCATTAGACCCATTCAGTAAGGCAGATAAAGAGTTGTGCTTGAAATTTTGTCACCCCAGGCTATGAGCCCTTAAGATTTTACAACTTGGGCAGCTTTGAGTTGGTTGACACATGAATGAGAAATATCCAGAGAAACTCCAGACATTTCTTGGAGGAATGCAGGGTTTTACCAAATATGCTTTTGTCTCTAATTCAATAATAGTTGGTCTCTCTACATAGTGCATCAGTAATTACTAGTGTTATTTCATCATATCTGCATTAAACATCTGAATATATATTCTGTGCATGGTTGTTTTCTGAATGTGAAATGATTTGGTTTTGTCAAATGCATTTGAATCTATAGCTTTCATATGACTTCAGTGTTAGTGGCATCTAGTATATTTAAATGTTAATCCTTTTCCAAATGCAAACCCACTTCCTGAAGTCCAGATTTTTGAAGATCTGGTACAAATAGGTTTGAGACGTACCAGGCTGCTGCATTCACTGAAAACAGATTTGAAAGTAGTTGTTGTCCCATTCACCAGAGAAATTCAACCTTCATTTCTTAATGTAAATATTATCAAAAGGTAATGTATTATGAAAGAGAGAATTTTTCATGAAACAATCTCAGTAGCCAATGAAATAAAGTACTTCTGGCTTTGTTTATAAAGGCAAAGTTTGAAGTATCTTAACCAAATTTTATCTTTGGTCCCCTTGGTATGGTATACAGAAGCAAATCAATGAGAAGCACTAAAGCAAGCTATCACATATTCATGTAAACTACAAGCATACACCACTCAATTTCATTAATGGGCTTTTTCAAAACATAGCATTAGGTCAACAGTAAAGGGGGTGGTAACTCTATGATCATTAGCCAGAGACTGCTAGATAGATGGCCAAAGGGTAAGGGTGTTGGACTTCCTGAGTCAGGAAGACCTCAGTTCAAATCCCACCTCATACGTTAGCTGTGAACCTAAGGCAAACTACCTAACCTCTCTCAGCATTAGTCTTTTCATCTGTATGAGGTAGGGTTAATAGGGTCTACCTCACAGGATTGTTGTGAAGATCAAATGAGATAATATGAATACTGCTTTGCAAACCTCCTACCTCTACATGAATACTAGCTATTATTATTGTTATAGCAGGCATTGGCAAAGTTATAATGACAATTCATTATATATATTATACATATATATATATATATATAAATGATAATTCATTAACAACACAATATATGTGTTGAATTGCTAGCTTCCCATGGATCTGGGTAAGGACAATTCAGTGAGAAGTAGAAGGACAAAGCAGTTTCTGATTATATTGGGGTGATCATCTCTCCTTCTGGTGTGTGGGAAGCAGAAGAGGGTAGGCGTCTTAGTGAATGAGTACTTGAAAAGACAAGAAGTTGCACAGTAGGGCCAAGAGACATGTAATCTACATATTATGGCGTCCAGGGTTGGTTTCCTCTCTTCTTTCCACTGATCTTGGATGAAGACTTTCCTGTTATCATGAGAACAATGGGGACTAAATGACCACTATCAATGGACTAATACTGCCAGGTTTCCATAAGGTGGATGAGAACAACAAGGCTATGATTTTAGTGGTTGCTTTTACAGCTGTTATGAAAGTGGGGACTAGTAAACATCAGTAAATAATGAGTGGGATGCTGAGAGAATATAAGAAGAGATTCTGATACTGGAGGAACAGCGGATACCATGTGGAGTCTTTAGTTGTTGAGACGACCCACTTCTATGAATAACACTGCCAGGTAAGCTGAGGAAGAGGAGGAAGAGGAGGGAGACCAAATGCTTTCATTACTTTCCCTACTTTCTCCTATTTGAATCTATGATACTGAGACAGGAATAGATATCCCCTTCTCTTATTCCATTTCCTGAACTGTTGGTACATGTGGAGATGACCACATCCAAAGGTCTAAGAAAATAAGCAGAAAGAGGAGCTATAGGAGCTACATGGAGGTGCTTATGTTCATAAAGGAACGCTTGACCTGTTTTGTTTTACTTTACCATATGGACAATTAACTATGTGGTCACACAATTCCCAAATTCTGAATCCATGATTCAAGGCAAATAAGAACTGAAAGAGGGGAGCCCTGACAGATGGGATAGGTGCTGTTGAATTGTGCATAGACCTTAGGTTTTAAATGTTAACATCTTGAGTAACATTCTATATCTTGCTCTACATAAATTCCAGACCCAGCGAGTAAGGGTTGAATCAAGGTCTGGGCATGGTGGTAGAGGACCAGATTAAAATGTCTGCAGGATAACTATTCCCTGGTGGCCAGTAGGGATGCTGTAGACTTTTCAGAAGGCTATCCATTTTTCCCTCTTCTGGAGACAGACCTGACAGAAATTAAAAATGGTTCACTGTCTGACATATCACTGTAGGCTGTCCTACTTATATAGCTTCCAACAAAACTCAGCTATCAAGAACCCCAGGTAAAAGAATTGTTCACCTTTATGCCAAGAAAGTTGGAAGAGCACCAGAATCAGCCTGTGGTGTGTGCCTAGGAAGACTTCGAGGTGTTCGTGTAGTGAGACCTAAAATTCTTATGAGGCTATCAAAGACACAAAAAGCAAGTCAGCAGGGCTTATGGTGGCTCCGTGTATGCTAAATGTGTCTGTGACAGGATCAAGCGGTGCTTTCCTGATTGAGGAGCAGAAAATTGTTGTGAAGGTGTTGAAGGCACAAGCACAGAGTCAAAAAAGTAAATAAAAAGGATGTTTTTTGAATAATAAAGAAAATTAAAATGCGGAAAGAAAAAGAAGGGCATCCAACCCATGTGCCAGAGAGTAACTGATGAGACCACTGGGATTGTGGCTTAAGTAGAATGTTGCCTGGTAGGGAACTTTAATTGTGCTTCCTCACTGAATAATTAATGTAGGAATATACTAAAAACCATGATATTAGAGCTTTCCCTCTCTTATTGTCAATTTATTCCATACGTACCTTGTTTGTGGACTTTACTTATCATGCTCCAAATGGGCTGCCCCTCAGTGCAGGAAGGAAAAGTCGTATCTTCCCCCATAGAATTGAATAAGCTCCCTGAGGGTAGGGTCTGACTTCCTTCCCAGTATATGTATATTTCTTCTTGTATTTGGATTTTCAGAGCTTAACACAGCATCAGACACATAGTACTTAACAAATGCTTGTTGACTTGACACCTTGAGAGCAGAGATGTATTTTTTTTTTGCCTTTCTTTGTGCTGCAGCTTAAGGCATAGTGCTGGGCACAGGTGGTGCAGAGTCTGGAGCCAGAAAATTGTTGTTCAGTTATTTCAATCATGTCCAACTCTTCATGACTCCATTTGGGGTTTTCTTGGCATAGATGCAAAGTGCTTTGCCATTTCCTTCTCTAGTTCATTTTACAGATGACGAACTAAGGCAGATAAGATTAAGTGACTTACCCAGGATCACACATCTAGTGTGTGTCTGCGGCCAGGTTTGAACTCAGGAAGATAAGTCTTTCTGGCTTCAGGCCTTGCACTCTGCACACTAAACCACCTAGGTACCCCCAGGAGTCAGGAAGACTATTTCAAATCCAGTCTCAGACACTTGCTAGCTGTGCCTAACACTAGGCAAATCACTTAACCTTTGCGTGCCTCAGTTTCCTCATCTGCAAAATCAGGATAATAAAAGCACCTACCTCTCAAGGTTGTTGTGAGGATCATATGAGATAATAAACTGTAAAACACTTAGCATGATGTCTGGAACACAGTAAGCACCATATACATTTTAGTTATTATAGTAGTTGCTTAATAAATACATATTGGCTGACTTGCTTTAGGGTTATAGTAGGCAGTAATATTCTAGCCACATAAATAGAATAGGGCTGCTTACATGCTTCACAATTGCCACAGGTGTCATAAATATATTAATGATTATTGTTAAATGATTCTGGTTGGAGCAATGTTATTCAGTATATATCTATACTTGAATACATTAGACTTCTAAGTCTGTTTTTGTCTTTATTATGAACATCAACTACAGTCTATAAATAGAATCAATGAACATGTACAACCTATATCTAATTGCTTACCCTTCTCAGAGAGGGGGAAGGAGAGGGAGGGAGAAGAGATAGGATTTGGAACTCAAAATTTAAAAAAACCCAAATGCTAAAAAAGAATCATTTTACCATGTAATTGGGGGGGAAATAAAATAAATGAAAAAAAAAAGAGAATCAAACTTCATATTTATGTTGCACAGGAAGTGAGCCCCACCAACCCTGGGGTCATGTAGACAGAAGATTTCATTTCAATAGAGCTTTGCCAATTTGGGGGTTGAACTTCTGATTAAATAAAATTTAACAAATTAAATTCAACAAGAATTTATGGAGTAGCTGTAATGAATACCACCATGCTTCTGGAAGGGCTTTTATTTCTCTCAAGCAAAGAGAACACAACTTTCTGCATGTTTCATAGCCTTTCATAGCCCTTTGGAGCAGAGGGAGATAGGTTTAGATTTTTTAGGGATCTCAGATGTAATCTAGTCCAAACTCCTATATAGAAAATGAAACAATCCCAGAGAATTTAGATTACATGCCTAATGTCACAACAAGTAGTAATTAGCAGAGCAGAGATTTAAATTAAGATCTTCTAACTAAATCCTGCTGTATTCCCTACTTCCATAATATTATAAAGCTGGAACCTGAGCAATCCACCTTATTTCTGATACACGTTCCAAATAGAAACTAGCCAGAAAAAATAAAGAGGTGATAATATTAAATGAGCAGGTAATGTGGCCACTGAAAAGGTTTCCTGTCTTTGCTCAGGACACTTCTCCATAAATGTACTTTCAGAAGGCAGTTTGATTCTTGCTTAATCTCTAGTTTCTGAAACAACTCTCAGGGAAGCCTTGTCTAATGTGATTCACAACAGGCAGGAAGATATTATGAGGTTACAAACCATATGTCGGCAAAAACAAACTCTAGTTCTTTTCCAAAATTTAATGTGTAAGTAAGTTGTTTGGACCCTGGGACATATTCTCCCACAACAGCAATATTACCAATGGTGATTTGTTTCCCAGACCAGTATACAAATACCTGTTTAATCTATAACATAATTGAACTATGTAGTAATAGTAAGAACAATAAGATGATAGTGAGTGCTCAGTGATGGTGCCTATACTCCGATAGTTTTATTCAAATACAGAGAATGGGTATTTATCCCCTCCCATCCTCATAGTTCACAGGACAGTAATTATAAAAGAATTACAGCAGGATAACAACTTAGCAGGTGAAAATTTCTATCCAAGCTTCATTGAAAAAGATGAGGAAGTAATAGTAACAAGGTTCAATGGAATGAGCAGTCAACACCATTGTAATACCACTCTTAATGTATACTTTTAGAATAGTAAAATGGACAACAGATTTATAAAATATCTAAATAAAAATGTGTACAATATTAGCAAAATAGAGGGCCCATCATCACAAAGTTGCTATAGAAAGATTAATACTTCCCCATCAAAAAGGAGGATGGGCACTGATAAATGGTCTCAGACTACATGATAAACAGGTTTAAAATTTTCTCAAATATTTTCTGAACAGACAGACATTTTACAGAGAAAAAGCTGATCAAAATAGATCCTACCAGATCTATCAAATATAACTGATTTGATCTACCATTAGATGAAAAAAGGGATCCAAGATTGGATCCAAAAGGTCCTCTTTCAGTGATATCTAAAAAAATTCAACCACATGTGTGCTAGTAGTTGTAAAATGACTCTCCTTCTCTCTAAAAATAAATACCCAAGGTGATGATGATAATAAATAGCATTTATACAGCACTTACTATAACTGGGCATTGTGCTAAGTACTTTATAAATATTATCTCATTTGATCCTCACAACCACCCTGGAAGGTAGGTGCTATTATTATTCACATTTTACAGATGAGGAAACCAAGGCAAACTGAGATTAAGTAACTTGCCCAGGGTCGCACAGATAGTAAGTACTTGAAGAGAGATTTGAACACAGGTGTTCATGACTCTAGGCCCAGTGCTCTATTCACTGTGCCACCAAGATACATTTTTTTTTTTTGCTTCTCGGAGGGCAATTGGGGTTAAGTGACTTGCCCAAGGTCATATGGCTATTTTTTGTGTTAAGTTGTCTGAGGCCGGATCCAAACCCAGGTCCTCCTGACTCCAGGGCCGGTGCTCTATTCACTGTGCCACCCAGCTGCCCCCCCCCAGATACACTTTTAAAAAATTAATATGCATTATGAACAAGTTCTTAAGTCTAGAAATCAACAAAACAATAAACCAATCTTTGATGTGTAGCATTTGCTCATTTCTGAAGCATAAACAATCACACTGAAAATCTAACAATTGACTCTCTCTATACCTGGCTTAAGTTGGTCCCAGCACACCCCTGAATTCAGCCCACAATATATTTTGACAAAGAAGCATAAAACAAATAACTTAGTCAAGAGAATTTGCTTAATGGAACAGAAGAGGTATGATAATATGATATTAAATGACATAATAACAAACCAACATTGAGTCATTGCTACCAGAAACTATAGGAGCCCAAACTAATGATCAATGGAGATTTTCCAAGGAAATGGTAGAAACTGTGAAATCACTTGAATTCCTTGATGAATAGAACTTCTTGAGCAACTTATTTGGTATTACTGTCTTTCTTGGGCAAGGTGGAAACAACCTAGATCTCAAAGATATCATCTACTAATAATTTCTTCAGGGAAGTTGTTGAACTAGAAGCCAAAGCTACCACTCTTTCTGTAGAAGAAACACTTTAGAGCTTTCTGTAGTGGAAAAAACCATGCATGTACACACCTCACTCTTTTCAGTATCACCCACACCGCACAAAGACTCAAGTAACCAGTATTGCCAGAAATGTTTCCTGGTGGTTTATTGTGTTAATAAATCTCTATTGCCTTTAAAAAAAGATTCCAAACATTTAGCACCTATTTTATATGTAGAAAGAGACAATCGAGGAGTCAGAATTATATACTAGAAACTGATTACTTTAATAAAGTAACAAATAAAAAATCTCCATACTACAAATACATACTCCAAATTATCCTTTAGAATTCAACAAACAAATCATATCAAAACTAGAGTAATCTCACAGACAAAATGATGTTACATAATTGTGCAGAAGTAATATTGATTCACAGAAAAAACCTCAAATCATTAAACATTTCTAAACTACTGGAATGAAAAGCTTTCAGAATATAAAGACAATAGGGCGGCTAGGTGGCACAGTGAGTAGAGTGCCAGCCCTGGAGTCAGGAGGACCTGAGTTAGGATACGGCCTCAGACACTTAACACACACACACACACACACACACACACACACACACACACACACAACACTAGCCGTGTGACCTTGGGCAAGTTACTTACTCCCAATTGCCCTCCAAAATGCAAAAAAAAAAAAAAAAAGAATATAAAGACAATAGAAGAAATCAAAACCACATGGGAGCAGGATAAAATAAATATCATACATCCAATCTACTTCTTTGTTTTTGTTGTTCAGTTGGTTTTTAGTCATGTATGACTATTTGTTACCCCATTCAGGGGGTTTTAGCAAAGATAGTGGAGTGTTTTGCAATTTACTTCTCCAACTCATTTTATAGGTGAGGAAACTGAAGCAAATAGGGTTAAGTGACTTGCCCAAGGTCACATAGCTAGTAAGTATTTGAGGCTAGATTTGAACTCATAAAGATGAGTCTTTCTGTCTCTAGGTCCAGTAGTCTATCCACTGTGCCACCTAGCTACAAAGACCTTTGGAGTTATCCTGCAGTTGACTTCTAGGCACCTAATAGCACAGTAGATAGAGCACTGGGCATGGAGTCAGGAAGACCTTAGTTCAAATCTGGCATCACACACTTACCACCTGTGTGATCCTGGGCAAGTCACTTAACTTGTTTGTCTTAATCCACTGGAGAAGGACATGGCAAACCACTACAGATGACTTCAATGAATCTACAAAAGATGAGACTGTATCATTACATTTTAATCAATTGCTCTCCCAAAAATGTTAATTACTTTATCAACTCGCAAAACAGTCAATAGTAAGATAGAACTTGTCCCAAGACAATTTCTGTCTGAACTCCATCAAACAAAACATGAGAATGAAAACGACAATTTTAAGAATTTTATATTCTGGGAACAAAGGGGCAAAGAAGATTGGAGGAAAAGGGGAGTGTGTCATTCTTTTCCCATGGAGATAAGCTGTCATAGCTAGATATCCTCCTCAGGAGAAGAAGGATTATTTATAAATAAGGAATTTGCAGTTCTGTGATATGTACAAACAAGCAACTGCAAGTAGGAAGGGAAAATTAAGATGAACTTTGCTCAATTTAGCAGATGGGCTCACTAAGTTCTCACCCCTTTCTGACCCGCCCCTCTTCCTTCCCCCACTTGGAATTGCTCTATCTAATGTTCTGAGTCCAGACCATGGGTGGGGAACCTGTGGCCCTGAGGCCACATATGGCCCTTTAGATCCTCAAGTATGGTCCTTTGACTGAGTTCAAACTTTACAGAACAAATCCCCTTAATAAAAGGATTTGTTCTGTAAAACTTGGACTCAGTCAAAAGGCCATACCCAAGGACCTAGAAGGCCACAGGTTCCCCACCGTGGTCTAGGCTATTACAAGTTCAACACTCTTTATGTTCCCAGTTTTACTCTTATGTAATGCAGGAGGAAGGGAGGAATGATGACCATGTCCTGTAAGTACAGAGGCAATATTCTCTTTGCAAAAAGCATCTTCTAGGGAGGGTCCTGTGCATGGGCTTGGCATGTGATAGTGTTGCGTTTCTTCATGAATTATGGTTGGATGAATATGCTTCTAGCATACCTAGTTTGGAAACTAGGACTCATGAGGAATGAAACAGATTGAGGGAAGGGAGAAGGGAAAAAAGAAGAAAAGAGGGAGGAAGGAAAAGGGGAAGAAGAAGAGAAGGAAGAAAGAAGAGGAGAAGGAAGAAGAGGAAAAGGAAGAAGAGGAAGAGAAGGAGGAGAGTAGGAAAGGGAGGCAAAGGAAAGGAGAATGAGAGAGGGAAGAGAAGAGGGAGGGGGAAGAGAAAAAAAATCCATGTAAACTGGAGTAATACTAGAACTCCCTAGTAGAAGTGGATATAATACATTTTCTTTCTCCCCAATACCACCCAGCTCCCCACAAGAAGCAGTAAGTCTGTCTACAATGGTCTAAAGTTGCCATGCCAAGACATACGACTTTTAAGATATATATTTTTAAAGCAATCGGGGTTAAGTAACTTGCTCAAGGTTACACGGCCAGTTATTTCTGGGTGTGGTGCTGAGTATCTGAGCCCGGATTTGGTCCAGGTCATCCCGACACTGGAGTTGGTGCTCTTACTCGCTGAGCCATCTGGCCGCCCCTAAGAAATTGGGGTTAAGTAACTTGCTCAAGGTTACACAGCCAGGTGTTTCTGGGTGGGTGCTAAGTGTCTGAGCCCGGGATTCGATCTCCAGGTCTTCTCAACATTGAAGCCGGTGCTCTTACTCGCTGTGCTACCTGGCTGCCCCTGACTTTTAAGATATTGAGGCTTTATTGTTCATCCAGTTGTCAAAGAATATACCTTTTCCATTCCCTAACCTGAAAAGCCAGTGGGTACTTGTAGATGCTAACTTCTGAAATTGACTTATTTCTGGTTAAAACTGTTTTTGTCCCTTTCCTGCTGTGTTGAAGATACCAGAAAGTGCAGAACCCACCACGGGTAGTGGGACTTTTGGGAAATGAGTGGTGAGAGTGCTTGTTGCTTGATTTAATTGTCAATTACTTCACTTTCTGTTTAAAGAAAATGTCTTTTACCATAGGGTCTTGCATTTTTCTTTGGCTTAGTAAGGGAGAGTCAGTGGAAACGGGGGCTCATGAGCTATGGAGTGAGGCAGATCTTAGCATCAGAAACCTAGACCTGTAATGGACCTCAAAAACCATTTAGTCCAATCCTTGCATTTTATATATAAGGAAACTGAGGCCTGGGGAGGTTAATGTTTCATTGGTAGTACCAGAGGCAGAATTTGAACCCAGGTCTTATGACTGAAGAGCAAGACTTCTTTCAACTATACTATGCTGCTTCCATTATGACACTTGAGTCCTGTGCACCTGGGAGTAACCAATAGAGGATAACATTGTAGGGTTGGGGGGTGATCAAGTGCTGCACTCTTTTTTCTTTCGGTATAAGTTGAGTTCCCCTAGTTATCAACAAAGATTTTAGGGCTCAGCTTCTATTGAACTAAATCTTTTATTCATAATTGTTTTCTAGTGGGTACCTTTATGCATGATTTCCTCTTTGATCTATTGTTCATTGGAATTCGAAATTTACTGTTTCTCTAAGAAAAACCTGTATGGTACCTTATTTATCCATTAACAGGCCACCCTTAATAATTATCTATAGTCATTTAACCTTCATGAAACCAAGAGCAGTGTAATTCTATGCCCCAGATATTACACTTGCAAGTCTCATGCAATTGAGAGTATTGTCCCCAGATGGTGATAATTGCTATTCATTAAACATTTATTTTACAGCCACACTGGGTAGGAAAACTATGCAAAACATTAAAATAGACATGGTTCCTGACCTTACAGAACTTATAAACTAAAAAAAAAATAAACATACCCACTTGACTCATTCCACAACTCTTACAGTGAGCATAGAACATCATGTGTAAGTTAGAGAGATGGGGCTTGGTGGGTGGAATTTGTCCCTGCTCTGTTGTCAGGTCTAGATTTGAATGGGAAGGGCACAGAATATGTTACTATAGTAAGAAAGTTGGCGGGACTTTCTCATGCAGTTTGATTAGAGATTCATGCACCCAGTGGGTGTTTCATATTGTTGTTCAGTCATTTTTTATTCATGTCCAATTCTTCATGACCTCATTTAGGTTGGTTTTTTTTTTGGCAAAGATACTGGAGTGGTTCACCATTTCCTTCTCCAGCTCATTTTACAGGTGAGGAAACTGAGGCAAAAAGGGTTAAGTGACTTGCCCAGGGTCACACAGCTAGGAAGTATCTGAGAGAGGATTTGAACTCAGGTCTTCCTGACTCTAGGTCCAATGCTCTCTCCACTGCACCACCTAGCTTTGGGGTGTTTCATATACTTTAGTACTAATAGTTATAGTATGCAGAGCAATTTTCTCTTATTTGCAGTTAGAAGGCACAGAAGATAACTCTGGGCCTGGAGTCAGGAATATAGAGATTCCAATCTGACCTCAGATACTAGCTGTGTAACCCTTGGCAGTTCACTTAACCTCTCTTTGCCTCAGTTTCCTCAACTGTAAAATGGGAATGCTCATAACACCTGTCTCTCATGATTGTTGTAAGGATCAAATGAAATAATGTCTGTAAAATGTCTCTCACATATTAGACACCTAATAAATGCTTGTTTCCTTCCTTCTTTCTGGCAAAAGTTCTGGAGACAAGGAACAAATGCAGAGCTTATGCTGACACTTAACTTCTTTGGAGCTCAGTTTTTGTACTTCTAAAATCAAGGGATTGAACAAGATGGTTTCTAAGATCTTTTCTAACTCTAAATCCAATGATCTTATTTTATTTAAATCAAGAGCACCCAAAAGTCAAGTTTGAACATACATGTGATTAATACAGAGGTTCTTAATGTTAAAGGAGGCTACTGAACAAAATCTCAAACAAGATTCACTTTCCTAATTATATAGAAGAGGTAGTTTCTTTGCGTTCTAGAATGTTTCATCTGTTTCCCTTGAAATTTAATTCAATTCAACCAACATTTATGTATCGTCCATTGCCTACACGCCCTAGGATATTTTGTAAGACTTTTTTTAAAAACCCTCCTCATTTTCAAGAAGTTTGGAGTCTCCTAGGGAGGATGAGAGAACACATAAATAGCAAGAATACAAGGGAGAATGTGATAAATGAAAAGAAAAGGTCAAAACAATGGGCCCGAGAGAAATTTGAGGGAGAGGACACTTTCAGCTGAGGGAACACAGAGGAACACATTCATAGATGATGTGGCAGATCGGTTGGGCCTTGAAGGGAGATATGTGAATGGGTTGATCTGATGGGGTGGAAAGGAGTAAGAAGAAGGTGGGAATCTATGTCAGGTGCAGGAAGTGATATGAAAAAAAGCCTTGGAAATGGGAGAGGACAAGATAGGAGCTGAGCCGTGGCGAGCAGCCAAGTTTGCTTGAATTGTAAAGTCTGTGCAGGGTAGTAACAATAACACAACAATAGCTGGCATTTATATATTGCTTATTATGGACCAGACACTATGTCTTTATGGCACTTTACCATCATTCCCTCGTATGATCCTCACAACAACCCTGGGAGGCAGCTGCTATTATTATCTTCATTTTGTAGTTGAGGAAACTGAGGTAAAGAGAAGTTGAGACTTGCCCAAAGTCACACAGCTAGTAAGTGTCTGAGGCTGGATTTGAACTCGGGTCTTTCCTGACTCCTGGTCTAGCATCCTATCCATTATGCCACCTAAACTGGAATCAGACTTTTAAAATCAGAATAAGGAGTTTATGCCTTATTCATTCAATAATAAGGAATCAACTAAAAGTTGTGGGAAGAGGAGATTATGAAGGCTAGATTAGAGACAAAAGGCAGAAAGGGCAGTTAGGAGAACTTTACAATGGTAGAGAGAGATGATGATGGTGGGTGAAAAAGGCAAGGTGGTAATAAAGGCAAGGAAAGAATGATCAAGACACAATGGAGTTTCATGGCTAGGTTTTTGAAATGGCAGAACAAGCAGCAGTCTATGATAGTTACACTCAAAATGTTTTCCTCTTAACAGGACTGTGAGAATTGTCGTATAAGTATTATCCCTATTTTACAGAGGAGGAAACTGAGAGACAGAAAGGTCAAGTGAATTCCCCATGATCACGTAGCTAGTAAGTATGAAGGTTAGGACACAAACCAAGGCCTTCTCATTGAGGCCTTTCCACTATTACGTTCTGTCTCTTTGACCTTCCTCTCTGACTGAGACTATACCCAGCAAACTTCCCTATTTTTGTCAAGGGCATGTTATAACCTTAGAATCAACCTTAAATCTTCCCTTTTGCTCATTCCTGAGATCTAGTCTTTTTGACCCTGACTCCCACCATCTTTCATATCTGTCCTCATCTTTCCATTCACATGGCCACCAACTTAGTCCAAGTCCTCCAACCTCTCACTTGGAATATTGCAATAGCCTCGTGCTTGGGCTTTCCCCTATCCAGTCCATCCTCACATCCTTGTCCAAGTGATATTACTAAAGCACACATCTGACCACATTAGCCTCTTGCCCCAAAAGCTCCAGTGGCTTCCTTTTGCCATAAGTATCAAATAACACATTCTTCCACTTGGCATTGAAAGCCCTTCACAGCGATATAAACTATCGCTCTAAGTTTATTACTTATTACTCCTTTTTGCTTGAAGTCCCAGCCTACTTAGGGTCCCTCACACTACACATTATCGGCCATATATCAGCCTTTGTTCAATCTGTCTTTCATGCTTAGAATAAAGTACTTCCTCATCTCTGTCTCTTAGAATCCCTAGCTTCCTTCAGAACTCATCTCAAGGGCTTCTTCTCTGATTCTCCCCTCCCCCATTGCTAGGGCCTCCAACCTTATCCCTGAAATCGCCTTTTATTTACTTTGTATATATTTTGTATCTAATTACATGTATTCCTGTTATTTTCCTCTTAGAATGTAAGTTCCTTTTGGGCAGGGATGATTTTGCCTTTTGTCTTTGTATCCCTAGAACCTGGCACAATGCCTGACCCAGAATAGAAGCTTAATGAATGTTTGCTGATTGATTGTTTAGTTATTAGAGCATTAAGTCCAATCTTCTAATGGGAAGTAGGCTACTGAAAGAGGAAAAATGGTGTACAAATGTACTTATGAGTGTTCAAAGGACAAGTTTTGTCTGCTTGCCATTTTTTCAGAGAATTGGCCCCAGACTTGTCTTTCTGATATAAATGTTTTCCTCTATGATCATTTTTCTTTTTTTTTTAATTATTTTTGCTTTTTGGAGGGCAATTGGGGTTAAGTAACTCGCCCAAAGTCACACAGCTAGTTTTTGTGTTGTATGAGGCTGGATTTGAACTCAGGTCCTCCTGACTCCAGGGCCAGTGCTCTATTCACTGTGCCACCTAGCTGCCCCAACTATGATCATTTTTCAAAGAGAAACAAGCATTTTTTAATTCCTCACCAGAAGAAGAAAGCCCAATTCATTTGGATAAATGGCCATTTACCTTATGATAGCTGGAAAATGACCTCATCCTATGACCAATTAAATGTTCCATTTCCTCCTCCATGCGTCCCTCTGGATGGATATAGGGAGAAACTTTCCCCAAGATGGGGCTTCTGGACTTGTCTTTGGAAGTCCTAGTGAGGTTGGTGAATGTGGTAGAATGTGGTAGAGCTACCTCTCCCCACCTTCTCCCGTTTGTTGAAATTAGGCTCAGGAAGATGAATCTTCCTGACTTCAGGCCTGGTACTCCATTCACTGTGCCACCTACCTGTTCTTAGGTTCAGTTGTTTCTTCTATTTAACAGTATGATTTGAAAATGAGAATGGGTAAGATAACCGCTTTGATGTTCCCTGAACAAGACACTGAATCACTCAGCTCCAGGAATTTTTCTCTGGCTGCCCTCCATGCCTGAAATGCTCTCCCTCCCCTGCTCCAACTACTGACCCCTCTTGCTTCCTTAAAATCTCTACTAAAATCCCATGTTTTACTAGAAGCCTGCCCTAATCACTCCTAATTCCAGTGTTTTCCTACTTTTAATTATTTCCTATTTATCTAATATATAGCTTGATTTGTATATATTTGTTTGCACATTGTCTGCCTTATTTGATTGTAAGCACCTTGAGGACAGGACTCTCTTTTGCCTCTTTTTATTTTCCCAGCACTTAGCACAGTGACTGACACATGATAGTAGGTGCTAAATAAATGTTGATTGATTGAAAAGGTGAATGGAAGATAAAACTATTACAGAAGTTGTTCCATAAATCAATATTTCATCTCTTACCTTCATGACATTATACATGTTCTTATGCCTAGAATGCATTGCTTTCTCTTTCTTTTTGTCTCTCTGAATTTCTTTTTATCAAGCCTCAGCTCAATGCCACTTTTTTCACAATCCTCCTCCCCAACATTAACATCACTCCCCCCATTAATGTCTTTTCCCTATCAAATTACTTTTGCATTTATTTTTCTTTATGCAGGTTTCCCTCCACATTCCACCCCCCCAGTAGAATATAAACTTCTTGAGACAAGTAGTTATTTCATGGTTTGTTTTTTTTTTTAAGTATTTGAATCACTAGGACCATCATAGTGACTTGCAGAAAGTAGGCATTTGCCCTAGTAGCACAGTGTTCACCAAATAATAAGTGTTAGTTAATTGCATTTTGACAATGACCAACAACAATTCCAGAGGACTTATGGTGAGAAACATGCTACCACCCATTGCCTGGTAGAGAGATGACAGACTCAGAATGTAGACTGAGATTACATTTTTTTTTAATATGACCAACACGTGAATAGGAGTTTTGTTTTTCTTATTCAATAGAGGGAAGGATGTAGGTAAGAAGGTGAAAAAGAGGATCTTCATAAAAATAAAATTTAACTTAATTAAAAAAAAATAAAGGCTTGTTGAAGACTTGACCTGAAAGCTGTAGAGGAGCCCAGTTCTTCCACTTTTACTCCAGAAATGGAAAAAATAAATTAGATTGAACAATGAGCAACAAATCTGAAGAGAAATGGCAATAAACTCCTTCATCCATACTAGAAATGTACAAGAAGATTCAGGATGTGCAGACATTAAGAGGGAGATACTTCCAGAGAAGCCCATATAAACATAGATAAACAGGCTATAACCTTTCAGCAGTACCTCTATCAATGAAGTCCAAGGTAACACCCTGATCAAAAAATTGTGAGAGGTAGGGAGAAGGATGGAAATAGCAGCCCTCTGATTGGGGAAATTCCTAGGAGAAACAGAAAGGCAATACAACCATGGGGAAGTCTTAGGAGGAAAGAAGCAAAATCACTCCAACTGGGATACCAGAGGAGAGAAGGAGGACCATGGCAGGGTCCAGAGCACTGAAGTCTTAGAAGATAGCAGTATCTTGACCAGGAAGGTCCTAGGAGGCTGAAGTGGCAGAACTACCTGCCTTCCCCATGAAGAAAGCCTCAGTAAGGATAGATGACAGGAAGAGCCAATAGCTCTGCTGCCAGTACTCTGATCACAAACACTCCAAAGGAAGTGAAAGATGAAAACAGGAAGGCAGGAAGGTTAGATCAGGACTTAACAGGGTCATTACATTCAAGAGTGTGGGACAAGGTAAAGCCTGGCCCTGACACAAAGTCTCAAATCAGGAATGGATACTGGAGAAATGAGTAAATAGAAGATATCTGTGAGAGATAGCAAAGGGTTAAGTTTCCACAGGCTCTGGGAAGAGGAAATGAAACTTAAAGGAAAACAACACTAGCCTTCTTCTCATTGGTTGCCCCCAAATTTGATGTGTAGATATGCACAAATAAGAGAGTGAAGGATGTTTCCTTCTGATTGGGTAGAAGGGTAAAATGAATAATTACGATAATAAAAGATTGTCAACTCTAACTCTCATTGGCGGTCTCCAAATTTGGTGCATAACAAAGGATTGGAAAACACCATCCTCTGATAGGATATTAATTCACAAATAATTATGTTAATGAAGGATTGAGATTGCTTTGCACCAATTATCTTGAGATTGTGAGCCCATCTCGCCAAGCAATGATGAGACCGGATAGGGGAGTGGGCCAGGTTAGGATTAGGATAACAGAAGACTGTGAGTTTCTGCAATTGGCACTCCTTGGCTGATACCCCTTGAGCAACAACAGCTGTGTCCTTTCTCATGAGAAAGAATAAAGACCTTTTCTGATGTCCCGACTCAGACCCCGATTTTGAAGATCTGGCAGTGGTTTCTATCCCACATAGTTCTAATAGTATAAAGAAAGATTATTAATCCAGTAATTTCCAAGTGATAAGCCTAGAAGAAGAGAATAACTCTATAATGACTATAAGCAGATATTCAGAGGGAAAAAATGTCTTGGGCACAAAAAATTATAAGAATATCTGAAAGAAATGAAGTCTTTTAAAAATGAAAAAAGAGGTCTGGATAAAAAAAATGGAAAGAGAATAAATAGTATGGATCATAAGGTTGAAAGTAACAGATTCTCTAAATAATAGAGTAGATCAAACTAAACTCAATGATTACATGAGAAAATAAGAAGTAGTGGAACAAAATTAGAAGAAGAAAAATAGTAGAAGAAAATATAAAGCATTTACTATAATAAATGACTGACCTGGAAAAAGGTATCAAGGAGAGGCAATTTAAGAATCACTGGATTCTCCAAAAACCATGAACATATACAATCCCTGCATAAAATATTAAAAAAACAAAACAAAACCACCCCCCCCAAAAAAATTACTAGACATAATAGAACCAGAGGGAAAAGAGAAAACAGGAGCTACTAGTCATCTCCTGAAAGAAAAATTGGAAAGGAAAACTCCTAGAACTGTTTTTCATACTTAAAGCGTAGAGTTTTCAGGTCAGAGAAAATATAATGAAAGGATAGCAATCATGATCTCAGAAAAGGTGAAAATAAAATAAATGTGGCTAAAAGAGATAAATACCAAGATTATATAATACTTACTGGTATCAAGGGAAGCTAGATGACACAGTGGGAAGAGAAATGGGCCCAGAGCAAAGAAGATCTGAGTTCAAATTTAGCCAGAAACGTGTACTAGCTGTGTGACCCTGGGTAAGTCACTTAACTCTGTGTGCCTCAGTTTCCTCATCTGTAAAATGAACTAAAGAAGGAATGGCAAACCACTCCCATATTAAATGTCAGACATGAATGAAAAATTTATTAAACAACAACAAAAGGACCAAATAAAGTGAAAAAAAAATAATGCTTAATATACAGGCACCAAATGGCATAGTACTTCTGTACTTAAAGGAAAAATTTAACCAAATAACAGAAATAGCAAAACTATAATAGTTGGAGACTCAATGTACTCCTTTCAGATGCAGACAAAATTAATAAAAGATGAACCAGAAAGAAGTTCCCGATTAGAACTTTAGAAAAGTTAAATATGATACATCTGTTATAATTGCTGAATGGTAATAGAATGGAGCATTTATCATTCTAACAGATGCATGATATTTTTTTAAAAAATTGATGATGTTTTAGGAAATAAAACTCTCATATTAAATACACCTATTTATGACCACAAAACAATAAGAATTATAATCAATGAAGAGCTTTTAAGGAAGGGATTCAAACTGAAATTGTTGTAAAGCCAAGCCTGAATAGCTTTCCAGAGGACTGCTGCTGTGAATAGCTTCAAAGTTCTGATTACATAGTATAGTGAACTCTCTATTCAGCAGTAAATTAAAGCAAAACATTCACAGAAATCAAAAGCACAGCATTCACAATGTTATGGCATAACATCTTATCACTAAATGGCCACATAGTTTTCACCAAAGTGGCCACAAAGTTTTAAACAAAGTACATTCATTTAGTAACTCAATCATTCAGTAAGCCCTTAATTCAGTCATTCTTAAGGAGGCTCATACAAAGGTCAAAGTACTTACAAAGTACAAAGGTCAAAGTTCTCCACCCCTAGGTCACAGTAAATCATAATCTTCTCAGTCAACATCAGGTATTGAAGAAGAGATCTTTTCATCTTGACTTGAGGCTGGCTCTCAGCTTCCATGGTTCCTTTTCCATGGTCCCAGCTCCTGCCTGAATTTACACAACTGTCACCTGGGTTCAAAGGCAGGGCAGCTCCCAGTTCCTTGTCCAGCTCCTTGTCCAGTTCTTTGTCCAGTTCCCACTTCATATTGAAGTTCACAGTGTCCAGTCCACCTCAAGTCCCTCAGAGTTCCTGTTTCTGGGAAGACAAAGCTTGACAGAGCCACAATAATATTCATGCACATTGCCAGCACTATCATCAATTCACTATCTGCCTGTGAAATCAACTCAGACCCACCAACAATATCTGAGAACTCAACACAAATCATCAACATAGAAATCAACACAGACCCACAAACAAGGTCCAGGAGGTCAATACAAACCATCAGTAAAGTCCCAGGACCTCCAGAACCCTCCTCCAGGACTTCTGTAAACAGACAAACAGAAAATCCTCTTTCAGGGCTTCCAGTAAGGTCCCAGGGCTTCTGTAGAAAGTATCACAAAGAAACATCACAAACAACAAGACAGAAGAAACATAGAGTGCTGGTATACCACAAGTTTTTTCCTTCTCTACCACAAGAGCTCCGTTCTCAGTTCTGCTCTCTCCAGCCTGGGCTTCTCCTTATATATGGTCATTAGCTCCTCTGCAACAGGAGTTCACAGGTTCTAGGGTTCACAATTTGTGGGATTCACAAGTTCTGCTTCTCAATCAGGGCAGTTTTCTTTGAGAACTTCCTGGAGGATGATTTCTAGGTTCTTACTTTGGTCATGGCTTTCAGGTAGTCCAATAATTTTTAAATTAACTCTCCTGGATCTATTTTCCAGGTCAGTGATTTTTCCCATGAGATATTTCCCATTGCCTTCTATTCTTTCGTTTGTTTGGATCTGTTTAACAGCATCTTGATTTCTCATAAAGTCATTAGCTTCCATTTGCTCCAATCTAATTCTGAAGCAATGATTCTGCTCATTGAGCTTTTGAGATTCTTTTTTCATCTGGCAAATTCGGCTTTTTAAGGCATTGTTCTCCTCATTGCCTTTTTGGGCCTCCTTTGCCATTTGAGTCAGTCTGTTTTTTAAGGTATTATTTTCCTCAGTCAGTCTGTTGACTCTCATTTCCTAATTTTCTTGCATTTTTCTCATTTCTCTTCCCAATTTTTCCTCCACTTCTCTTATCTGCTTCTTAAGGTCCTCTATGGCCTGTAACCAGCTTGTATTTTCCTTTGAAGCTTTTGGTGCAGGAGTTCTGACTTCACTGTTTTCCTCCTGTTCCATGCTTTGCTCTTCTGTCTGCTTTGTTTCCTTTGCCTGCTCATTTTGCCACTCAATTACTTGACTTTTGGGCTTTTTGCCACAGTAGTACTCTGCCACCAGACAGGGAGCTTTAGTCCCAAATACTGGGGTTTTCTCAGCTGCCGGAGGTATAAGATGGGTGCCCTCTCTGAGGTCTCCATACCCTCTGGCAAGCTGGACACACACCCCAGAACCTCCACCCTAGACTGCAATCCAGATCCAAGCAGGTTAAAGCAAGAGCGATTACCCCTCAGACTGGTGCTTGGTCCCCCTACACTCTGCAGGCCTAGAACTGAAGCCTCCATGTGGTGCTGACTAGCTGTGCCAGCATCTCAGCGGTTTTTCGCCCTGGGGGTAAAAGCCACGCACTCCCACTTACTGGTCCCAAAGTCCAGACTGTACTGACCTCTCACTTTGTCCTTTGTGTCTATGTGTTGATAAATCTGGAAATGGCCACAGCTGCTACTGATCTGGAGTCCCTCTTGCTGGCAGCTGGTCAGGTCTGCTCTGGGGCTAAAGCCTAGGCGTGGGGCTGGGCTCGGCTCCCAGAATGCTGTGCTGGATTCCTGCTGGCCTGCAGGGCTGTCCTCAGTGGGAGGTTAGCTTCTCTGTGTCATTTTGTGGGTTCTGCAGCTCCAAAGTTTGTTTAGAATCCCCTTTTTACATGGATTGGGGAGGGTGGAATCAGGAGCTGTGGGAAGGTCGTGCTTCTAAACTCTGCCATCTTGGCTCCGCCCCCCTCTGCTTCTCAATCATGGGCAAGGCTCAGAAGAAACTTGAACTGAAACAAGGTGTCAACTAAATATTTGAAACAAGATATTGACTACTTCTTTGCTTGTCATTACAAATGGAGAGCAGATAATTTAATCCTAAAGAATTGGTGAGTCAAAGAACAAATCATAAAAATAATGGAGAGTTTCATCTAAGAAAATTACAACAATAAGAAAACATTCCAAAACTTATGGGATGGAGTCAAAGAAGTCCTTATGAGAAAATGTATATCTGTATACACTTCCATTAATGTAAAAGAAAAAGATCAGATTGATGAATTGGTTATGTACCTTAAAAAAGCTAAAAATAAATAAGTAAATAAATAAACTTCATCTGATACAAAAATGCAAATTATAAATCAGAGATTAACAGAATATCAAGCAAAATACCCCCATTGAATTAATAAGTTGTTTTTAGAGAAAAACAAATGAAATAGATAAACCATGAGCCAATCTGATTAAGAAAAAGAGATAGGAAAAACAAATACCAATGTCAAAAATTAAAATGAATAATTTTTAGCAAATGGAGAGGAAATAAAAGGAATTATTAGAAACTATTTTACCCAATTGTGTGCCAACACAAGTGATAGCTTAAACGAAATGGATGAATATTTACAAAAATGTAAAACACTCTAAGAGTACAAGAACAAATAATTTAAACAACTTAGCCTCAGGAAAAGACATTGTATAAGCCATGAATTAGTTCCCAAAGGAAAAACTCCAGGACCAGATTTTAATAAGTGAATTCTACAAATATTCAAAGAACAGTGCCATAACTTTTGCCATTTCTTATAGGGCAATGCTATTTCATTATATTTATATACCATAATTTTTCAACCTTTCACCAATTGGTAAACGTTTCAAACTCTAAGTAAGAAAATAGACAGGTGATCTTGGAATCAGAACAGACCTGGATTCAAAGCTCCCCTCTGACTGTGTGGCCGTGTGACCTTGGATAAATTATTCAAATATACTCTAAGCAATGCTCTATGAGCAAAAGTTTCAGAGCAGATGCATTGGTAGTTTTCTCTCCAGAGTTCTTTTCCCATCAGCGAAATTAGTGATTAAAAAAAAAATGGAAAAAAATATCAGAGTTATATGAAGATCAGTAGTGTTTGCTAGTGACTTCATTAAGATATTTCCTGGTTAGTGTTGATAGAAAGGTATTTTTAAAAAGTTAAGTCCATTAAAGGAACTTGTTTTTTAATCTCATATAATTTAAAACATAATTAATTAATTAATTTTTAGTTCACAACATTCACTTCTATAAGATTTTGAGTTCTAAATTTTCTCTCTCCCCTCCCTTCTCCCAAGATGGCTTGCAATCTGATGTAGGCTCTACATATACATTCATATTAAACATTTTTTCCTAGTCAAAGAAAAGCAAAGTTCATGTTAAACATATTTTCACATTAGTCATCTCATATGATTTTATAGCCATGCTATGAGGTGCCCTTTCAAGCAAAGTGTAACCGAGACTATTGAGCATGCCCAGTTCACCTAATGTAGAGCCACTTGTTCGCTACCACATAAGTGGGAGTGGGAGTGGAGGTGGGGTAAGTACCCTTTGATTAGCCGACTATGTCCTCTTGTCTATACCAGTCTGACTTCCTTACTGCATGTGGAATGCAGGTTGATGGCTCAAAGTCACCAATGTTACCATGGCTCAAACTCCTGGTCCTATGAGAATCACCTCTGGCACCTGAAACTTAGGAGGCAGAAACGAACACTACTGGACCCAATTTTTGAAGCTGGAGTAAAAAGAGGTAAGCAAGGGAGGTCCTTTCCCTCTCACTAGTTTAGGCTGGAGTCACAGAAATGGGAACAAATGAAGAGATGATGGAAAAGAGAGCAACTAACTTGGTTTCATCAGGTTTATAAGATTTAGGCAGCTAATTAAAGGAGGTCAACCACACTCATGTGGTAGTAGATGCATCAAGTTCCATATTAGGCAAACTGGATGTGTTCAAGAGCCCAGACCCAAAACCATGAACACTGACAATGAGGTGGAACAGAACAGAGGTCTGAAATGTAGTTCACTTTTTAGCAGTAGAATAGAATAATAATTGCAGTAATTCTCTGGGGGTGGGGTGGGGAGTGGAAATAGTATCACAGACCTCGTTCCGATTAACAAGAGTTGTTTTTTTAGTATCACAGACCTCGTTCCGATTAAAAAGAGTTTTTTTTTTTTAAGTTATCTTGTGCACTATTCCCCAAAATAGGAGCTGGCTTTTGACCAGTGTAAAGCCCAACAAACAGAAATATCAGACTCTGTTTCCATGTTTTCAGGTAAATCAGTAAGAGGTCAAAGTGGTACTTTGTCATTTCAGGCTAACAAATCTGGGTAAAAACTGCATTCTAGGTGACTGAAAAAAAAATCTACTGACACCAGGGAATGGAAAGGAATAAACATTTATACAGTATTTCTTATGTGCCAGTCACTGCTAAATGCTGTACAATTATTATCTCGTTTGATCCTCACAATGACCTTAGGAGGCAGATGCTATTATTATCCCCATTTCACAGTTGAGGAAATTGAGGAAAACAGAGGTTAAGTGACTTGCCCAGGGTTACATAGCTAGTAAGTGTCTAAGGCTGAATTTGAACTCAGGTATTTCCTAACTCCAAGCTCAGCACTCTATCCACTGTGGCACCTAGCTGCCACAACCAAAAATATTGTGTACGTACAGAGCACTTCTCAAAAACTTTTCCAGAAAAAGTTGCCTCCACTTCCTCCCCTCTCACTCTCTCCTTAACCAATTTCCATGAGGCTTCTGTTCAAAACACTCAACTAAAACTGCTTTATTTTCCAGGGTTACCAATGATCTAATTGCTAAGTATGATGACCTTTTCGAAGTCTTCAGCCAAACTGACTTCTCTGCTGCATTTGACACTGCTGACTGCCTTCTTAATATTCTTCTCTGGGCTTTCACGACTCTCTTCCCTCCTGGTTTCCCCTTCTTTTTCTCTTACAATTCCTTCTAGATTGCCTTTGTCAGCACAACATCTAAATCATTCTCTCTAACTGTAGTTGTTTCCCCAGGCCTTGTCCTGTACCCTCTGCTCTCACTACAATCTTGTTTTTGGTAACCTTAGCAACTCTTATAGGTTTAATTATCATCTCTATGGGGATGACTAACAGATCCATATATCCATCATTAGTTTCTCCCCTGAGTTCCAGTCCCACATCATCAGCTGCCTGTTGGACATTTCAAAATGTCCCAGAGACATCACAAACTCAAAATGCCCCACGTGGGAATTATTACCCTTCCCACAAATCTCTTTTTTTCCCTTACTCCTCTGTTTCAGGAACCACCACATTTTCAGTCCCTCAGGTTCATCATCTCAAATTCTTCACTCTGGTCAATAATCATTATCTTGACTCCTCACTCTTATGTCACATATCCAATCAGTCACCAAATGGTGCCATTTCTGCCTCCACAGTATCTCTCCTATATGATCCTTTCTATTTGCACAACCACTATTCAGGACTTGATTAATATCTTGCTTAGATTTTTGTAATACTCTCCTAATTGGTCTTCCTGCCCCAAGTCTCTCTCCCACTCTAGTCTATCCTTTGAATATCTGTCAGAGAGATTTTCCTTAAACATGTCCAATCAAGTTATGCCTTTATTCAATAAACTCAAGTGGTTATCCAATTCTTCTAGTGTAATGAAGGACTGGTAATTGAGGCCCCAGTACTTGAAGCATGCACAATATGTTCTACAAGATAAACTTTGGAGATGGACATAAATGTAGCATAGAGGAAGACCTATTTCATCCCCAGGTCTTCTTTATGCTGAAAAAACTCTGACTTGAATCTGCCATTCCATTATTATAACCTATCACTCTTCTCCTTTCATAGGCAAACTTGTAGACAAAGCTGTCTACTTTCAGGGCTCCTACTCCTCCTCTCACTCAATTTTCAACCCTTTGAAATCTGGTTTCTAAATTCAACTGAAATTGCCCTCTCTAAAATTACTAGTGATCTCTTAAATACCAAATTTGATGACCTTTTCCCAATTTTCAATCCTTTCTTGACTTCTCTTAAGCAGTTGGTACTGTTTCCTACACACTATTTCCTTTTTGGGCTTGTGTGACTCTGCTTTATTCATTCTTCTCTCAACTATTTGATAGTTTGTTCTCAGTATCATTTTCTGGATTGTCAACTAGATTGTACCCCTTAACCACTACCTGTGTACCCCTAGATTCTATCCTGGGACTTCTTTTCTTCTTTCTCTATTCTTTCACTTGGCAAACTCATCAGCTCCTACCGGTTTGTATATTATTCTGTGCACTTGACTCCCAGATCTATATACCTAGCCTAATCTGTCTCCTGAGCTCTTGAAGATTACTGATTCTAGGAAATTTCAGACTGAATGTCCCAAAAACCTGAAACATGTCCACAATATAAATCATTATCTTTGCTCCATAAATTTACCCCTTTAGTGAGCTTCCCAATTTCTGATGCATGCACCACAATTCTTCCAGTCACAACCTCATAGTCATCTTTAATTCATTAATCTCCCTCATCTCTCACATCAAATTAGTTGTTAAATCTTTTTGATGATACCTCAGAATATCTCTTGCCTACGTCCCCTTCTCTGAATTCACATGACTGCCACCTCTTGCCCGAACTATTGCCATAATCTTCTAATTGTCTTCCCTGACTCATCTCTCTCTTCTCTATTTTCCACACAGCAGCCAATGTGATCTTTCTAAAGCACAGATCTGACCATGTCACTACCCTATTCAATAAACTCCACCATCTTCCTATTACTTCTAGGATCAAATATGTACTCCTTAGACTGGTATTTAAAACCCTTCTTAACCTGGATCCAACTTTATGTTTCCAGCTTTGTACATTATTTCCCTTCACTCACTTGGTTATTGAGCCTTACTATTTATTCCTCATACATGGCACTCTAGCGTTCATTTCTATACCTTTGCACAGGTTGTCCACCATAATTGTGGAATTCATTCTCCTCTCAACTTCCTCTCTTAGAATCCCTCCTTTCCTTCAAAGCTCAGTTATCTCTATGACTTATCTCTAAAGTCATTCTTAATCTCAGCTGCCAGTGCCTTTCCTTCTCCCCTCCCAATGTCATTTGATTAAAAAAAATATATTTATTAAGTGCTCACTGTGTGCTGGGGTTACAAAACAAGGCTGAAAGAAAAAAAAATTCTTGCCCTAAAGCTTATGTGGGGGGAAGGATGAGAAGGATGAGAGAATATACAAAATTCATATATACAAGAGGTATACAGTGCAATTGAAGGTAATCTTAAGGGGGAAATACTGTCATTAAGGGTGATTGGGAACAGCCTCTTGTGTAACTTGAACTGTATTTTGAAGGAAGCCAGGAGATGGAGGAAAGCAGGGAGAACATTCCACAGATCAGTAAATCAACAACAACAAAAAAGGACGTAGAGCTTAGAAGTTGAGTGTTGTGTTTGAATGTATTTGAGGAACATCAACAAGGATGGTTTCATTGGATTATAGAATGCATGGAGGGGAGTAAAGTGTATGAAAGGCTGGAAGGCAGTTTGTGAAGGGCTTTAAATGCCAAACAAGGGATTTTATATTTGATTCTAAAAGTAATAGTGAGTCACTGGAGGTTACTGAGTATGAGGATGGAATGGTTATACTAGTGCTATAGGAAAACACTTTGGCAAATGAATTTGAGATGGATTGTAGTAGGGAGAGTTTTGAGGAAAGAAGAACAATGAAAAGGCTAGGACAATAGTTCAGGTATGAGATGGGAAATAAGTGCCTGTGCCAAGATGGCGGCTATGAGTGGAGGGAAGGGGACTTATGTGAGAGATGCTGTAAAAGTAGAAATGGCAAGACCTGGCAAGAGACTGGGCATGTGGGGTGAGTACAAGCAAAATTAAGAGTGTGGGTGACTAGAAGGAAGATGATCCCCTCAAAAACAGGAGCTGAATTAGAAAGAATTTCTTTACCAGAAGCACGAGGGAAAAGGAGAAGGAAAAAAGCAGGATTGAACTGCAGGCATTGGTTTTATCTACATCATTGTTCTACCTCTTCAAATGAGGAGAAAATTTCAAGAAAAGGTCTGCTCCTTTCTCCATTTTCTTTTCCTGGTGCCTATCCATTAACAGACACTGGAACATAGGCTGATAGCTTATTTTCTCAAATACTCTTGGTATCTAAATTTTGCCTCAACTATAAAGAAACTCATGTATAGTTAGAAATAAGTGAAAATTTAGATTAAGGCAGGGAGCCAAACCTCTACCTAAGTGTTAGGTTTACTATAATTCCATAAAGTAATAGAGGAGGGAACCATGTGGGCCTGAGGGTCTATTTTATTGCAGCAAGGTTTAAAAATGACCTAATTGTAGTAACAAGTTATGGCTGATTAAATTTCTAGAGACAAAAATTAAATCTAGAGACAAGAAGGGTAAGAAGGAAAAGGCTGCAGTAGCAGTAGTGGTGATGATAGCAGCAATCATTGGCCATAAGTACCCATGGAAGGGACATCTATATCCATCCACTGGTGTTCTACTTCCATGTAGGTTTTCTTATATTTATTTGAAATGGTCAGTTAATAAATATTTATTAAGAGCCTACTATGGCAGGCACTATTCTAAATGCTGGGGATACAAATACAAACTAAAAGGCAGTCCCTACCTTCAAAGAGCTTACAATCTGATGGGAAAAGACAACACATGAAAGGAAGCTGAAAAGGGATGAGCCAAAATGGAGAAGTGAAGACAGATAGCAAATGAAGAAATGGCCTCCTTAAATGGAGTTTCTGAGAGAAGCTCTCTCATCTCTTCTCTAATCCGAGGGGGCTCAGAGGCAGAGGGTATTGATCATATGAAAGTGCCAGGGCTGATGGGATTTTGCAGGATGAAGAGGTTCCTGGAAAATGGTGGAGAACCCAAAGGACTTCAGCAAAATGGAACCACCAAACATTTATTAAATGCTACTATTGCTAGGTGGGTACTATGTAAGGTTCTGGGGATACAAGTACAAAAGTGAGACTAGTCTCTACCCTCAAGGAGGGGTGATATTCAAGATTCCTTAACAACTATTACCATCCTCTTTCTTCCTTCCCAAACTGCTCCATCAAAGTAAATTTATCACTCCATCTGATGATCATAAACCTGAGGGTTAATCTTGACAGCCACACCAAATCGATCACCAGTGTTCAGAAACTGTGAATATTCCTTTAAGAATCTGAGGGAATTGTTGACAGCTGAAAGAAGGTGTGTGTGTGTGTGTGTGTGTGTGTGTGTGTGTGTGTGTGTGTGTGTGTGTGTCTGTGTGTGTGTGTGTTTGTGTGTGTGTCTGTGTGTATGTTCGTGGCTTCAGGAATGCATCTATCATTCCCCTGTTATCATCCCTAGGTTTAACATTTGGTAATGTGCTACAGTTTGCAAACACCCACAATGCATCTTTGCATTATGACTCTTTGGGTCACCTGAAGTTTCAGTTCTGAGCTCATGATGCTCCATGATTCACAGTTAAATAGAATCAGGAGAATGGTTAGTGGTATTTTTAAAAAGATAAGACTTTTGCGATAGGGACCAGTTCAGTAGTTTTGAACGCTTTATACAATTTCTTAAATTCTATCTATCCCAATTCTTCTTCCTATTCAACTCTTAGCCTTGTTTATTGCCCTTCTGAAGCACTTAATATTATCTGATTTTCCTTGATTCATTCAGCATTTAGTCTTTTTTTCTCCTGTGACTTTATATTTATGCTTCTAAATACTATGATTGGAGGAACACTGAATTGAGAGGCAGAAAACTTGACTTCTAACTTTGTCATTCAGTGGGTGTGACTAAGAGCAAGTAAATCCCCCTTTCTAGATCTTAATTTGCTCATCTATAATATAAGGTGGTTTGATTAGATGACCTCTGAGGTTTCTTATAGCTTTTCTCATTCCATAATTTTCTTTTTCTGGGGTGCAGCATAGAAACCCCAAGTAGCTAATGAATACATTTCCTCCCCCTGCTCCTAGTTTAGATGTAGCTCATCATAAAACTGTTTTCACTCTTTAGGGGAAAAACACTCTATAAATTACTACTTTTTTTCCCTTTACTATTTAAGAAATCCTTTTGAACACCTTCACTTACCAAAATTTTAATCCCTACTACAAGAATTTCTTGGAAATTTCACTTTGTCATTCAGCTAAGAAGCAGATTGCTGCACATGACAATTCAAAGGGTGTTTTGGTTTTTGACCCAATGTCAAATGCAGGCATCTTCTTCATTGAGGGGACAAGGAAAGCCTTTCGTGGATCAGTTAGAAAATGCAATCCTAATTCATCTAAAATGTCCTGAATTGTTATTGGCATGTTCAAATGACTTTCTCATTGTTGTGGTTGTTTTAAACTTTTTAAAATTTTATTTTTCTTTTCTGTTCCAAATTCTCTCCCTCCTAGCCCCTATTCCACTCATGGAGAAGGTAAAAAATATGATACTCTGAATAATGAAGAAACAACTTTTTCTTGATGTTGAAAAATTAACTTAGCAATTCCTCTATGGAGAAATTGTTTGTATCTGAAATGAAATTAACTTGTGCCTTATTATGATTATTAGTTTCTCCTTTAGATTCAAACAAAAGTCGTAGCTTACTTTTTTCCCCTCCACAAAAACACAGAATGACAATTCATTACTCTTCTCTCTCTCTCTCTCTCTCTCTCTCTCTCTCTCTCTCTCTCTCTCTCTCTCTCTCTCCCACTCCCCCCCCCCAACTGTCTCTAAGCTCTTTGATAAAAACTCAAAACATGGAGACATTAGTATATTTTCTACCTGATTTGGAAATTCTCAGGAAGATTCCAGTAAGTGTCAGGGTACTATTGAGACTGTCCCTCGCCCCTTCTTCCAGAGTGTGTTGCTTCAGTGACAAAGTTATGATATTGAATAGGTGTGTTTTTTTATTCCTTTTATATGCCAAATGGGTTGAATCTAAGTAGTTGGATAGAATCACCAAATTTCAGAACTAAAAGTGTTCATATTTATTATCTAGCCCAACCCATAAGTGAAAGCAAAACAAAACAAAAACCTTCTAACCCTATCTGAAAAGTGCTTATTCAGCCTTTCCTTGAAGACCTCCAATGATAGGATTCTATTACCTCCAGAGGCAAACCATTTCACTTTTGTATAGTTTTAATTATTAAGAAATTTTCCTTGACATCAAGCCTTAATTTGCAGCCTTTCCACTTCCTGTCCATTCCTCTAATCTGCCCTGTGGGGTAAAAGAAGACTAACTGAATCCCTCACCCAGGTGACAGAGATCATAAATTAAGGGCCTGCTTTCTAAAAGGTAAAGACAAGATGTAAAGCAGGAGCTGGAAAACAGGTGAAAAAAAAGAGAGGACGATGTGGCAAAACAGGAGGAGGAGTTGGAGAGAGCGAGGGAAGGGTCCTGGGATCCCAGGGTGGGAGTCACCAATCTGAAAAGAAGGCCTCCATAAGGACAGGGGAGTATAAAAATATTTGTCATATGCTACTTGACTTTTCTCCAGATTCAATATCCCTCATTCCTTCCGCTGAACTTCCAACTGTCACAATGCAGTAGCAGTTCTTCCTATATGAACATCCCTACTCCTTCTAGGACAGGGATTTAAAAAAATTTTTTAATAGTATTTTAGTTTTTACAATTACACATAAAAACAATTTCCAACATTCATTTTTTATAAGATTTTGAGTTCCAAATTTTTCTCCCTCTCACCTTCCCTTCCCCCTCCCCAAGATGGTAAGCAATCTTTTATAGGTTATACATGTGTAATCATGTTAAACATATTTCCACATTAGCCATGTTGTGAAAGAAGAAACAGAAGAAAAGGGAAAAAAAACACAAACACACAAAACCCCCAAAGGAAGTGGAAATAGTATGCTTTTATCTTCATTGAGACTCCATCAGTTCTTTTTCTGGATGTAAATAGCATTTTCTATCATGAGTCTTTTGGAATTATCTTGGATCATTATATTGCTGAGGATCGCTAAGTCATGTAGTGTTGCTGTTACTATGTACAATGCTCTCCTGGTTCTGCTCACTTCACTTAGCATCAGTTCACATAAGTCTTTTCAAGTTTTTCTGAAATTTGCCTGCTCATTATTTCTTATGGCAAAATAGTATAGCCAGGGATCCTTAACCTTTGTTGTATGTCAATGATGCTTCTTTGGCTGTCTAGTGAAACTTACTGGCCAGTTCTCCAATGTTTTTCAATGCTTAAAAAAATCCATAGGATTACAAAGGAAACTGATTGTATTGAAATACAGCAATCAAAATACTCAAAATAAAACTTAAGTTCCCAAATACCAGCTTAATAACCCCTGCTCCAGGGGCAGCTAGGTGGTGTAGTGAATAGAGCACTGACCCTGGAGTTAGGAGGACCTGAGTTCAAATCCGGCCTCAGACACTTAACATTTACTAGCTGGGTGACCTTGGGCAAGTCACAACCCCAATTGCCCTGCCTTCTCTCCTCCAAAAAGAAGAACCCTTGCTCTAGGAGCACTGAAGTGTTCAGTTTCAGCAGTGGCCTAAGAATCTTGATGGAATCCTAACAGGGCTTTGCATCATCTGGTTTGAGAAACACTAACATCCACACATTTTGAATTTCAATCAAAGAGTAAAGACAGAATAAATAAGCCCCTTTGGCAACATTACTTCTCTCTCTAAGAAGGGACAGGTGAACCTAATATAGCCTGTTCTCTCAGACTCTGGCTTGTTTCCAACACTTACCCTCCAACACACATGATGACATAGCAGAATCTTGGGAGACCTTAAAGAGAACATAGTATTTAAAAGCAGGAGAGTCAATGTGTTAGAAGCCTATTTCCTTCTTGTTTTGGAATTATAGTTACTATAGTTACCCTGGAGGCTTCTTGAGGAAGGTGAAAATGAAAGCTTTTTCTTTTTTTCAGAAATGTTTTACCTAGTATTTTCTTTCTGAGCTCCAGTAGCATTTGCTGTCAAGTATGTAGATTTTAATTAATGGCTAAATAGGAATTGCAAATGAATCATAATTGGCCACCTGACTCTAATAATCCACAGGCCGAGAATGAGAAATTGAACACAGTCATTTTCTGACATATTGAGCAAGACACACCTCATAAAACTAATTAGGAGGTATTTTACATTTAAACCCCCCCCCCCATTTTCAAGCTTTATATTTATGTTACTTTAGAGTCTGATCTAAATAAATACCCTCAGTGTTTTAGCCTACTTGGCAGCATATGAGTAGCAATTTATACTAGTATTCTTTTTCTCTGTTCTTATAAGATTAGACACACAGCTTTTAATATCATTAGATAGGCTAAGATTAAAGAGAGAGAAATGGGAAGGCCTTATGTAGAAAAGGAAAGGTCTCACACAGCCAGAAAACTGGAACTCAAACTCTTCACATTATTAGCTAGATTTTTTCCTTCAGTTGGTCAGCAAATCGTTTAACCATACATTAAAAACTCTTAATTCTCTCATTACTGCATTCCCTTTAGATCACCACTGAGAACATACTAGCAGGGGAAATTCAATTTAGGAAAACTTATAGTATAAAAGAAAGCAACCCTGATATTTGGAAAATCTTCTCCCTCAAACTCAAGCAAATAAAAGAGTGAAATACCTTCTCTTCTCCTCATGGAAATGATTGCCTGTTTAAGGTTACTCACAAAGAAGTCTCCCTCTCCCTAGGATACATGGACACTTTTTTCATGAAACTGCCTGCCCCCAGGGACATTGCTATGGAGATTTGGTGGGATAAGGGCAGAGTCTGTGCTGGGGGCCTGCACACTTATCCAGAGTGCCCCAGGAAGGACCTCGTAGGTTTTTGAGCTTGAGAGGAACTTCCTTCTAGGATACAATCCATAGAGCTGAGGATCCAGAGAGCTCAGGAATATGCCTGAAAAGAACATAGAAGAAGACAGGGCTGTGTCCAGGTCCTTATATTCTGTCAAACTTGTTGGGAAAGGGAACAGGGCAGCTTTGGCCCTGCTTTGCACAAGCAAAGTGCTAACCAGATGAGAAAAGTTGTGATTGGACATTTCTGAGAAGGGAGATGGAAGCAGAGGAGACTGGGCCAACCCAATAGAGAAGTTGTTGAGACTCAATGGACTCCACTCTTTAGCACTTCTCTTCTCCTTGCTTTCCTAGAGTGCTGCCTAAGGAAGTTTTCCTCTATTTACTTGCCTTATTGCTCTCTTCCTGTTTCCTTCTGACCAGTGGGGAGAAGGGGAAAAGGGTGTAAGACATTCAATGCCTTGCCTGCTGCCATCAGAGCCTGCATTTGTAAATATTCTTCCTTTCCAATGCTCAGCTGTACAATTATGCTGTTTGAAACTACTATTAAGGTATATGATCATTTATGATGATTTTTGTTCAAATAGAGAGAAAGGGAAGCTAAAGCAAAGGAAGAAGAGAATTCTCCCAGCTCACGATGGGATAAGGAGGGAACAATTTCATTAGAGTTTCTGTGATTTTTGGTATTTCCCAAGACTGCCTTGAGGAAAATCTGAGAAAGATATAACAAGGAAACAAGTGGGATTTGGCTGGACCCTGCTACAACCCCCACTAAAACTCAGTTGCTGTACATAGATTTAGAAGAGGAAGTACCCCAAGGGCAGTGGGTATGGTAAGAATTTAACTAGGTGAGAGCAAGGAAACAAGACTGAAGGGGGGGAAAGTCCAGAAAAACAAGGTTGTAAATTAAGGGAGGGGGAGAGTCCAGAGACTAGCCCTAAGTCATGGAGACCCTGTTTTGACAAGTGCTTAAACAACACCAGGGCTGACATAACATGCAATTTGTCCAGATAAAAGCAGAGGCAGGGAGGGGTGGAGGATTGTGGTTCCTCTGACCTAATAAAACCCTTAATTCACATGGCATGTTGTTATTAGAATTTGGGATAAGCCCTTTGGAGAAGTAAGGGAGTCTATACTATGCCAACTATTATTGGGTTCGATTTTGTATCATGGATCTTGATTTCTGAATCTTCTGTTAATTCTCAGTAAAGACATTTTAACTTGGAGGTGTCACTGTGGAGAGCAAAATAGACTCACTCCTGCCTTCCTTTTTCTCCAGGGAAAGGGACAGAATAAGAATCCTTCCAAGCATGCCTTTCTTCTCCTGTTGGGGGCAGCTAAGTGACTCAGTGGATAGAGTACTGGAACTGGAGTCCAAGAGACCCAAGTTCAAATACATCCTTAGATACTAGCTGTCTGACCATAGGTAAGTCCCTTAACTTCAGTCTGTCTTAGTTTTCTCATCTCTAAAATGGGGGTCAACATAGGAGCTACTTCTCAGAGTAATTGTCAGGATCAAATAGGGTAATATTTGCAAAGTGTTTAGCATAGTACCCAAGTTTAATAAATGTTTATTCCATTCCTATTGCATATTGTGACCATTCTATCTCCCTCCCTTTCTCTTTGCCCTCCTTCCTCCACACCCTCTTCCTGCCTCCCATTCCCTTCTGGTGAGTGACAGAGATTTTTGCCTTAGGGGCTCTCTTCCCTTTCATCCATTTTTTCCCCATTCCTCCATATTGCTCCATCTAGCAAGTCATTCCCATGTCACAAAAATAAGCTCAGTGCTCTGGAGGTAAAACAAAACAAAACAAAAAACCCTACAGATTCAGCTTTATGTTCTGCCTGTGAAAGTTTGGTACAGCTAGGTTGTGTTTGTCCTTTATTTTTTTTTGCTGTTTGGAGGGCAATTGGGGTTAAGTAACTTGCCCAAGGTTACCTTGCTAGTTTTTTTGTGTGGGTGTTAAGTGTCTGAGGCCGGAACCAAACTCAGGTCCTCCTGACTCCAGGGCCAGGGCTTTACTCACTGTGCCACCTAGCCACCCCTTGTCCTTCATTTTCAAAGAGGACCATGGTATCAAGGAAATAATGACATGACTTGCAGTTAACTTTGATTTGAGTGAGGGAGGGCTTTGCAAGGTCAGCAGCCTCACTTTCTCATCCCAAACCATCTGGATCCAGTGACCAGATATTCATCAGGGCAACTAGAGATGGCCCAGAATGCAATGGGAGACCCTGGCCTTTTAGTCTAAGGGCTTTTCAGGTACTCACTTAGAGTGAGGTAACACCCATTCAGTGAATAGGCCTCTTTAAGAAGTGAGTCAAAAATGCTTCATGAATTTGCATCACCAAGCTGCCCAAATGGGGACCCAGCTAGTTGGGTAACTCATCTTATCCTCTCCCTCACCCTCTCCTCTCCAAAGGAAGGTAAAATTTTGATGGCCAGAAGTTGCCCAATTATGGCAACTCTGAAGCTCATAGATTGGACCAAACTCCACTTAATGGCTGTATTTTGGGCCCTCCTAGCTTAGAGAAAATGTCAATGGTAACTATTTCTCTTTGGAACAGCAATCCTGAGGATCTTCCCCTGTCACCTTGATTTTTCTTTCTTTCTTTTATTTTTTTCTATTTAAAGAGGCCATCCCCTGACTCACTTCTTAAAGAGACCTATTCACTGAATGGATGTTACCTCACTCTAAGTGAGTACTTGAAAAGGCCTTAGTCTAAAAGGGTCAGGGTTTCCCATTACATCCTGGGTCATCTACAGTCTTCCTGATGAATATCTGGTCATTGGATCCAGATGGCTCTGGAGGAGAAAGTGAGGCTGGTGACCTTGCACATCCCTCTCTCACTCAAATCAAAGTCAACTGCAAGTCATATCATCATTTCACTGATGCCATGGTCCTCTTTGAGAATGAAAGACAAACACAACCTGTGGGGCAGGTAGGTGGCACAGTAGATAGAGTGTTAGTGGAGTCAGGAAGACTCCTCTTCCAGAGTTCAAATCTGGTTTCAGACACAGTTCCTCATGTACCCAGGTGGTACCTAGCTGCCAAGATGTGAAGTAACTTTCTTAGACAATTGAATTTTGTGGTCAAATAACCAAAGGCTTCTCCATTTGCCCTCTCTGGAGGTAACCAAATTACATATAGGAAATATACATTTCTGGGTTACACCACAGGTCTTTTGTGTGAAGAGAAATAGAATTAGAATAAAAAGAACAGTTTAGTATATAACCAGGAAACTAATCATAAACAGACAACTTATTATGAACAAGCATGTAAAGGGGAGGGGGGCAGAGGGAAAGAAACTCAAATGATTTTTTGAAGTTGATAAGGAATTCATTTCATATACTTTCCCTGAAGAAGTGTAACCAGAGGTGTGCTGGTACTAGCTCATAATGGCTCCTAAGAGCAGATTGCTTAAATTTTCAGTGTGAGCCTTTACACCTTGGAAATTGGATGCTACAAACAAAGGCTTAATTTATTGTATTGTTGATTGTCAATGAGTAAAAAAGTAATAAAGAAAGTGTTAATAATTCAGATTAAATTCAAAAGAGTTTCATAGATATGGTCCACCAACCTCCCTCCCTCCCCAGTCGTTAAACATTTATCAGCACCCTACTGAATAACTTCATCATTAGAAGCTCAAGCCACAAAAAGACAACCTTCTATGACCAGGGGCTGTCTCTGTATTTTCCATCTGCAGTGTTGTTGTCTCTTCTGCTACACAGGTGCCAGGGAAGGGAAGGCACCAGCTGTTTCTGCTCATCATTCTCCTCCTGGCTGCTCCAGCTGCATTCTCTCCTTCACACTAAATTGGACGTTTCCCATGGGGCTACATAATCTTTTCCAGTGTAGTCCGAATTGAACAACAAGCTTTCCATTTTTCCATTGGATAGGGAAAGGGGGAAAAAAACTCTCAGAGTTTCCCTCTAAAAGGGAAGAATGGAACTATACCCCTCAGAGTTCTCAGCCCTTGTTTTTTGGGAGGGGAGGAAGGGTGAGGGGCTTCATCTCAACCCATTTCCACATCTGTTACAATATCAATTAGCATTACTGTCATCTAAGATAGAGTTCATCCTAACCAAATTCCAAACCAGAGGTTCCTCGGGGCTAATTCACAAGTCAGACAGGTGAAAATTGGTGGCTTTTGTTGTGATACACAAAGTTGAAGACTTTAGTGTAGACAATGAAGCAGAAGTTCTATGGGGTTTTTTTTGTTTTGGTTTTTTTTTTTTTTGTATTTTTTTTTGGAACTCCCTTGCTTTCTCTATAATGCAGAGAATGTTGTTAATTTGGTCTCTAGTTTCTCTTTCTCTTAGAAAACCAAAATGCACTTCTGGTAATTCTTGCTTCACATATTGTTGAAGCCTGGCTTGCAGAATCTTAAGCATAACCTTTCTGGTGTGTGAAATGAGAGCAATTGTTCAGCAATTTGAATATTTTTTGTCATTGTCATTCTTTAGGATTGGGACATAAACTGATCTTTTCCAATTCAGTGGCCACTATTGACTTTGCAAAATTTGCTGGCATACTGAGTGTAACACTTTAACAGCATCATCTTTTAAAAAATTTTCTCTTTAATTTTAAATTTATGGAAAAAAATAAGCATATTCATAACATAATATAATAAAAAACATTATTGCACATGAAACTGAAAATCTATTATGTCCAACTTGCTATTCCTTTTAAATATATAAAAGTTATTGTGTGACTTTTTTCCCCTTTTTTTCTTCCCTCCTCCCTCCCTGCACTTTAGAGATGACTATCATTAGACACAAATATGTATATGTATATATGTTTATATATGTAAAATCATTCTATACAAACCTCTATTTATAAATTCTTTCTCTGAATGCAGATAGTCTTTCTTCATATGTCCTTTGTAGTTAATTTGACTATTTATTAATAGTCAAAATGACTTAGTTGTTTAAAGTTTTTCTTAAAACATATTGCTATTACTATGTATAATGTTTTCATGGTTCTTCTCATTTCATGTTTCATTATTTTGTGCAAGTCTATCCATGTTTTTCTAAGATTATTGAGATCATAATTTTTTTATAGTAGAGTAGTATTCTATATGATGGGCATTCCTGCACTTTCAAGTACTTTTCCACCATGAAGAGAACTGCTATAAATATTTTAGAACAAATAGATTTTTTCCTTTTATCTTAATTGTTTTTAGAAATAGACCTAGTAGTGGCATTGCTGAGCCAAAGGGTAAAGGCAGTTTGATAACTCTTTGGGCATAATTCCAGACTGCTTTGGATTGGTTCACAATTCCAACAATGAATTAGTGTCTCAATTTTTCCATATCCCCTCCGACATTCATTGCTTTCCCCTTCAATCATTTTAGCCTATCTGACAGGTTTAAAATGACATCTCAAGGTTGTTTTAATTTGCATTTCTCTAATCAGTAGTGATTTAGAGCATTTTTAACAGCCTCATCTTTTAGGATTTTAAATAGTTCAGCTGGAATTCCATCACCTCCACTAGCCTTAATTATTAGCAATACTTTTTAAGGACCATAACTTAATTCTCCAGGATGTCTGACTCTAGATCAGTAACCACATCATCATAGTTACTGGTGATGTTAAGATATTTCTTGCATAGTTCTTCCATATATTCTTGCCACCTCTTCTTAATCTCTTCTACTTTTGTTAATTCTCTACCATTTTTGTTTTCTATCATGGTCATTTTTGAATGAAATGTTACCATGATATATCTGATTTTCTTCAAAAGATCTCTTGTTGGAGTCAGGATGGCGGAATAGAAGCAGGACCTTCCAGTAGCTCTGGCTTCCACCTTCCCCAGTCAATGTAAAAAGGGGACTCTAAAGAAACTTTGTAGCTGCAGAACCCACAAAATGACACAGGGAAACTAATCTCCCGCTGAGGACAGCCCAGCAGGCTGGCAGGAATCAGCCAGCACAGTGCTGTGGGAGCTGAGCCCAGCCCCACACCAAGGTTTAAGCCCCAGGGTGGGCCTGACTGGCCACCGGCTGGAGGGACTCCAGATTAGAAGGAGTTGTGGCTGTTTCCAGATTTATCAATACACAGATGTGAAGGACAAAGTGAGAGGTCAGTGCAGTCTGGACTTTGGGACACAGTAAGTGGGAGTGCAGCGGTTTTTGCAACCAGGGCGAGAAGCCGCTGAGACACCCAGCACAGCCAGTACCATGTGGCAGCTTCACTCCTGGCCTGCAGAGTGTAGGGGGACCAAGCAACCAGTCTGAGGGGTAATCACTCTTGCTTTGACCTTCTTGGATCTGGATTTCAGCTTAGGGTGGAGGTCCTGGGGTGTGTGTCCAGCTTGCCAGAGTGTGTGGAGGGCACCCATCTAATACCTCTGGCAGCTGAGAAAACCCAAGCATTTGCAATGGAAGCTCCCCTGTCTGGTGTCAGAGTCCTACTGTGGCAAAAAGCCCAGGGGTCATGACCAGGCAAAGGAAACAAAGCAGACAGAAGATCCCAACATTAGACTCCTATTTTGGGGACAAAAAGGAGCAAAGCATGGAACAGGAGGAAGACAGTGAAGTCAGAACTCCTGAATCAAAAGATTCAAAGGAAAATACGAGCTGCTTACAGGCCATAGAGGAGCTTAAGAAGCAGATAAGAGAAGTGGAGGAAAAATTGGGAAGAGAAATGAGAACGCTGCAAGAAAATTATGAAATGAGAGTCAACAGCCTGACTGAAGAAAATCATACCTTAAAAAATAGACTAACTCAAATGGCAAAAGAGGCTCAAAAAGGCAATGAGGAGAAGAATGCCTTAAAAAGCTGAATTTTCCAGAGGGAAAAAGAATCTCAAAAGCTCACTGAGGATCATTGCTTCAGAATTAGATTGGAGCAAATGGAAGCTAATTACTTTATGAGAAATCAAGAAGCTGTTAAACAGATCCAAACAAATGAAAGAATAGAAGGCAATGGGAAATATCTCATGGGAAAACCCACTGACCTGGAAAATAGATCCAGGAGAGATAATTTAAAAATTTATGGACTACCTGAAAGCCATGATCAAAGTAAGAACCTAGAAATCATCCTCCAGGAAGTTCTCAAAGAAAACTGCTCCAATGTTTTAGAACCAGAGGGCAAAATAGAGGTTGAAAGAATCCACCGATCACCTCCTGAAAAAGATCCCCAAAGGAAAACTCCTAGGAATATTATAGCCAGATTCCAGAATTCCCAGATTAAGGAGAGAACATTACAAGCAGCCAGGAAGAAACAAATTGAATATTGTGGAAACACAATCAGGATAACCCAGAATCTGGCAGCTTCTACACTGAGGGATTGAAGGGCTTGGAATATGAAATTCTGGAAGTCAAAGGAGCTGGATTAAAACCAAGAGTCACCTACCCAGCAAAACTGAGTATCATGTTTCAGGGGAAAATATGGTTACAGTGGAATAGAGGACTTTCAAGCATTCTTGCTGAAAAAACCAGAGTTGAATAGAAAATTTGACATTCAGATACAAGAAGCAAGAGAAGCATGAGAAGGTAAACAGGGAAAAGAAATGATAAGGAACTTATCAAAGTTGAACTATTAACATTCCTACATGGAAAAACAATACTTGTAACTGATGAAACTTTTCTCAGTATGAAAATAGTTGAAGGGAATAGAAATATATATGTCTATATATGAGGGTTTATGGGCATATGAATACATATGTGAATGCGTGTATATATGTTTACAGGTATACATAGATAGAGGGCACAGGACCAATTTAATAGGAAGGGATGATAACTTAAAAGGTGAAATAAAGAGGTGAGAGAGGAATATAATGAGAGGAGATGGGAAGAGACAGAATGGGGTAAACTATCTCATATAGAAGAGGCAAGGGAAAATGGTTACAATGGAGGTGAAGAATAGGAAGGCAAAAGGGAATGGTTCAACCTTATTCTCATTGAATTTGGCTCAGGGAGAGAATGAAATACACACTAAATCGGGTATCTCACCTTACAGGAGAGTAGAAGGCAAGGGGATGACAGGGGAGATGATGGAAGGGAGGGCAGGCTGGGGGGGAGGGAAGTTGGAAGCACGCACTTTAGAAAAAGGATGGGATCAAAGTAGAGAATAGCACAAGTGGGAGGTGGGATAGGAGGGAGGGAAATATAGTCAGTCTTTTACAATATATCCAGTATGGAAATGTTTTGCATAGCTACACATGTACAACCTATACTGAACTATATCTTCCCAGTTTGGGTGGGTGACAAGGGAGGAAGGGAATGAATCTGGAATTCAACGTTTTAAAATCAAATGTTTAAATATATATATATGTACACACACTATTATTAATACTATTTTACATGTAATTGGGAAATAAGATATAGAGGCACTGGGGCATAGAGATCTACTATGCCCTACTGGAAAAGTCAAAAGGGGTATGGGAGAAAATATGGGAGAGAGCAGATTGGAGGAGCGGATATCCTGTGGGACTGCTATTTTGGGGTGGTGGGTAGGGGAAAAACGGGGAGAAAATTTGTAACTCAAAATCTGGTGGAAATGAATGATGTAAATCAGAAGTAAAAGAAATAACTAAAAAAAATCTCTTGTTTTCCCCATTCTATTGTTTTCTTCTATTTTTTTTGTATTCCTTATTTAAGAAATCCTTCTTGTGTCTCCTTGCTCTTTTCTGGAAGTCTGCATTCAATTAAGTATATCTTTCCCTTTTTTCTTCCCCTTCCCCTTTCCTTCTTTCCTCAATTATTTATAAAGCGTCATCAGATAGCCATTTTGCTTTCTTGTTCTTCTTTTTCTTGGGGATTTTTTTTTTGTTGCTGCCTCCTGTAAAATGTTGCAAATCTCTTTCTATTTTTCTATCTACCAGATCTAATCCCTTAAATCTATTCATCTCTTCCACTTCATATTCATAAGGGATGTTATCCCCCCCCCCATTTCTATTTATTTATTGATTTTAGTTGTCAACATCCACTTTCACAAGATTTTGAGTTCCAAAATTTTTCCCCATCTCTCCCCTCCCTCCCCTCATAACAATGTTCATTCTTATTACCCCTTCCCCCCTATCTGTGCTCCCTTATCCCCTTCCTCTTCTATTTTCCTGTAGGGTAAGATAGATTTCTATATACTATTTCCTATGTATCTTATTTCCCAGTTGCATGTAAAAACAATTTTTGACATTTGTTTTTTTAAAACTTCAAGTTTCAAATTCTCTCCCTTATTTTCTCACCACCCTCACCGAGAAAACGAGCAATTTGATATAAGCTATACATGTGTAGTAATGCAAAACACTTCCATAATAGTCATGTTGTGAAAGATTTTATTTACCTGCATCCTATCCTTTCCACTCCATTTAATGTATTCTCTCCTTTTACCCTGTCCCTTCTCAAAAGTATTTGTTTTAGATTACCTCCTCCTCCCTTTTGGCCTCCCTTCTATCATACCCCATCCCTTATCCCCTTCAACTCTACTTTTTTTTTTTTGCTTTTTGGAGGGCAATTGAAGTTAAGTGACTTACCCAAGGTCACACAGCTAGTTTTTGTGTTAAGTGTCTGAGGCTGGATTTGAACTCAAGTCCTCCTGACTCCAGGGCCAGTGCTCTATTCACTGCACCACTTAGCCATCCCTATGCCACCTACCCACCCCCCTACTTTTCTATAGGGTAAGATAGACTTCCATACCCAATTGAGTTGTGTATATTATCCCCCCTTAAGCCAAATCCAATAAGAGTGAGGTTCATTCATTCCTTCACGCCAACCCCCTCATTTCCCCACCACTGTAAATTGTTTTTTTTTGCTTCTTTTACATGAGATCATTTACCCCATTCTACCTCTCCCTTTCTCCTTCTTCTAGTCCATTCCTCTCTCACCCCTTAATTTTATTTTTTAGATAACATCACTTCATATTCAACTCACCTAGTGCCCTTTGTCTATATATATATATCTTCCAACTACACTAATAATGAGAAAGGTCTAGCGAGTTACAAATATTACCTTTCAATGTAGGGATGTAAACAGTTCAACTTTAATGAGTCCTTTGTAATTTTCCTTTCCTGTTTACTTTTTTATGCTTCTCTTGAGTCATATTTGAAAGTCAATTTTTTTTTTATTCCACTCTGGTCTTTTTCTCAAGAATGCTTGAAAGTCCCCTATTTCATTAAATAGCTATTTTCCCCCTGAAGGATTATGCTCAGTTTTGCTGGGTGGGTGATTCTTGGTTTTAATCCTAGCTCCTTTGATTTCCTGAATATCATATTCCAAGCCATCCAGTCCCTTAATACAGAAGCTGCTAAATCTTGTGTTAACTTGATTGTGGTTCCACCACATTTGAATTATTTCTTTCTGGCTGATTGCACTATTTTCTTTTTGACCTGGGAATTCTGGAATTTGGCCACAATATTCCTTGGAGTTTTCATTTTGAGATTTCTTTTAGGAGGGAATCTATGGATTCTTTCAATTTCTATTTTCCCTGATGGTTCTAGAATATCAGGACAGTTTTCTTTGATTATTCCTTGAGAGATGATGTCTAGGGTCTTTTTTTGATCATGGCTTTCAGGTAGTCCAATAATTTTAAAATTATCTCTCTTGTATCTATTTTCCAGGTCAGTTTTTTTTTCCCAATGAGATATTTCACACTGTCTTCTATTTTTTTCATTCTTTGTTTTAAATTTTTTTTTTTTTTGCTTTTTGGAGGGCAATTGGGGTTAAGTGACTTACCCAAAGTCACATGGCTAGTAAGTGGGTCAAGTGTCTGAGGCTGGATTTAAACTCAGGTCCTCCTGACTCCAGGACTGATGCTCTGTTCACTGAAACACCTAGCTGCCCCATATTCTATTTTTTCCCTGCTTTTTGGAGGGGGGAAGGTAAGGCAATTGGGATTAGGTGACTTGCCCAAGGTCACATAGCTAGTTTTTGTGTTAAGCATCTGAGGCTGGATTTGACCTCAGGTTTTCCTGACTCCAGGGCCAGTGCTCTATTTACTGTGCCACCTAGCCCCCCCCCCCACCATAGTCTCTCTCTCTCTCTCTCTCTCTGTCTCTGTCTCTCTGTCTCTGTCTCTCTCTGTCTCTGTCTCTCTCTCTCTCTCTCTCTCTCTCTCTGTCTTTTTTTAAGCAATTGGGTTTAAGTAACTTGCTCAAAGTTACACAGCTAGTTATTTCTGGGTGTGGTGCTAAGTATCTGAGCCCAGATTTGATCTCAGATCATCCCAACTCTGGTGCCGGTGCTCTTACTCACTGCTCCACCTGGCTGCCCCTAAGCAATTGGGGTTAAGTAACTTGCTCAAGGTTACATGGCCAGGTGCTTCTGGGTGGGTGCTAAGTGTCTGAGCCCGGATTCGATCCCAGGTCATCCCAACTCTGGGGCCGGTGCTCTTACTCACTGTGCTACCTGGCCACCCCCATAGTCTCTCTCTTTTTTCTTCTGTATTTTTTGGGTCTCCTTTAAGTGCTTGTTTTTTGTAATTTTCTTGCATCACTCTCAGTTCTCTTTCCAATTTTTCCTCTGCTTCCCTTACTTGGTCTTCCAAATCCTTTTTGAGATCTTCCATGACCTGTGACCAATTTATATTTTTGTTGGAGGTTTTGGATGTAGGAGCTTTGACTTTGTTATCTTCTGAGTGTGTTTTGATCTTCCTTGTCACCAAAGTAAGATTCTATGGTCTGAGTTTTTTTCATTGTTTGCTCATTTTCCCCAGGCTATTAACTCTTTGTTGAGGCAGGGCACTGCCCAGTGTGGAGGATGGACTGTCCAAGCTTGAGAGGTTTTGTGTGGCTGTTTTCAGAGATACTTCTAGGTACCTGTAAATTTTCATTTCTTTCAGAGGTATTTACTCCTCTCCTGGCCTGTGCTCTGGTCTGTGAGTGACCACAAGCACTCTTTTCTGCCCTCGAACTGATATGAGGGTTCCCTCTCTACTGCTGCCACAAGCTCCATCATGCCAGAATTCCTCCTTGCCCCAGGCTTGTGACCCAGATTCATGTGTGGGTAAACTAACAGAAGTCTGCCTCAGTGCCAGCAAAGAGATACTTGTAATCTCCTTCTGATCAGTTGTTCAATTCCCTTACCGTCTGTGGACTGAGAGCTCTGGAAGCAGCCACTGTCTCTGTCACCATGCCTGCTGCTACAGCTACCACCACTGCTACCGCTGCCCTGGGGGCAGGGGCTGGGGCTGATCTGTGCTCCTCTCTCACCCAAGTCCAACAGACCTTTCTTACTGACCTTCTAAGTTCTTTTTGGTGTTTGTGGTTTGAGAAGTCTGGAAACTGCCTCAACTGCCAGTGATTCAGTCCCCTGAGAGGTACTCTGGGTTTTCTGGGTCTCGGTCTGTGCTGGTGCCCGTGCTGGACTGTACTCCTCTCCCAGCCCAGTACAACAGACCTTTCCCATCAGGGTTGTTTTGGGCTGGAGATTTGTTTCACTCTGTCATTTTGTGGGCTCTGCTGCTCTAGAATTTGTTTAGAGTATTTTTTACGCATATGTGGAGGGGCTTGGGGAGAGCTCAAATGTGTCCCTGCTTTTACTCTGCTATCTTGGCTCCACCACACTCCCCATAAGGGATGCTATTTAGGTCATACCTATATATCTGATAGTTTTCCCTATTTTCTTCAACTTAAGTCTGAATTTTGCAATAAGCTCATGGGGACTTCTGGGAGACAAGATGGTGGAGTAAGCAGTAAATTGCCACAACTCTCCCATATTCACCTCTAAACAACCATAAAGTAGTACTCCAAAACAAATCCTGGAATAGCAGAACCAGGAAAAAGACAAGGTGAAACAATATTTTAGTCCAAGAAATTTAAAAGATCTCCAAGAAAGGTCTCTTTCACTCAGGCAAAAGGGGAATGTAGTCCAGGACATCCTAGTAAGCCAACTGCCAGTACCACCTCAGAAAGACAGTGGCAGATCCTGAGCCTCAGCGTGGTGGAGCAGGCAAGCCACAAGTGCCTCAACATAACCACACAAATGGGCAGACTCCAGATTCAAGAACCATCACATGCTTCAGCATATAGGCAGCTCCCATTGGCCAGACCTCCAAGTGCTTCAGCATAGCCTGGGGCAAACAGGCAACCTTAAGCAACCAGTGTAGCCCTGGGAAAACAAAGAAACACTTCACTGGTCTCAACACACACCAGACACCACTGCTAGGACCCCAGCTCAGCAGCAGGTAAACTTAGAACCAGACACCAGTAGTTTCCAGCAGCACCAGACATCCCTTTACCTCACTCCATCAGTGCAGTACCCAACATGAGGATCCCGCATGGGTCTCAGGGCTGCATCAGTACAACAACAAGTAAACAGCCAGGGCCTATATTTTTTGACACAAGAAACCTGAAATAGTGTCCCTTCCACCCTGGAAGCAGAGATCAAATTTAAAATAAAGGAAAAAGGCCAAAAAAAGGTGAGCAATAAACAAGAACAACAAAAAAGAATAACTTAATATAATGACAGGGAAGATCAAGACACAAACTCAAAAGTGGACAACAATGTCAAAACACCTATGAGTAAAACCCCAAAGAAACACAGGAAGTGGTCTCAAGTCCAGAAAAAACTCATAGAAAAGCTCAAAAAAGTTTAAAAATCATGTAAGAGAGAATAAAATTGGGAAAAGAAATGAAAGTGATGCAAGATAATTATGGGAAAAGAGTCAACAGCTTAGAGAAAGAAAACAGCTGCTTAAAAAGTAGAATTGGCTAAAGGGAAAAGGAAGTACAAAAGTTAACTGAGGAAAACAACTCCTTGAAAGTTAGAATTAAGCAAGTGGAAGCTAATGACTCTATGAGATATCAAGAATCAATAAAAAAAAGAAATCCAAAAGAACTAAAAAAAAAAAGAAGAAAATGTAAAATACCTCATTGGAAAAACAACTGACCTGGAAAGTAGATCCAGGAGAGACAATGTCAGAATCGTTGAACTACCTGAAAGCTATAATCTAAAGGAGGACCTGGATAGCATCTTTCAAGAAATTATCAAGGAAAACTGCCCTCATACCCTGGAGGGCAAAATAGGCATTGAAATAATCTACTGTTCACCTCAGGAAAGAGATTCCTAAATAAAAACCCCAAGGAACACCATAGCCAAACTGTAGAACTATCAGGTCAAGGAAAAAATACTGCAAGTGTCTAGAAAGAAACAATTCAAATATCAGGAAGTCACAGTCAGGATCACATAGAACTTAGCAGTTGCAACATTAAAGGATTGGGGATCAAGGAGGTCAAGGAGCATAATATTCTGGAGGGCAAAGGAGCTAGGACTACAACCAGAATCACATATCTGGTAAAATTAAGCTTAATACTTCAAGAGAAAAAATGGCTATTCAATGAAATAGAAGTATTTCAAGCTTTCATAAGGAGAAGACCACCACCTAATAAAAATTTTGATCTCCAAAATCAAGATCCAAGAGAAGCCTAAAAATGTGAAAAGGGAAAAGAAATCATAAAGGATTTAATGGAGCCAAACTGTTTACATCCCTATGTAGGAAGACAATACTTGTAATTCTTAAATGTTGTATCTCCAATAGTACAGCTAGAAGGAATATACATAGATAGAGGGTATGGGTATAAGGTAAATTTGAAGAAATGACATAAAAATAACTAAGGGAGGAGAAAAAGAAATACACTGGGTGCTGAAGAAAAGGACATGGTGAACGAGGTAAATTATTTCACATGAAGAGGTGCAAAAAACCTATCACAATAGAGGAGAAGATGGGAGGGTGGATGATGGACATTGCTTGAACCTTATTCTTATCAGTATTGGCTCAAAGAGGGAATAATATATACAATCAGTTGAATATAGAATTCTATCTTACCTGACAGAGAAGTAGGAGGGGAAGAGATTAAGTAAAGGTAGGGGTGAGGACCGACAGAAGAGAGGGCATATTGAGGGAAGTGGTAGACAAAAATAAAACACTGGTAAGGATGGAAAGGGTAAAAGGAGAGAGAGGACAAACAGGAGGAAAAATAGCAGGGAGGGAAATACACAGTCATTATAACTGTGAATGTAACTGGGATGAACTCTCCCATAAAATGGAAGCAGTTAGAGAGTAGATCAAAAACCAAAATCCTACAATATGTTGTTTACAAGAAACACCTGAAGCAGAGAGACACAGGTAGAGTAAAGCAAAGTACTGGAACAGAACCTATTATGCTTCAGTTAAAGTCAAAACAAGCAAATAAACAAATGGGGTAGCAATCTTGAACTCAGACAAAGCAAAAGCAAAAGTAGACCTAATTAAAGAAGTAAAGACAGAAAGTGCATCTTGATAAAGGGTACCATATATCTACATTATATTACAATGAAGTAATATCAATACTAAGCATATATGCATGGTATAGCATCCAAATTCTTAAAGGAGAAATTAAGTGAATATGACCAAATGGTTCATGACCAAATAAGAGATAGAGAGCATTACAAAATGCGAAATAGATAATTTTGATTATATTAAATTTAAAAGTTTTGCACAAACAAAACCACACAACAAAAATTAGAAGGAAAGCAAAAAACTGGGAAACAATCTTTATAGCAAGTGTCTCTGATAAAGGCATCATTTCTCAAATATACAGAGAACTGAATTTATAAGAATATAAGCCATTCCCCAATTGATAAATGGTCAAAGGATGTGAACAGGCAGTTTTCAGATGAAGAAATCAAAGCTATTTATAGACATATGAAAAAGTTCTCTAAGTTGCTTTTTGATTAGAAAAATGCATATTAAAACAATTCTGAGGTACTACACACCTATCAGATTGGCTAATATGACAAAAAGGAAAATGATAAATGTTGGAGAGGATATGGGAAAATTAGAACACTAATGCACTGTTGGTGGAGTTGTGAGCTAATCCAACCATTCTGGAGAGTAATTTAGAACTATACCCAAAGGGTAACCAAACTGTGCATACCCTTTAATCCAACAATACCACTGCTAGGTCGGGATCCAAGAGATCATAAAAAGGGAAAAGGACCTACATATGCAAAAATATTAATAGCAGTTCTTTTCATGGTGGCAAAATGTTGGAAATCTAGGAAATACCCATCAGTTGGGGAATGGTTGAACAAGCTATGGTATATGAAGGTGCTATAAGAAATGATGAATAGGCAGATTTCAGAAAAACCTTGAAAGACTTGTATGAGTGGATACAAAGTGAAAAGAGCAGAATCAGGAAAACATTGTACATAGTATCAGCAACATTGTGTGTTGATCAACTATGGATGACTCAGCCCTTCCCAGAAACACAATGATCCAAGACAAATTGTTGTTGTTGTTGTTTGTCCTTCATTCTCAAAGAGGATGACAACATCAGGGAGGTGGTGCCATGACATGCAAGTGAATTGGATTTAAGCAAGGGAGGGGGCTACAAAGTCACCAGCCTTACCTTCTCCTCCAAAGTCATCTTTGGAGTCCAGATATAGATCAGGATGACTGGAGATGGCCCCTTACTTAGACTTTTAAGGCCAAAGCCTGTTACCTGATGACTTGTCATGATGATGAACATAAAGAATTCAAGGAAGCATAGGGAGATATATAAACCAAAGCAGAACCAAGAAAACAATGCACATCAGTATCACAATAAGGAAACGAGCATTTATTGAAAGAACACCAACAAAAAAGAGAATAGACATTCATAATTACAGTGACAAAGCTTGACCTCCAGAAGAAATGAGAAATTGTATCTTCCCTTGTTTGTTGAATGGGGGAACTATAGATGTGAAACATTACATATTCTTCTGAAGTGAATGTGGTCAAAGTACATCCCTGGTAAGAAAAAATTAAAAAGGAAAAGAAAAAGAAGTTTAGCAAAATTCATTAATATACCATCCAAGACATCACAAAGGAAAACTCTATCGATATCCAGATAGAAATATTGGTAGACTCTGAAAGCAGATCAATGCATACATTTTGCATTTACTTTATTCTTTTTTTGTGTTTTTTTCCTTTTGATCTGTTTTTTCCTTTTACAACTCTGATTAACATGGAAATATATTTTACATGATTGCACATGTACAATCTATATCAAATTGCCTACCATTTTAGAAAGAGGGGAGGGGAAAAATAAGGAACTCAAAGTCTTGTAAAAATGATTGCTTAAAACTGTCTTGACATGTAATTGAGGGGGGGGATCTCATTAAATAAAAAAAAAGGTTGTGATCTGAGTCACAGTCAGCTCCAGGTCTTGTTTTAACTGACTGTATACAACTTCTCTGTCTTTGGATACAAAGCGTATAATTAATCTGATTTCAGTATTGACCATCTGGTGTTGTCAATGTATAGAGTTGCCTTCTGAATTGTTGGAAAAGAGTACTTACTATGATCAGCAAGTTAGCTTGAAAAAAAATCTATTAGTCTCCACCCTGCTTCATTTTGTAATTCAAGGCCAAACTTGTCTGTTATTTTAACTATCTTTTGATTTCCTACTTTAGCATTCCATTCTCTTATGATGAATGCGATGTCTTTTTTTGATGTTATTTCTAGATGATGTTTTAGGTTGTCATAGAACTGAGCAACTTTGCTCTCTTCAGCATCAGTGTTTGGAGCATAGACTTTTTTACTGTGATGCTGATGAGTTATTTGTCTTGGATTCAAATGGATACTCTGGAATTTTTGATATTAGACCCCAGTACTACTTTTCTCACCCTTTTATTGACTGAAAGGGCTACTCCCCCTCATTATTTTTTTTTGCTTTTTGGAGGGGGAAGGGTAGGGCAATTGGGGTTAAGTGACTTGCCCAAAGTCACATGGCTAGTAAGTGTTAATTGTTTGAGGTTGGATTTGAACTCAGGTCCCCCTGACTCCAGGACCAGTGCTCTCTTCACTGCACCACCTAGCCACCTCATGCTTTCCTTTTTTTAAAAAAGAGATTCTTGCCAATGGTATATATAATGATCACCTGAATTATATTCACTCATTCCCATCCACTTAAATTCATGGACACTCAATATGTCAATGTTTAATCTTTCTGTCTCCTGTTTGACCACTTCCAGCTGATTTTGGTTCATAGATCCCTGTGTGATCGATCTTTACAGTACTGGTCTTTCCTTTTGTCACCAGACACATCTTCAGCTGAGCTTTCGTTTGGCTTTGACTCAGCCATCTCATTGTTTCTGGAACTACTTGTAGTGGAAATCCTCCCACTTGAGCAGCTCATCTTCCAGTGCCATATTTTTATCATTTTAATACTGTCCATGAGGTTTTCTTGGCAAAGACACTGGAGGGCTTGGCCATTGACTTCTCCAGTGGATTACCCTTTTTCAGAACCCTCCACTATGACCACTGTGTCTCCACTATGTCTTGGGTAACCCTTCATTCAGTTAGGCAAACCCCTTTGCTACAACAAGGCAGTGATCCAGAAGGATTTATTAAGTACCTCTTATGTTTCAGGCACTGGGCTATGCTGGGAAATCAAAAACAGCAGCTGGAGGAATTGGCAACTCCCTAGGACTTATCTACTAACTAAGATATCTGTTACAACCTGTATGGGGAAGGAAGTTCCTCCATCAGGATCTCCCATAGAAAAAACATTGGAACTAGGCTGAAATCTTGCTTCTGATACTTCCTGTATCACTGGATAAATACACAGCCTCCAGTCTTTTTCCTTAATAGGATGTATTATATATAACATGTATATATGAGTTGTATAGTGTGTTCGGGGAAGATTGATACCTCTGGTGTGAGGGCTGCTGAGCCCTTTCCAGGGTGTCCAACTGACTCACTCAACTCTCACCTAACTCACCTGTGGTTCCAAGAAGGTGTAGCAGATGAGCAATGGCCACACCCTGGTAAACTATCTTGGTAGATCTACTAAACTAGGTTGAGGGTAACCATGGGACCTCAAATCCATTGGTAAGGATAAATAACTTAAACTTCCAAGACTTTAGTTTCCTTAAATATAAAATGATGCAATTAAACTAACTGGACACTGAGGTCCTGCTGGTGGGTCTGCCTGCTTCAAGTGTCTCTCTACTCCAAAGCATCCTCCATTCAGCCACCAAAGTGATTTTCCCTAAGTGTAAGTCTGATAATCTTCCCTGCCATTAATAAACTCCAGTGGCTCCCTATCTTCTCCAGAATCAAATACAAAATCCTCTGCTTGACATTCAAAACCATTGATAATGCATAATAATTAGCCCCCCTCCTGCCTTTCCATTCTTCTTACACCTTACTCCCCTCCCTATATTCTTCAATCCAGTGACACTCTCTTCCTTACTGTTTCATGACCTAGATCCATCTCTTGGTTTAGGGAATTTTCTCTGGCCATCTGTAAAGCCACGCACAAGCAGCTTTCCAGAGGACTTCTGCTGTGAATGGCTTTCAAGGTTCTGATTACATAGTATAGTGAGCTCTCTACTTATTCAATAACAAATCAAAGCAAAACATTCATAGAAAATCAAAATACAGCACTCACAATGTTACAACTTATCATAGAAAATAAAAATACAGCATTCACCATGTTACAACTCAACAACTTATCACTAAAATGACCACATAGTTTTCACCAAAGTGGTCTCATAGTTTTAAACAAAGTACATTCATTTAGTCAATCACAAAATCCTTAATTCAATCACAAAGTACAAAAGTCAAAGTTCTCCACCCCTAGGTCACAATAAATCATAATCTTCTCAGTCAGTACACAGTATCCAAGTAAAGTCTTCTTTCAGCTTGACTTAAGGCTGGCTCTCAGCTTCCATGGTTCCTCTTCCATGGTCCCAGCTCCAACTGTCACCTGGATTCAAAGGCAGGGCAGTTCCCAGTTCCTTGTCCATATCCTTGTCCACCTCTTCATCCAGTTCCCATTCCATACTGAAGTTCACAGTTTCCAATCCACCTCAAGTCCTTCAGAGTTCCTGTTTCTGGGAAGACAGAGCTTGACAGAGCCACAATAATATTCATTCACATTGCCGGCACCATCATCAATTCACTATCTGCCTGTTAAATCAACTCAGGCCCACCAACAGGGTCTGAGAACTCAACACAAATCATCAACATAGAAATCAACACAGACTCACAAACAATCATGTCAGAACAAATCATCAACATAGAAATCAACACAGACCCACAAACAAGGTCCAAGAGGTCAGCACAAATCACCAGTGAAGTCCTAGGACCTCCAAAACTCTCCTCCAGGACTTCTGTAAACATACAACCAGAAAATCCTCTTTCAGGGATTCCAGTAAGGTCCCAGGGTTTCTGTACAAAGTATCACAAACAAACATCAAAACAGACAGAGCAGACAAACAGAATGCTGGCATACCACAAGCTTTCTCCTTCTTGTCTCTGCCACCACAAGAGTCCTCAGTTCTGCTCTCTCTAGCCTGGGTCTCTCCTTATATATGGTCATTAGCTCCTACCCTTCCTGTTGTAGGAGTCCATAAGTTCTAGGGTTCACAAGTTGTGGGGTTCACACATTCTATTTCTTAATAAACTTAATACAAGGCTTAAAAGAAACTTGAACTGAAAAAAGGTGTTAATTCAATAGCTGAAACAAGATGTGAGCTACTTCTGTGCTTGCCATTACACCATCTCCCATGCCTTGAATTCTCTCCCTCCTCTGTTCCAACTATCAACCTCCTTGGCTTCCTTTAAGTCCCAACTAAAATTCTGCCTTCTACAGGAAGCCTTCCCCAACCCTCATTTTCTAATTTCCTATTTATCCTGTACATAGTTTGTTTGGGTGTTTTGTTGTTTGTTATCTCTCTCATTAAATTGTGAGCAACCTGGGGGCAAGGACTGTCTTTTGCCTTTTTTTTTGTATCCCTAGAACTTAGCCCAGGGCCTGGCACATAGTAGGTGTTTAATACATTTTTATTGATTGGTAGATCTGTGATTCATGAACTTATGCTATATGCACAGATCCTTTAATATTGGCATCCTGTGATGACAGGATGACATCAATGAGCAGTTTAGCCGTTTTGAAACATGAACTTTCATGGAATACTGTGAATCCCTCTAGGAACTGCAAATGTCCTTGATCTCCCCGACTGCCAAGTTTGGGAGATTTTTATAATAAACACACAAAATCTTACTTGCTTTTCAGGAAACAGGGAACCTGTAACCTGATCCTGGGATATTAGAGCTTGTTCTTCATTCGATTTTTGAGCAGCCTGGTATATGAAGGATATGTTTGCCACCATGCCTCCCACAGAGGGAGTTTTGCTTTATGTACTTTAGAGAATGTACCCACTATCCATCTGCCCTGAAGTTATGACATATACCCCCAGCTACAAAGCATATGTTGAACTAGGAAAGCAAAGGCAACTTTATGAGTTGGGAGCCCCCTTGCTTCCTGACTGGGGAAGCTCTCAGAGTAGTAAAGAAATGAGGTTAACTTATTTGACCAGATCCCCTGTTTTCTTAAGACTCTCTATATTCAGAGGATTTATCTGCTTCAGTGTAGGAAGTGAGGTGACCAAATAGTGCTTTGGATGTTGAGCATGCACCTTGGATGCCAATGTGCCTAGCCCAAGTTTTATGCATATTTATGATTGTACCAGGTTAAGGATACCCAACACACTCTTAACAACCTTGAAGCTCCAAAGGGTAATTTAAATTGCCTACTTGAGAATAATTTTGCTGAATCATCCTGTTCTTTGATTATTAGTTTGCTTGGTAAAAGCTAGCTAGCATTTATTTTTCTATTTCTTAGCCAGTATTAAATAGTTTTGATGATTACTGTATATCTGGTAGACTAAACCTCTTTCCTTTACATTTTTTCATTATTTCCTTTTATATTTTTGAATTTTTATTCTTTGAAATGAATTTTGCTATAATTTGTTCTAATTCAGTAAAATAATTTTTGGTAATTTAATTGGGACCACACTGAATATATAAATTAGTTTGGGTAAAATTGTCATTTTTATTATATTGGATTTTCTTTTTTTATAAACTTTTATATTTTTCAAATAATTTTTTCTTAACTCCAACTATACCTCATCCTGTTATGCAAATAATACATAATCCAACAGAACAAATTTCCACATTAGTTATGTATGAAAATGTATGTCTCATTCCACATTTTAAGTTCATCATTTCTGTCAGAAGTCACAATATGATTTCATCTTCATTCTTTTGGATCTGTGATTTTATCACTATAAGAATTCTAAAGTCTTTCAAAATTATTTTTCTATATTATGGTATTATTATTGCATACATTTTTCTCCTAGTTCTGTTTACCTCAATATGGTATCAGTTTATAAAGAGTTCTCCCCACTTTCCTCTGAAATGGTCCATGTAATAATTTCTTATGGTACAAATAGCATTTCATTCCATTTATATGTCACAACATTGTTAGCCATTCCCCAAAAGGATACCTCTTTAGTTTCCAATTTTTGTTCTACCACAAAAAATTTGCTATAAATACTTGTGGACTCATAGATCCTTTTCCTCTTCCTTTGATTTCTTTGGGGGCACAGGCCTAGTAGTAATATAGTTAGACCAAAGGATATACATAGTTTGGTAACTTTCTGGGCATAGTTCCAAATTGTTTTTCAGAATGGTTGGACCAATTAACAACTCTGCCAATAGAGCACTAATGTGCCTGTTTTCCTACAACTAATCCAACATTATCATTTTCCTATTTTTTCATCTTTAGCAGTTTGATAAGTGTGGAGTGAAACCTCATGCTTCCTTTAATTTGCATTTCTCTAATTAATAGTGATTCAGAATTTTTTTTATCTGATTGTTGATAGTTTGAATTTCTTCCTTTGAAAACTGGCTTTTTAGGGTGGAACCAAGATGACAGAAGAGAGGTAGCAACCTAGCTGAACTCTTCCAACATTTCTCTCCAAACAACTTTAACATAACACCTCAAATAAAATTTGCAGTGGCACAAGGTGAGATTTTTTTTTTAACCTAAGACAACCTAGGAGATCAACAGGAAATGTCTGGACCACTGACGTGGTGACTGGTCCAGAGCACATATGGCCGAAGTGCCAACAGTGGGCCTTGGAGGTGTCCTTGGGAGTGGTGGCAGCAGCTGTAGAAGCTCTCAGCACAGAGATAGTGAGGAGGTTGAAAAATTTGTCCTAAAGGGATTACAGAGGACCCTTTTCTGACCCTGGTTTCAGCTGGTGCTGACTGGCAACTCTATTGCCTGTATGTAGTTCTGGGCTGCAATTCCAGGGAGAAGTGATTGCTTGATTGGTGATTGGTGATAAGGAAGCAGGGTCAGTTCTCAGGTGAAAGCTCCAAGACAGAGAGGATCACTAGCATTTGCAGCTGTAAGAGAGCAGGGGCCTTGGTCACAGCTCCAGGGCCAAGAGGACACTGCACTTGTGACACAGGAGACCAGGGGCCCTTCTTGGGGAAAGACCAAAGGGCAACCCAGGAGAATAGTGACAGCATTCTCCCCTCATCGCACTGTCTTGGAAGTACCGAAAACTTGCAGACTCATGCAAAGAAGAGCTTTTACAATGGAGGGGAAAATAGGGGTAGTGGTGGTGGTGGCATGCAATGTGTGAACCTAGTACTCATTGGAATTGATTCAGAGAATGACATCTATGTGTGTGCACATAAGTATGTATGTATTTGTACACACAGACAGATATACACACCACAAATCTGTCATATGTGTGTATGTATATATATACATATATTCATACATATACCTCTGTGTGTGTGCATATACACATACACACATACACACAGACACAGAGCTATCCCTTTCACATCACTGGGGTTAGGGACATGTAGCCTCCACAATTTGGAAAATCCACATAACATTTTTTGGCCCTTCATACCAAAGAAATCCAAATTATTATAGTATTAAAAGATAAAACATGTCGATAATATTCAATGCTCTGCATATATTTTATGCATTTCTGAGTTTCTAAACATTTTCCATATTGTCTGCTGGCATTTGAATATCACATGTGGCTTTGGTAAAACTCGCCCAAAATTCCCATTTAATTTCTTATGTAGACATGCAATATAGTGAAACTGCAATAGGGGAAGTTGTGATATGGAAGGGATAACTAAATATATATATATATTATATACATACAAACATATATACACACAAATATTTGTTATATATACATATACATATATACAGATAGATATATAGACAGACAGACAGACAGATAGATAGATAGATAGATAGATAGATAGATAGATAGATAGATAGATAGATAGATAGACAGATAGATAGATAATGATTTGCATATAGAAATCTATCTTACCCCACTGGGGTAGGGGGGGATAAAAGGGAAGGCAGATTAAGGGAGGCAGTGGTCAGAAGCAAAACAGATTTTTGAAGAGGAATGGGGAGGAGAAGGAGGGAGGGAGAGAGAGAGAGAAACATATGCAGAGTTAAAATAAGGAGATAGAGCAAAATCTATTATACTACAGCTGAAGTAAAAAAGAAAAAACCAGGTGTAGCAATCATGATCTCAGACAAAGCAAAAAAACCAAACAAACCATATATACATAAGACTAATTAAAAGAGATAAATAGGGAAACTACATTTTACTAAATGGTAATTATAGGCAGCTAGATGGCTCAAGTGGGAATTACAGCTGGATGCTGACTGACGCTCTCACATCCACTTGATCCAGAGGTTACCCCTGACCCTTCAGATCATTCCTCCTTAACCAACCATGGGAGACATGGCCACTGTCACTGCTTAGAAGAGCAAGGAATCATCAACTACAGTCCTTCTGGTAAGATAGAGCACTAGGACTTACCGTCTGCTTACCATGGCTCCCAGAGTTCCACTGGGCTTTACCATCTTCCCTGCCACTATGCCCTCTGAGCCATAAGCCCTTACTGGGCTGTATCAACTACCCTTCCCCTGTACCCTAAGGGGCAATGAGCCTTTCCATCTGTCTTGAAGTTGAATCCTGCTGTATGTGTTGTCTCTGCTACGTAGAGTATAAACTCTTTAAGAACTAGGGCTATTTTGCTTTTCTGTTTGTATCCTTATCACATAGTGAAGTGTTCTTATGCTTTGTAAATGTTTTCCCATTGCAAGAAGTGACACAGTCTTGAGCTAGGATGGTTGTAATGGGATTGGAAAGGAAGGAACAGATGTGAGACATTGTGGGAGTAGAATTGATCATACTCAGCATATAATGAGATGTGAGGGAGAGGGGAAGGGAAGCCTCAGAGATGATTTTGATGTTGGGAGCCTGAGATGACAGTGGAAGTTAGTGGGAGAGGCAGGTTTTGTGGAGAGAGAACAATAAATTTAGTTTGGGACATACAGAATTTGAAAGGTCATGTGTGTAGTGCTATTTTGGCAATGCAAAATATGCTTTGACTTAGTTCCTGTTATGCTAAGGGAAGTCCTATGAAAGAATGCACAGGGACAGAGAGAGAAAGGAACAGAGAGATAGACATAGAGAGACAAAGAGAGAGAGACATAAACAGAGAGATAGAAAGAGACAGAGAGGGGGAAGAGGGAGGAAAGGGAAAAGAGTAATCCTCCTCACTTAGGGAGTAGGAGCCAGAATCATGAGAGGGACTGGAGGAAGTTGGGAGTCATGAGGAGGAAATGTTCCAAACTAGGATTGGGTCTGTGTGACTACAAGGGCCAGGGCAGGGATGCAGGGATGCAACTATATTGACTCATGAGACTGGAGCTATTGATTCTTTTATCTTCATCACTTTTCCTAGTCTTTTCAAGGGCAATATATCTGTCTTCTTGAAACTTATATCTGTCTCTTAAGAATTATTTTACCTTAACCCCAATTGCCTTGCCTTACTCCCCTCAAAAAAAAGGGCAGCTAGATGGCGTAGTGAATAGAGTACCCACCCTGAAGTCAGGAGGACCTGAGTTTAAATGTCAGCCTCAGACACTTGATCCGTACTAGCTGTGTGACCTTGGGTACATCACAACCCCAATTGCCTTGCCTTCCTCCCTCAAAGAAAAAGAATTAATTTACCTTTCTTGCTTATCTGTCTTTAAAGGAGGTGTTTATGGTAAACATGGATGAGCATTGCATCTCTAGGCCATGCTCAGAATTTTAGTGGAAATAGAAGTAGCAGAGCACTTGAGAAGGAATAAATCGAAAGCTTCAATATTCTGCCATCAGGCTCTTCTTCTTCTTTTTTTTGGTCTTTTTTTTTGGAGGGCGAAGGCAGGGCAATTGGAGTTAAGTGACTTGCCCAAGGTCACACAGTTAGTAAGTGTTAAGTTTCTGAGGTCAGATTTGAACTCAGGTCCTCCTGACTCCAGGGTGGGTGCTCTATTCACTGCAGCACCTAGCCGCCCCAATCAGGCTCTTCTTTTGGAATGGGGGCTCAGAGTTGGAAAAAGAGAATTATTGATTAATATTTATACTTTTCAGAGCACAAAGACATATATTTTGGGACAAAGGAGAAAATAGAACAAGTGGGGGGATGGGATGGAGGGAAATATAGTTAATCTTTCACAGCATGACTATTATGGAAGTGTTATGCATAACTAAACATGTATAACCTATTTTGAATTGCTTTCTTGCTCAATGAGGGTGGGTAGGAAGGGAAGAAGGGAGAGAATTTGGAACTCAAAGTTTTAAAAACAAATGTTAAAAATTGTTTTTATATGCAACAGGGAAATAAGATATACAGACAATGGGGTATAGAAATCTATCTTGCCCTTCAAGAAAGTAAGGGGGAAAGAGATGGGGGGTGGTGATAGAAGGGAGGGCAGACTAGGGGAAGGGATAATCAGAATGAATGCCATCTTGGGGTGGGGAGGAGAGGAGAGATGGGGAGAAAATTTGGAACTCAAAATCTTGTGGAAATGAATGTTGAAAACTAAAAATTAATTAATTAAAAATAAAATATCCCCAATAACACTACACACACACACACACACACACACACACACACACACACACCAAGGTAGCCCAATATAGCTGAGATGGCTAAGGAAGGATGTGCTCACTGCTATCTACTATTTTAGTGCTGAATCAGGCAGCTACATTGCTTTGTCACACCAACTGGTCCATTGGATGAAAAAGGACATAGGCAGTCCCTGGTTTTAAGACACTCACAGTATAGTAGGGGGAGTATGACATGTATCAAGGGATTTTGTAAAAAGTGCTTCACACAGTGCCTGACCCTTAATAGGTACTAAATGGATGCTTATTCCCTTCCCTTCCCCATGTACACAATTAAGTTGAGGGTAGCTAGGTGATGCAGTGGATAAAGCACCAGCCCTGGAGTCCAGAGGACCTGAGTTCAAATTTGACCTCAGACATACACACACACACACATACACAAGATAAATTTTGATCTCTCTCTTTCTCTGTGCCTCTCTTTCTGTCAGTCTTTGTCTGCCTCTGCTTCTCTCTCCCTCCACCCCCTGACTGTGCTGTTCTTTGTAACAAAGAAAAATAAATTAAACAAAAAATATATGATACGGTGACCAAATCTGATAAATATGGCCCCCATCCCCTGCCCCTCTGGTAAAGATTGTGATTTATTTTCTTTTCTCTGGGACATTCACTGGTTATTCTTTTCTTCTGCATTTTCATTGTATAGTTATTTTCTCTTTTCTTATGAAAATCCATGGATTACCCTATATTCCCTTAGACAATGATATGAGTATCCTTCATCACTCTCTCTCTCTGTCTCTCTCTCTGTCTCTCTCTCTCTCTCCCTTCCTCTCTCCCTCCCTCCCTCTCTCTCCCTCTCCTCCCTGTGTGTGTGTATGTGTGTGCAATTTGTTTCTTCTTTTTAGTGAATTGTAAACCTAAAGTCAGCTTTTTCAAGTGAAGATTTAGTTTTAGGGAGGCTAGATTCTTTTGAAGTTGAAGAAAAGTCAGTCTTTCATTTCTCCTCTCTAAAAAAAATCCATCATCATCAGAAAATTATCAGGGTGGAAGGAAACTGTGTGAGGTTCTATCTAGTTCATCCTCTTGCCTTAATTCAAGGCCAAATCCTGTTCTTGGTAAAATTTTTCTTTTTGAATTCAAAACCCTATAAAAGAGTATCATTATTCCTATTTTTATAGCAGGGGAAATTGAAACTTGGGAGAGTTTAAGTAATTAGGTTGCAAAGCTATGCAGAAACTCCAGACTCTTCATCCAGTGCTCTAACTCTCCTCCACCACACGCCATTGCTATTAATTATGCTTTTTAAAAGCCACCCCATTTGGCTGTCATGTGGCCATTAATCAGTGAGGGTCTGTAGAACTTGTATGTGAATGAAAAACTTCCTTTTGTCTAAATGAATTTTGTTATATACAATTTCACCAAGTCTCCCAAACAAATAGCTTTTTTTAGGTTCAAAGAGCAGCTTTACATTTTCTCTGATTATAGATTTATGGCTAAATATGCTCTACATGGTAATTCTGCTTTTAACCAACACCAAGGCAAATTCTGCCTAAAGGTAAACATTGGTCTCAGTTGCACAATATCCAGCAGTCACATATATAGTTCTGAAGAAATTATTAGTTCTATATCACTAAAGCTGACCAATATGTCCCTGGATAAGGAAAGGGAAATGGGTGAATTCCAGGAGGTCAGGAAATCTGTTTCTTTCTGTTTCTGATTTAATCACTGAAAAAAAATAAATAAAAAAGATTCAATATCCACAAATGTTTGTGGAGTATCCACTATATATGAAGCCTTTTTTTTTTTTCTTTTTGGAGGAGGGAAGGCAGGGAAATTGGGGTTAGAAGACTTGCCCAAGGTGAGTAAATATTAAATGTCTGAGGTCAAATTTGAACTCAGGTCCTCCTGTGCTTTATCATTGCATCACCTCATTGCCCCTATACGAAGCCTTTTGTAACTTATATCAAATCTTTTACTCAGTGCCTCTGTCTTATCTACATACTAGAATAACATAGTCTACCAATTTAATTCCACAAGTACGTATTAGGTGTCAACTCTGTGTTAAGCACTCTGCTCTGGGATCAAAAAGTAAAAAATGAAATGGTCTCAGCCCTCAGAGAGCTTATATTCTATTGACCTAAAGATTTTATTAAGAATTGCTTGTGGGGGCGGCCAGGTAGCACAGCAAGTAAGAGCACCGGCTCCAGTATTGAGAAGACCTGGAGATCGAATCCCGGGCTCAGACACTCAGCACCACACCCAGAAATAAGTGGCCGTGTAACCTTGAGCAAGTTACTTAACCCCAATTGCTTAAAAAAAAAAAAAAAGAATTGCTTGTGGCCCAGCTAGTTGCACAGTGAATTGTTGTCCCTGGAATCAGAAGGACCTGAGTTTAGACACTTAACACTTACTAGCTGTGTGACCTTGGGCAAGTCACTTAACCCCAATTGCCCTGTATTCCCTCCTTCAAAAGGCAAAAAAAAAAAAATTGCTTGCTCACAGATTCATAATGCCATTGGTAGAGGTCTTCTCTCCACTAATACGAATCATAATCCTTCTATAGCTTTTTAATTTGTCCAGTTTTTGCCAATGCTTTCCCACAGATTCTCCAAAGAAGATCCATACAGCATGCTACAAACTTTCCTCTCACTCTTTTAATATCTCAGTGTACCACTGCAATCATTCACCTATTGGCTGTCATTCTCACTACACATCCAGCCTGTCTCTCATTCTGGCCTAATTTCAAAGCTGTTTTTTATTTGTGTTTTTTTGTTTGTTTTATGCTGTAGTCTGTTTACACTCACCAATTCAACTCAGTTGAATTCAACAAGCATTTATTTGGGCACCTACTATATGTAAAGTACCACATGTAAGACACTATGTGTATTTCCATTGTCCACTGGGGCTATGTATAATGTAATTCTTCTATTACCATTTGGGATTATCGGGAGAATATTCATATAAAATAAATGGTTTTTTTGCAATCGTAGACAGTTTAGGAACACTGACATTACACTACAGTTTTCCATATTCAGTCCAGGCTGATATCTTCTTCTTTATCAATTCTGTAATGCTTACCTAACATAGATGTAGCTATTTTTATTTGACAGGATGCTCAGCCAGCTTCATGGCATAATCTGTTTTCATTCACTTTGTTTTTCTAGTGTGAATGATTATACTCAAATTTATTCACATTACTATAGATTTCTATGAATAATCTTTGGCATGTTTATGAATTGAATGTAAATAGTTTGATGTCATCTGCAAAAGAACATTTGGAAACCCTTTCTTTCAATTGGAAATCTATTTAGACTGTATTTCATGACACTTGTGAACATGTTTGTATATACACATATAACATATGTACATGCATATGTAGGCATATATATACATATGTAGCTATTTAGCCAGATATATACATACATACATTTGTTTACTTGATGTCAATTTACTTATTTACTTAGAATTTACTTACAATGACAATTTACTTACTTGATGTCGATACTCAACAGGCAGTTAAAATTCATTTTGTGGTAGAATCTTTCAGGGAGCCCTGTGCGTGTGTGTGCATGCACATGCACACACACACATCTAGTCCAAGGAAAGTCTATAAAGCTGTGTTTTGCTCTATTAGGACAAATACTTTTTTTTTTTGCCTTTTTTTTTTTGGAGAGCAATTGGAGTTAAGTGACTTGCCCAAAATCACATGGCTAATAAGTGTGTCAAGTGTCTGAGGCCGAATTTGAACTCAAGTCCTCCTGACGCCAGGGCGGGTGCTCTATTCACTCTGCCACCTCACTGTCCCAGACAATTACTTTTTTTTGAAATTAGAAAATAAACACAATGGAGTGTTGCATAATATAAATATCTCAGTTACATAAGTAACTGAAAAGATGTAATCTTCTGAAGAAAATTACCTCCAAAACCTAGTCTTCTCATATTTCCTTTATACTCTTGATGCATGCATAGGATACTTCAGCAATTCATAGAAATTGATATTGTAAGACTATAGTTGTTGGTATCTTTTCATTAGATTTTAAACAGTTCCATCATCTGTGACATTTTCCATTCTTTTGTGATTTTTTCCACTTTGAAATATCTTAAAAGTTGATGCCTGAGCCTCTTTAAAATTTTGTCACTGCTAACACAGATTGCATCTGTAAGTACTTGCCTAAGACCTGTCACTCTTCACAGCTTCATCCTCTTAATCAACCTTACCACTTTCTTCCCGTAGTACGTCAGATACAAAAGTGGGAGAGGCCAGATGGAATAGTTCTATTATTGCTACAGATGAGAATAAAGCATTATAATGGTAGTGGAAGATTTAGTCCCCTTCATACCTATTGTCTTCCCAGTTTCATCCATAAATGCTCTTGAGATGATGGGGTTTAGCCAGATTTCATGCCAAACAGGATTTTTTCTCTTCAATTGCTTTTCAACATCTTGTCAGGCAATAGTATTCTCCCCCTTCCATCCTCCTTCTTTGTAAGGTTTTGCAAACTATCTGTTGTTCTAAACTTGGTTTGCCCTCAAGTGCCATGTCTTACTACTTTGTGTGGAGATAAGATTTTGTTAGCTAAGGTAGTTTCTGGGGTCATTCAATCTCTATATATTAGCCACTCAGTAATTAAAATTTTCCAGGAAATGACAGAGACAATGGCTTTATTTTTATCCATTTCCCATTTTCCCAGAGTTGATAACTTATTTAAAGGTCTGCTTGACATGATTGTAAATACATGTAGTATCTTCTTACTTATATCTTTTTACATCCTATGGTATTTAATTTTCATTATAACCAGTTGATAGCCTGAATATGATCAGACAGCTGATTCTGAACCAGTTCCTGTTTGCTAAGGCACAATAGTCATTGGTGGATAAGGATATGGTTCTTGCAGTATGTGGGGCAAAAGTTATTTGACTGAGGATGAGAAATATTAATCTTTTTTATCTAACACCCACTCTCCTGTGGTTATATCCTTTATTCCCTACTTTGGGCCCTAACATTCTATAAAGAGAACTCCTGCCCTCAGTCCCTGCTGCTTTAGGGACAGATCTCCTTCTCCTTCTCCTCCTCTTCCTTCTCCTTCTTCTTCTCCTTCTTGCCCATCTATCATCTGTCTCACTTCTCATTCTCCATCTCAGAGAGCCATGCTCATGACAAAGTTTTGAAAAAAGAGGAAGAGGAAAAAATTATCAATGCACAAAGTAATCAATGATTGATACACAGAAGAAATCTGCCAACATACATGATGTCCCAATATCATGAACCCTCACTTCTGCAAAGGAGTTTGGGGGAAGATGTCTTTTCATATATCTACTTTAGGGCCAAGCTTGATCTTTCAAAGTCTGCAACATTCATCTATGTTTTCCCACAGTAATTTTCAAGGAATTTATTACCTTAGTAATTGTGCTACAATTTGTTAGCATTCTGCTTACTCATAGGAATGTTCATTGCATAGCATAATTTTGTAGATGGTAAATGCCATCCCTAGCTGTCCAAGCGACACTTATAGCATTCTTTTTTTTAATTTTATTTTTCAAACGCTTTATTAGCTTCTGATTTACATCATTCATTTCTGCCAGATTTTGAGTTACAAATTTTCTTCCCATTTTTCCCCTACCCATTGCCCCAAAATAGCATTCCCACAGAATATCCCCTCCTCCAATCTGCTCTCTCCCATATTTTCTCCCATACCCCTTTTGACTTTTCCAGTGGATCTCTATGCCCTACTGTCTGTATATCTTATTTCCCAATTACATGGAAAATAGTATTAATAATAGTATATATATATATATATATTTGAGTATTTGATTTTAAAACTTTGAATTCCAGATTCATTCCCTTCCTCCCTTGTCACCCACCCTCGCTGGGAAGATAAGCAGTTCAGTATAGGCTGTACATGTGTGGCTAATGCAGAACAATAACATAGTAGATATATTGTAAAAGACTAACTATATTTCCCTCCCTCCTATCCCACCTCCCACTTGTGCTGTTCTCTACTTTGATCCCATCCCTTTTCAAAAGTGGGTGTTTCCAACTTCCCTCGTCCCCAGCCTGCCCTCCCTTCCATCATCTCCCTTCTCATTCCCTTCCCCTCTATTCTCCTTTAGGGTGAGATACCCTATTTAGTGTGTATTTCATTCCCTCCCCAAGCCAAATTCAATGGGAATAAGGTTGATCCATTCCCTTTTGCTTTCCTATTCTTTCCTTCCATTGTAACCATTTTCCCTTGCCTCTTCTATATGAGATAGTTTACCCCATTCTGTCTCTCCCCGTCTCCTCTCATTATATTCCTCTCTCACCTCTTAATTTCACCTTTTAAGTTATCATCCCTTCCTATTAAATTGGTCCTGTGCCCTCTATCTATGTATACCTGTAAACATATATACACACATTCACATATGTATTCATATACCCATATACCCTCATACACACACACATATTTCTATTCCCTTCAACTACTGAGAAAAGTTTCATAAGTTACAATCATTGATTTTCCATGTAGGAATGTTAATAGTTCAACTTTGATAAGTTCCTTATGATTTCTTCTCCCTGTGTACCTTCTTATGCTTCTCTTGCTTCTTGTATCTGAATGTCAAATTTTCTATTCAACTCTGTTTTATTCAGCAAGAATGCTTGAAAGTCCTTTATTCCACTGAATGACCATATTTTCCACTGAACCATGATACTCAGTTTTGCTGGGTAGGTGACTCTTGGTTTTAATCCCAGCTCCTTTGACCTCCGGAATATCATATTCCAAGGCCTTCTATCCCTTAGTGTAGAAGCTGCCAGATCCTGGGTTATCCTGATTGTGTTTCCACAATATTTAATTTGTTTCTTTCTGGCTGCTTATAATATTCTCTCCTTAATCTGGGAATTCTGGAACTTGGCTATAATATTCCTAGGAGTTTTCTTTTGGGGATCTTTTTCAGGAAGTGATCGGTGGATTCTTTCAACCTCTATTGTGCCCTCTGGTTCTAAAACATCAGGGCAGTTTTCTTTGAGAACTTCCTGGAGGATGATTTCTAGGTTCTTACATTGATCATGGCTTTCAGGTAGTCCAATAATTTTTAAATGATCTCTCCTGGATCTATTTTCTAGGTCAGTGGTTTTTCCCATGAGATATTTCACATTGCCTTCTATTCTTTTATTTGTTTGGATCTGTTTAACAGCTTCTTGATTTCTCATAAAGTCATTGGCTTCCATTTGCTCCAATCTAATTCTGAAGCAACGATTCTCCTCATTGAGCTTTTGAGATTCTTTTTTCATCTGGAAAATTTGGCTTTTTAAGGCATTCTTCTCCTCATTGCCTTTTTGAGCCTTTTTTGCCATTTGAGTTAGTCTATTTTTTAAGGTATGATTTTCCTCAGTCAGGCTGTTGACTCTCATTTCATAATTTTCTTGCATCATTCTCATTTCTCTTCCCAATTTTTCCTCCACTTTTCTTATCTGCTTCTTAAGGTCCTCTATGGCCTGTAACCAACTTGTATTTTCCTTTGAAGCTTTTGTTGCAGGAATTCTGTCTTCACTGTCTTCCTCCTTTTCCATGCTTTGCTCCTTTTTGTCCCCAAAACAGGAGTCTAATGTTGGAATCTTCAGTCTGCTTTGTTTCCTTTGCCTGGTCATGTTGCCCCTCAGTCACTTGATCCCTGGGCTTTTTGCCACAGTATGACTCTACCACCAGACAGGGGAGCTTTTGTTGCAAACGCTTGGGTTTTCTCAGCTGTTGGAGGTATTAGATGGGTGCCCTCTCTGAGGTCTCCACATGCTGTGGCAAGCTGGACACATACCCCAAGACCTCCACTCTAGACTGCAATCCAGATCCAAGAAGGTCAAAGCAAGAGCCATTACCCCTCAGACTGCTGCTTGGTCCCCCTACACTGTGCAGGCCAGGAGCTGAAGCTGTGACGTGGTGCGTGTCTCAGTGGCTTCTCACCCTGGGGGCAAAAGCCACGCACTCCCACTTACTGGTCCCAAAGTCCAGACTGCACTGACCTCCTACTTTGTCCTTCGCATCTATCTGTTGGTAAATCTGGAAGCGGCCACAGCTGCTGCTGATCTGGAGTCCCTCTAGCAGGTGGCTGGTCAGGCCTGCCCTGGGGCTAAAGCCTTGGTGTGGGGCTAGACTGGGCTCCCAGAGCCCTGCGCTGGCCATTTGCTGGCCTGCCAGGCTGTCCTCAGAGGGAGGTTAGCTTCTCTGTGTCATTTTGTGGGTTCTGCAGCTCCAAAGTTTGTTTAGAGTCCCCTTTTTACATAGATAGGGGAAGGTGGAAGCCAGAGCAGTGGGGAGGTCCTGCTTCTACTCTGCCATCTTGACTCCGCCCCTCCCCCCCACTTGTAACATTCTTGTAGCATACATCTGTAATTTTAAGTTTAATGACATGAAGCTTTCTATTCAGCTAATGAATAAGATGTTGGATACTTTTCTATGGTTAAGTGTTGTTACAATACATAAACTTTGAATTTAAAGTGGTAACTTCTCTCTATCATATTTGGCTGGCTCTTACTGAGAGAAGTGAAAAATAAACATAGACCTCAAGTTCCTAAAAAAATATGTTTAACGTGAACTAGTTGTAAATGCTTCTAAAACATCTTAGGAAAGAAAGTTTCAATGCCCAACCTTGCATAGAATTGTCTTGTTTGATTCCTTAACTCAAATTCTTCCATAATGAAGTTGATTTTATTAATCTGTCTTTTTTGTGAACTTATTTTTGTTTTCCAATTTATTTATTTATTTTTACTTTTCAGTATTCATTTCCATGAGATTTTGAGTTACAAATTTTCTTCCTCTCTTTCCCCTACCCTACCCCAAGATAGCTAGCCTACTGGATACCCCTTTCCCCTATCTGTTCTCTCTTATATCCTCCTCCATACTCCGCACCCTAACTTTCTAGTAAGGCAAGATGTATATCTATACCCTGGTGCCTGTATATCTTATTTCCCAGTTGCATGTAAAAAAATAACAACAAAAATCCCAGGTTTTTACATACACATTTGTTTTTAAAACTTTGAGTTGTAGATTTTTCCCCTTCTTCCCTCCTCACCCACTCCCATTGAGAAGATAAGCAATTCAATACAGGTTGTACACGTGTAGTTACACAAAACATTTCCATAGTCGGTATATTGTGAAAGACTATCCTCCATCCTATCCCGCCCCTCACTTATTCTATTTTCTCCTTTGACCCTCTTCCTTTTCAAAAGTGTTTGCTTCTAACTACCCTCTCCCCCAATCTGCTCTCCCTTCTATCATCCCCCCCTCTTATCCCCTTCCCCCTTATTTTCCTTCCACCATTTGAGTGTGTATGTTATTCCATCCTTAAGCCAAATTCAATGAGAGTAAGGTTTTCCCATTCCCTTTTACTTTCCTGCTCTTCCCCTCCATTGTAAGTTTTCTCTTGTCTCTTTTATATGAGATAATTTACTCTAATCTATCTCTTCCTTTCTCCTTCTCCCAAAATATTCCTCTCTCTCCTCTTAATTTTATTTTTTATATATCATCCCTTCATATTCAACTCATCCTGTGCCCTCTGCCTATATATACATGTACATACATATGAACACCCTCACATATATATTTATACATACATATATATGTATGTACACATATATATTCCCTTCAACTGTCTTCATACTGAAAAAAGTTTCATGAGTTACAATGATCATTTTTCATGTAGGAATGTAAATAGTTCAACTTTAATAAGTTCCTTATGGTTTCTTTTCCCTGTTTACCTTCTCATGCTTCTCTTGCTTCTTGTATTTGAAGGTCAAATTTTCTGCTCAGCTCTGGTTTTTTCATCAAGAATGCTTGAAAATCCTCTATTTAATTGAATGACTATATTTTCCTTATGAATTTACCATACTCAGTTTTTAAAAAAAAATACAATTTTTTATTGTTTTAACTGAAATCACCACCCCCAGCACTTTAAGCCTACCCCTAAATAGCACCTACAGTAAAGGTTATAGCACAAGCAAACTGCTAATTCAGCAGGTAAGCAAGTTAGACCATGTCAGCAGAGATACCCTCCCCTCTCCCAAAGTAATGAGAATACAATGTACTAGATAAGAGTTAAAGTACACCATGACAGGTTAAATAGTTAATTCTACCCTTCCAACAAGTCACAAATGCTAGATAGATTACTTCAGCACGGTAACTAACCACAGCCCTACATAACTGCATTTTTTTTTTATTTTAAGCAAATGAAAAGGAAGGAAAACCTTTTGCATCATGCCCATAATTAACATAAAATAAATTCTTTGTATGTCTTTTTATTTAGGAAAATAATCATGCTAAATCAAGTTGTACTTTATATAGATTTTTCAAAGGAAAAGAGATTGATTGTGCTTTTTGAATTTAAAAAAAAGGCTATCTTCCAACCTCATTGACTCAAATCTTGTGGAATATAGTACTTCTAAATTTAAAAATGCGTTTCAGAATTTAAAAAAAATCTACCAATTGAGCCCTGTGGGACGTTCAAAACATTCTTTTTTAAAGTGTCTCGAAATTGGCTAATTCTGCTACTGTCCTTACTGGTTGCACCCTGCCCCCCCCAAAAGAATTTTTTTCTGTCTGTCTAAAAATTTTCACAAAACTCCCTAAAATACAGCAGGCAACATTAAGATCTGAAAGGAACTTTGTAGGCAACCTCTGGGCATGCAGCTAACTGAGTTTACATCTGATTGGCGGGCATTTTAAAGTGTCTAATTCCCTCTTAACATGGACAGGGAAAAAAATCCACCTTCAAAACCTGTTCTACTACATCAGAAGATATTTCATTCCCTCTCTTTCCCTCCCTCCCCTTTCAGAAGAATCCTTCAACTATATCTGAAGAAAGTTGCACTTGTTTTCCCCATGTAATTAAGCTGCTGTTAAGGAGTGGCAGAAGAAGGAAAAAAAAAAAAGACCACATTAAATGAGAGTACTGAAGTATTCATGGCCACTGGCCCAGTCTTCCCAGGTCTAATGCTCAGCATAATGACTTGTTTTGATGATGAGACCCTCTCTTGGTAGATGAAAGTACAATTTGCAATGTATGTCTAAACACAGTTCCAGCACGAATGAGCAAGTTTAAAACTCTCAGTCAAGGGTAGCAGTCTCAAACTGGCAAAGTAGAGTCTAATTTTGCATGTGCTCTGAATGAACCGAAGCACTATTCATGTCATTTCCCTCTTTTTCTCCCTCTGCCCACAAAAGGGATGGAGCTCAGAATCCAGACCAAGAAAATGAGTCATGTCCGGAAAAAGGATTTCAAAAGGTCCCCAAAGCAAATACAACCGTGGTTGTAGGGCCCTGTAGCTGGAAGGGCAGGAATCCACATATAAAAAAGTACTTGAAATCCAAGTCAAAAAACCTTCCTTTAAGCGTCAATACTCCAGATAGCTCCCTGTACTCAGTTATGGTCACTCCATGTAAAACAGGGTGCCAACACTAATGGGAAGGAACATCATCACTACTGAGCTGTTGGCTCTCTAAGCACACCTCCATCAGGCCTTCTCCCTCCCCAAGTCTTTCCTCTTTATTCCGAAAAAAGCTCTAGTCTATCTTAATGTCCAAGGGTTGGTTGGTTTGTTTTGTTTCTTTGGAACCACCAATAAAGGAAGCAGTATTTTTTTGTCCTCACATCTACCTATCACAGTAGCTATTTCGTTGATAGCTCAGTAGTGTACAAGTTGACTTGGCCAAATGGACTTATGAATGCATGCATTCGGGCTGCATATTGCCACTAAAATGGAATGTGGGAATATGTTATGCACCTCAGGTTGAGAAATGACCAAGAAATCTAGGTCTAAAGGGTGACATATAATATATATATACATATATATATATATATCAATGCTATTATTCATAAAAACCTTGTTTAGTAATAAAAAAATTGCTTTGTGGGGCGGCCAGGTAGTTAGTAAGAGCGTAAGTAAGTTAGTTAAGTTAGTAAGTTAGTAAGAGCGCAGGCCCCAAGTCGGGAGACCTTGGATCAGTCTGGCCTCAGATACTTAACACCCACACAAAATATAACTGGCTGTGTAACCTTGAGCAAGTTACTGAACTCCTTATACAAAAAGTTTCTTTGTTTAAATATGAATATTATAGTCAGCTTCTCATGGTTGGGAAATAATAGTCTTTCTGAAAAGCAGGGTCCTTTTCTACTACAGCTCCATATCTTGCGCCTAGTCTTCCGAAAAGTCAGGCATAGAACTCTGACGAGCTGTCCCTAGTGCCCTCTTCCTGCTCCTTCAGTGGCATATTTCTGAATGTATTCTTTAATTTTCTGTTTGTATTCTTCTGGCTGATGAAGGTACATGGCTGCAGCATCACCATTTAGAGGATCTATGGGGTTTGGATAGGCCAGCAACTGGGGCAGGAACGACTCAAATATATTGGTAAGATCATACAGAGCGTCCAAGTTTGATTAATTACATCTAGACACACAGTTCCTGAGGCTTCATCAATGTTGGGATGGAAAATTTTATTCATGAATCCTGCAGATGGGGATTTGAAAAGGTATTGATCAGGAAAATCCACTCTAACTTTCCACACTCTACCTTCATATGGTGTTCCATAAAACTTCACTACAAATTCATTGAGTCCTCCTAGGATTGTGACCCCATGCTTGCTTTCAATGAGCTGGACCACGTCCGTGTCCATCCACCTCTTGCCCGGGGTGGGGGATGACTTGGTGTCGCCGCAGCCGCTGCTTCCCGGTTGCCTGCCCCGCTTCCGCCTCTTCCCTTCCTAGGCCCGTCTCTCGCGGGCCCCGGGCTCCTCCTGTGGGGGCCGGGACACCCGATGTCCAGTCTGCCACCGCCACCTCTTTCTCCTGCCCTCCCCCCGCCCCCGCCAGGGGAGGTGGGGGAAGATGCTGGGGGGCTGGGGAGCATCCTGAGCTTCCCGGTGCTGCCTCTCCGCAGCTGCTGCCCAGGCCCTGGCTCTGGTCCCGGCTCTGGCTCCGGCTCTCTGCACAGCCACCCGCTGCTCCACGCTCCTTTCTGCTTCCCACCTTCCTTCCTGGCTCGCTGTCTCGCTGCCTCCGCCTCCGACCATACTCAGTTTTGCTGGGTAGGTGATTCTTAGTTTTAATCCTAGCTCCTTTGACCTCCAGAATATCATATTCCAAGCCCTTTGATCCCTTTGTATAACAGCTGCTAGGTCTTGTGTTATCCTCATTGTGTTTCCACAATATTAAAATTGTTTCTTCTTGACAGCTTTATTTTCTCCTTGACATGGGAACTCTGGAATTTGGCTATAATATTCCTAGGAGCTTTCTTTTTGGAATTTTTTCCAAGAGGCCATCGGTGAATTCTTTCAATTTCTATTTTGCCCTCTGGTTCTAGAATATCAGGGCAATTTTGCTTGACAATTTCTTGAAAGATGATGTCTAGGCTCTTTTTTTTTTTCTTTTGATCATGGCTTTCAGGTAGTCCAGTAATTTTTAAATAATCTCTCCTGGATCTGTTTTCCAGGTCAGTGGTTTTTCCAGTGAGATATTTCACATTGCTTTCTATTCTTTCATTTGTTTGGATCTGTTTTATAGTATCTTGATTTCTCATAAAGTCATTAGCTTCCATTTGTCCAATCTAATTTTGAAGGAATTATTCTTTTCAGTGAGTTTTTGAAATTCCTTTTCTATCTGGCAAATTTGTCTTTTTAAGGCATTCTTCTCCTCATTAGCTTTTTGGGCCTCTTTTGCCATATGAGTTAGTCTGTTTTTAAGGTGTTTTTTCTTTAGTCAAGCTGTTGACTCAGTTTTCTTGATTTTCTTGCATCTCATTTCTCTTCCCAATTTTTCCTCCAATTCTCTTACTTGGTTTTCAAAATCCTTCTTGAGCTCCCCTGCAACCAATTCATATTTTTCTTGGGAGTTTTTGATGCAGTTGTGACTTCATTGTCTTCTTCCTGTTCTGTTCTTTGATCCTTTTTGTCCCCGAAAAAGGAACCTATGGTAGGATTGGATTTCCTTTGCTAACTCATTTGCCAATCAATTACTTGACTTTTGAACTCTTTGCCATGGCAGAACTCTGCTTTCAACATGGAGAGAGTTTGTTCCAAATAGCTCGGGTTTTTGCAGCTGTCAGACCAATTAGGAGGGTGCCCTCTCTGCAGCTTACGGGCTTTGGCACCTGGCCATACACCCTAGGACCTCCACCCAAGACCACATTCCAGATCCAAGCAGGTTAAAGCATGAGCAATTACCCTCTGCATGGTCACTTGGTCCCCCTACAATCTGCAGGCCAGGAGCTCCTGAGGCAGCCGAGCTGGTCTTTCACTCTCCTGAAGTCTGCTCTGGCTATTGCTTGTTGGGTCTGACCTGGGGCCAAAACTGTTCATGCAAGGCTGGGCTTGGCTCTCATCTCAGTGTGATCGCCCCTTCCTGTCTGCCTGTCGGGCTGCCTTCAGCGGGAGATGTGTTTCTCTCTGTCACTTTGTGGGTTCTATAGCTGTAAAATTTGTGTAGAGTCATTTTTTTTTACACGTATTGGAGGAGATAGAAGCCAGAGCTGTGGGTTAAGTCCTGTTTCTACTCCACCTCTTTTTGTGTACTTCTTTGGCAAAACTGCAGAGATGACTACCAGAGGCAACTTTTACATTGTAAAGTCTGACACTGGGCACATGATGCAACCCAAAGCTCTGAAAAAAAGGGGTAAAAGAAAGCAGAAAAATAGACATAATTTTATTTTATTTTGCTTTTTGGAGGGGGGAAGGCAGGGCAATTGAGGTTAAGTGACTTTCCCAAGGTCACATGGCTAGTAAGTGTTAAGTGTCTGAGGCCAAATTTGAACTCAGGTCCTCCTGACTCCAGGGTCCATGTCCATTCACTGTACCAACTAGCTGCCCTAGTAGACATACTTTTAAAATGTCACACTAGAAAATATTCCAGTTTCTAAAGGAATTAGCAGACAAGAATGTCTCAGTGATATTTATTGGCATGGCAGGTATGTGTTTTACATTTGATGAACAAAATATATAATCAATGAATTATGTCTACTTATATACAGAAAAAAATCTGTGTTAGTGTTCACCAGAGCAAGCAGTTAGAAATTCTGGTTCCCAGGGCAAGTACCACATAATACAAAAGTGATTTCACAACTCTAAGGTACCACTTCACACCTATCAGATTGACTAATATGACAAAAACGGAAAATGTTGGATGTTGAAGGGGATGTGGGAAAACTGGGGCGCTAATGCACTGTTGGTAGAGTTGTGAACTGATCCAACCATTCTGAAAAGCAATTTGGAACTACAAAGGACTACAAAACTGGGCATACTCTTTGATCCAACAATATCACTGCTAGCTCTATATCCCAAAGACATCCCAAAAAAGGAAAAAAGGACCTATTTGCACTAAAATATTTATAATAGCTCTTTGTGGTTGCTAAGAATTGGAAATCAAAGGGATGTCCTTAAATTGGGGAATGGCTAAACAAGGTGTGGTATGTGATTGTAACGAATTGTGCTGTAAAAATGACAAGAAGGATGATTTCAGAAAAACCAAGACAGACTTAAATGAACTAATTCATAGCGAAGTGAATAGAACCAGGAGAACATTATACACAGTAACAACAATATTATTTAATGAAGAAATGTGAATGGCTTAGCTATTCTCAGTAATACAATTATCTAAGACAATCCCAAAGGACTAATGATGAAGCATACTATTCACCTCCAGAGAAAGAACTGATATTGTTTGAACATAGACATGTATGGCATGCTATTTTTTCACTTGCTTTCTTTTATTTTTTTCCTTTTGTTGGGTTTTTCATGCAAAATTTCTAATATGGAAATGTTTTACATAATTGCACATGTACAACCAACATCTGATTGCTTACTGTCTCAGGGAGAGGGGAGGGAAGGGAAAGAAGGATAAAATTTAGAACTCAAACTTTAAATAAAAATGTTTTTTAAAAGTGGTTTTAGGGGTGGCTAGGTGGCACAGTGAATACAGCACTGGCCCTGGAGACAGGAGGACCTGAGTTCAAATATGGACTCAGACACTTAACACAAAGAAACTAGCCGTGTGACCTTAGGCAAGTCACTTGACCCCAATTGCCCTACCTTCCCCCCTCCAAAAAGCAAAAAAGGGGGGGTTATAAATTAACTTCATAAGGCAAAGTCACTTTATCATGGTGGAAATGGTGGGTAAGTGACCTCAGAGAGATCCCAGGCCACTCAAAGCTGCTGCTGTGAAGTCAAACCTGACCTGAGAAAAACTCAGTTTGTGGATGGCGCCAATGAAGGAAGAATGTTATCTGGTAGCTTTTTTTAGCTTAAGTTGCTTTTTGCTGACTAGTTGAAAAATTCACTGTTTCTACTTGCTGAAGTATAAGAGCTATAGGTTCTAGTTGCCCCATCCTAATTATTGCTTTAGTATTCACTGTAGTCCAAGGAAGGTTTTATACAGCTGGATATTAAACCAAATGACAATTTCATCTCTGTTTACTTTTTATTTTTGAGGCAATTGGGGTTAAGTGACTTGTCTAGGGTCACACAGCTAGTAAGAGTCTAATAATTACCTCAAATAATAATGTCTTTGTTGTTCATTTGTTTCACCCATATTTGACTCTTTGTGACTTCTCAGCAAAGATACTTGAGTGGTTTGGCATTTCCTTCTCTAGCTCATTTTACAGTTGAGGAAACTGAGGTAAACAGGGTTAAGTGACTTGCCTAGGGCCACATAACTAGTAAATGTCTGAGGCTAGATTTGAAATAAGGTCCTCCTGAATCTAAAGCCAGTGCTCTAGCCCCAGGGTCACCTAGTTGTTCCTGCTTACTTTTAAAAATACTTTTAATTTTCTGATAATGTGCTTTGAAAGTCTGTTGAAAACCTTTTTCATCTTTTTTTTTTCCTCTCTTTTCATGACTTTTCTCTTTTCATCTCTTGCCTCTCTTGCTCCTCCTATAAACTTTCTCTTTCATTGGTAGTTCAAAGGCTGTGGTTTAACGTTTTGCCAATAGCTTCCATCTGCTGTTATGAGCTAGTACTAGAAAGAGTTCCAGTTACCTGGAACCTGTTTATGAGGTGTACTCAGTTTACATTTTGCCTATGAAACATAGGATAACTTCCAAACTGTGTAGAAAGCCTTATTAACTTTAACATAACTTATCTGTACAAAGCAAAACCTAAATTTATAAATAAGTTGCTATGAAGGAAATTCCTCTTTTTTTTTTTTTAGGTCCAGTCTTTACTTTCCAAACACTAATCAAGAATAAAAACATAAGCTTGTTTGACTTTATCTGTTAACAGTGAGTAACTTTTTCCCCTAGGGGATTATGGTTTAGTCATGTCTGACTCTTTTTGACCCCATTTGGCAAAGATACTGGAGTGGTTTGCCATTTCCTTTGCCAACTCATTTTACAGATGAGAAAACTGAGGCAAATGGGGTTAAATGACTTGCCCAGGGTCACACAGCAGATAAGTGTCAGAGATCAGATTTGAACTCAGGAAGATGAGTCTGTCTTCCTGATTCCAGGTCTGGTAACTCTATCCACTGCACCACCTAGCTGCCCTGTGATTCCCCCCTCAGGGGATTATAAGCAGTTATTGGGATGTTAGCCTCTCTTCACTTCCAACTAAATTCTTTGTAAATAGTTTTGCAGTCATAAATCATTCCAACTGCATGAGGTCTGGTATATTAAGGGCCATATCTCATCACTTGAACAAAATTCTTAATCCTTACAGCACTGTACTGTATCTGTGAATCTTAAGTTACTTTTGTCTCTCCAATGAAAACTAAAGTTGGTGTCTCAGCATGTATGTGTACAAGAATTTCTCACGTTCCTATTTAGGTTTGAGGGATTTCTTTACATGCCAAAGGACTAATTATGTTTATTTTTTAGGAGTTATGAGATATGGATGGAATCCCAAGATTTCCCATAAGCATTTCCAAAAAACTTGGGAGTTAGAACCATTTCATAATATTGTCAGAAGGAGGTCTTCACATCAGATTCCTACCTTTAGGCAGTTGTCATTACCACTTCCTCTTTTGGACAGATTAGATAATTTATCCATTAAAATACTATTTGAATAGAACACAGTTTGGGGGTGTGTGTGTGGGGGGTTCAAATCAATTTAAAATGAGATAGTCTTTACTTTGAGCAAGACACATCTGACCAAGCCACAAGAGGGCGCATTTTGAGGGAAGTGAACATATTTCAGAGTCTGAATAATGTTTCCTTAATATGGATCAGAATTCATGGTCCTTTAAAAAATCAAGTAGTTAAGAGAAGTGGCCTCCATATTTTTTTCTAGTGAAGCAAAGTTATACAATTGGTCATATATACTACATATAAATCTGTCAATGGTGACCAGTGCCTTTTTCACTGAAATGAAAGAACTCAGAACCTTCACTTTCTTGCAAACAATTTTTTATTTCGTGAGGAAAAGGAAGAGCTACTGATGGGTTATGGAAATGGGTTAAAACTTTTGAAGGAACAGGTGTTCAGCAGAAGTCCATTTGCCTTGGGCTACAGAAACAGACCATCCTGGAGGTACTGCTGATCACTGGGAAGAAACACGTTAGGGGAAGACATCCAGGAGCAGAAATCCAGTTGGTTTTTAAATGATCCATTCTCCACTCAGGAGTATTTGATGAAATCCAAGCCAAAAAGCTGGTGTTCTTTCTCCTCCTGTTAGATGTGTTTGTTTCTTACACATTTACTATCTGTCTAAGCCACTATTTTCAGAGTGAAATTAATATTCAGGCTATTCTCCAGAGTGATAGGTGTGGTAATGAAAATCCTCTCAAGTGAATGAACAGAAAATGAATCTGGATTCAATTTGACAACCCATGTCTGACTCTGTCTTGGTATGATTTATAGGAGTGTTCTTTGGGGTGAACATTTTGCTGATTAAAATCATTAGGAAGAAAGGCAGGAAAGCAATGAGCATTTATTAAGCACTCATTATATATCAGGAACTATGCTAAGTGCCTTACAAATACACCAATAGATGCTCACAACAACTTATCCCCATTTTACTGCTGAGGAAGCTGAGGCAGTTAAGTGATTTACCCAAAGTCACACAGCTAGCAAGTGTTTGAGGTTGGATTTGAACTCAAGTCTTCCAACTCCAGGCCCTGCTCTATTCACTGTCCCACTTAGCTTCCTAATATCATAGAAACTTTGATTTCAAGTTCAGAGCTCCTTCTCCCCACCCATTACATTTCAATTCATTAAACCCTATCATGTACAAGGATCTTATGCTAGGCAGTGAGACAGTTGCAAAGATAAAGGACTTAAGAACTCAAGGAGTTTGGTAAGAAAAATCATGGGACTTGGAGGAAGGAGAGCTGAGTTTCACTCTTGGGTCTGAACCTAAGAGTATGGGCAGGTACTCTACCTCACAAGAGTATGAAAAGGAAAATGCTTTGTAACTGTACAACATCAATATTTCAGTTTATCTCTAGTCAAATGTGTCCTTGACTTTGTTGCTGCTGGATTTTTCTTTCACTAGACCCTGTGCCCTCTCTGTCATGTGTCCAGCTCAAAGTCTGTCTCTTTCATGAAACCTCTCTGATTTCTTTGGTTAACCAGTCATCTGATGATCTCCTAGCCTTGGGCTTCAATTACTGTTATGTGTGTATACATACATGCAGATACACATTTGTATTGTTATTCCGTCCTTTCAGTTGTGTCTGACCCTTTGTGACCCCTCTTGGGTCTTCTAGGCAAAGATACTGGAGTGGTTTGCCATTTCCTTCTCCAGCTCATTTTTGTAGATGAAGAAACTGCAGCAAACAGGGTTAAGTGACTTGCTCAGGGCACACAGCTAGTAAATGTCTGAGGCTAGATTTGAACTCAGGAAGATGAGTCTTCCTGACGCCAGGCCTGGCACCCTATCCACTGGTACATTGTGCTACCTAACTGCCCACACATATGTGTGTATGTATAAATGTATATATATGCATATCTATACATATGCATACACATATATGTGTAAAAATGTAACTAGGTGGTATAATATATAATGGATTGGGATTTAGGAAAACCTGAGTTTGAATTCTGCCTCAAACACTAACTGTGTGACCTTGAGCCATTTGCTTGACCTCTTATGGCCTCAGTTTCCTCATCTGTAAAATAAAACTAATAATTGTGCCTACCTCATAGGACTTTTGTGAGGATAAAATAAGCTAGCACATATACAGTACTTTGCAAACCTTATAGCACTATATACATGCTAGCTTATATATTTATATGTATATAAAATATCTATGTATGCAGATATATTTTTCTCATGCCCTTTTTGATGTAGTTATGTCTGAGCACTACTCATAGTAATACTCACTGAAAAGTTAAGTTGAACCTACCATCAGTTCAAAAGCAGTGAGAGAGCTTACTCCATGGTTTTCAGAACTAAATTTAATTCACTAACCAGAGGTAATGTGTTCTACAATTCAATAAACTCAGGAGACCCTACCTTTCTATTTGCTTTTTTTCTGCTTACTGCCGGAATGCTCATTTCTAAGAAGAAAAATAATAGTTTTCTCCCCTAGAGGAGAGAGAGAAAACAAAGTGTTTATAAGAGGAACTGATGAATGCTTCTCAAAAGTGATTAGTTATCTATTACAGCAACTTGGTTATCTTTTACAGCGGCAATATAGAAAACCCAATGCTGTTTGTAAAGTGTTTGTAAAGCCATCTTAAACCATATACCATGATAAACTCTAGATGACCTAAATATATCACATAATAAAAAAAATTAAGGAGAATGGAAGGAGAAATTAAGGGAAATTGTACAACTTTGACCAGGAGGAGATCTATAAGCGAAACAAAGAATAGAGGTGAGGGGAAAAGTTAAATGGTCAATTTTGAGTTTATAAACTTAAAAAGCTTTTGCATAAGCAAAATCAGTACCATTGGAATTAGAAAACTTGGGAATATCTTAATAGGTAATATCTCTGATAAGAGTCTGATATTCAAAATGTATAAAGAATGTATATAAATATGTAAAAGCAAGACCCATTCCCTAATCCATAAGTAATCAAAGGATATATGAATATGTAATTTTCAAAAGAATGTGTGCTATCAAAAACTGTTTTAAAGAATGCTCTAAATCAATAATAATTCAGATTAAAATAATTCCATAGTCTCCCCTCAGATGTATCATTGAATCATAGATTTAGCTGCAGTCATGCTTAGGGATATATGTCCACCACTTTCATTTAGCAGACAAGGACACTGAGGCCCAGAGGATTAAGTTACTTTTTTATTGCTCAGTTGTTTTTCAGTCATGTCTGACTCTTCATTTGGGGTTTTCTTGGCAAAGATACTGTAAATCTTCAGAACTGCAAAGATAACAAAAGACCAAAAAAAAAAATGGAAAATATATGTTGGAAGACAGGCATAATAACTCACGGCTGGAATTGTGAATTAGACAAAGTATTCTGGAAATAATTTGGAATTATATTGAAAACATCATCAAAGTCTAGATACTCTTAGACCAGCAACCCTACCACTAAGCATATGTCCCAAGGAAGCCAGAGGGGGAAGAGAATAAGCATTTAAGTATACCTTATGTGCTAGGCATTTTGCTAAGGATTTTGGAATATCATCTCATTTGACTCGCCCAACAATCCTGGGAATTAGGTGTTATTATCATCCATATTTTATAGCTGAGGAAGTGGAGGCAAACAGGTCAAATGACTTGCCCAGGGTCACACTGCTAGTTAAATATCTGAAACTGAATTTGAAAATTAAGGTATTTCTGATTCCAGGCCTGGCACCTGTACCACATAAAACAATCTCACATATGCAAAAATATTTACACAACACTTTTTGTAGCAGCAAAGAAGTTAAAGCAAAGTGAGTAATGATAAATTGTGGTATACCTGAACAAATATGGTACTTTAATGGAATGGAATGTTTTTGTATAAGAAATAAAGAAGAGGGAGAACTTAGAATGATGTGAGACTTGTATGAATAATTACAGAGGAAAGAAAGTAGGAGAACAATTGATCTGATGACTTCAATAATTAAAGAGAGCAGCTTTGAAAGACTTCAGAAGTCTGATAAATGCAATGTCCACAGAACCTCACAAGATTGGTGGTGAAACATTTCTCCCATCTCTCTCTCTCTTTTTTAACACATATTTTATTTTCAATTCATAGAACCAAACAAGCATTTCCAATAACACAGTATAAAAAGATGATTGCAATAAAACTATGTAACTGCAAATCTACTATGTACAACTTGCTATTCCCTCCAAACATACAACAAAGCTATGTAGATTTATTTACCCCCCCCTTTTTTTCCTTCCTCCTCCCCATATGTAAAGCCAAGCATGAGCAGCTTTCCAGAGGACTGCTGCTATGAACATCTTTAAGGTTCCAATCACATAGTATAGTGAACTCTCTTTATTCAGCAATAAATTAAAACAAAACATTCACTTAAACCAAAGTACAGCATTCACAATGTTATAACATAATAGCTTATCACTAAAGTGGCAACATAGTTTTCACCAAAGTGGCCATATAGTTTTAAACAAAAGATATTATTCATTAAGTCCTTAACTTAAACATCCCTAAGGAGCAAGTCTAAGGGACACAAAGTACAAAGGTTAAAGTCCTCTTTCTTCTTGATTGGACATTAGTTTCCGGTCATAATTAACTCAATTATCCTAAAGAGGTACAAGGTAAAGAGTACAGAGTTCTCCCACCCCTAGATCACAGTAAAGCATGATCTTCTTGGTATTCATTAAGTACCCAAGGAGAGGTCTTTTCATCTTGACTTGAGGCTGGCTCTTAGATTCCATGGTTCCTCTTCCATGGTCCTGGATTTTGCCTCAATTTGCCCAACTGTCACCTGGATTCAAAGGTAGGCAGCTCTCAGCTCCTCATCCAGCTCCTTGTCCCAGTTCCTCATCTAGTTCCCATTCCATATTGAAGCTCACAGTGTCCAGTCTACCTCAAGTCCTTTGCAGTTTCTGTTTCTGGGAAGACAAAGCTTAACAGAGCCAAAACAACATTCATGCACATTGCCGGTGCCATCATCAATTCACTATATGCTTGTGAAATCAACACAGACCCACCAACAAGGTCTGAGAACTCAACACAAATTGTCATACAGTTCCAGGACCTCTGCATCCCTCCTCTAGGAATTCTGTAAACAAACAACAAGAAAATCCTCTTTTAGGGCTTCCATTAAGGTCCCTAAGCTTCTGTACAAAGTATTACAAACACAAATCAACACAGACAGAACAGACAAACAGAGTGCCGGGATACCACAAGTTCTCTCCCTTTCAACTCTGCCACCACAGTGTTCTCTTCTCAGTTCTGCTTTTTCCCACCTTGGGCTTCTACTTATATATGGTCATTAGCTCCTCCCTGTTCTGCTCCTTCCTGTTGCATCAATAAGTTCCTCCCACTGTGGGGTTCACAAGTTCTATTTTTTAACAAAGACTTGATATAATCATGGGCAAGGCTTAAAAGAAACTTGAACTGAAACAAGGTGCTATATAATTAAATAGTTGAAACAAGGTACTAAGTACTTCTTTGCTTGCCATTACACCATCCTAGAGATGACTATTATTAGATACAAATAGGCGTATATATGTGTGTATGTATAGACGTGTGTATGTATATGTATGTATATGCACACATGTATGTACATGTAAAATTATCCTATACATATAAAATTATTCTCTATATACTTCTGTTTATCTCTCTGTTTTATCTCTGTCTATGTCTCCCAAATTAAAAATAAAGGACACATGAAGAAAGACGCTATTTGCATTCACCTCTCTTTTGAGAGAGATATTAGATTATAGGTATAGAATGAGGTGTACATTTTCAGACTCAGTCAATATGTTGATTTTTTTTGGCCTTATTATACTTATTTGTTATAAAGGAAGTTTCTATTGAGGGAGGAGTCACTGGTAAATGACAGTGATGTTAAAAATAACTGTTCAATAAGGCATTGTAAATTACTAATATGAAAATGTTTTACATGATTGCACATATATAACCTATATCAAATTGCTTACTGTCTTAGGGAAGGGAGAGGTAAGGGAGAGAAAGAAAATTAGTAACTGAATTTTTTAAAATATGAATGTTAAAAATTGTCTTTGCATGTAATTGGAATAAATAAAATATTATAGTATAAAAGGCATTGTAAAATAAATAAAATAAAATTGTTGAAGTCCCACATCCAACTTTGCCTGTAAATATTTGTTTGATCCCTTTGCTCAAAGGGATTACTTCTCACTTTAATTTGTTTAAGTCTGTGGGCATGTCACTCAACATATAACCAGCATTTAAGAATTTTAAAATTTGCAACATGCTTTACAAATATTATCTTATTTTAGCCTCATAACAAGTCTGGGACTTCAATGTTCAATTATGAAGTGAAAAGGGATACAGTGTGGATTACATTTATAAGAAATGTCACCAATATATTGGATAATAGAAATGTTACTTTTCAATGAGTGGAATAGAAATAACCTCAGACTAGAACATTGCCATGTTTTCATGTATAAGAACACTAAATTCTATTGGAAATTAAAATTTTTTCTCCACAAAATTTATTGGAAAAGCTCATATTTTCACTAAAATTGTCTTCCCTCAAACCTGCTGGTAGCAGTGTGTCTTCACAGGCAAAATTAAGTGAAATGAGGACCAATCTGTTTAATGTGGTAAGACAGACATCAGTCCAGAAAACTCAAACCAATCTCTCCACGCAAACTTTCTTATTAGTCACTAGGGGTATGAATTATTCAATGAAGTGTTCAGATAATTTCCCCACTCCATTTTTCTTATGTCACTTGGTACCTATTGTGCGTGTGTGTGTGTGTGTGTCTCTCTGTGTGTGAGAAAGACAGAGAGAGAGAGAGAGAGAGAGAGAGAGAGAGAGAGAGAGAGAGAGAGAGAGAGAGAGAGAGAGAGTTTTCATTTCCTTTTAGAGGGGATGTGGAGGGGGGCTGAAGCTGGCAATTAGTGGGCAAGACCTTTACCAAGTCCTTGAGTACAGAGGAATGAGTCAAAAATCATTTAAGCACTTTCTGTGCACCAGTGTTCTAAGTTCTGGTGGTACAAAGAAAAGCAAAACACAATCCTTGTCCCCAAAGAATCCACAGTTTAATGGGGGAGACAATATGCAGACAACTTAACAAGCAAGATATATACTGAATAAGTTCCAGTTGATCTCATAGGGAAGGCACTAAAAAATTAAGGATTGGAAAAGGCTCCTTGGAGAAGTGAAACTTTAGTTGAGACTTAAAGGAAGCCAGGGAGGATAGGAGGGAGGGTAGGTGACAAATTGGATAGGGTTCCAGGACAGGAGTCAGGAAATTTGGAGTTCAAATCTGGCCTCAGGGGCAGCCAGGTAGCACAGTGAGTAAGAGTACCGGCCCCAGAGTCAGGATAATCTGGGATCGAATCTGGGCTCAGACAGTTAGCACCCACCCAGAAACACCTGGCTGCATAACTCTGAGCAAGTTACTTAACCCCAATTGCTTAGGGGCAGCCAGGTAGCACAATGAGTAAGAGCACCAGCCCCAGAGTTGGGATAACCTGGGATCGAATCCAGGCTCAGATACTTAGCACCACATCCAGAAATAACTGGCTGTGTAACCTTGAGCAAGTTACTTAACCCCAATTGCTTTAAAAAAAATCTGGCCTTAGATGTTTTAGCCATGTGACCCTTGGCAAGTCACTTAATCCTTCCTGCCTCAGTTTCTTCATCTGTAAAATGAGCTGGAGAAGGAAATAGCAAATCATGCCAATATCTTTGCCAAGAAAACCCCAAATGGAATCACAAAGAGTTGGAAATGACTAAACAACAAGCAAAGGGAAGCCAGGAGGTAGAGATGAAGTTGTCCATACATTTCAAACATGGGCAACAGCCTGTGAAAATGCTCCAGGTTTGGAGATTGAATGTCTTGGACAAGAGACAGTAAGGAAGCCCATGTCACTATATCACAGAATAAGAAGGGAGTAAGGTATAAAAAGACTGAAAAGGTAGAAAAGGGCTAGGTTATGAAAGTTTTTGAAAGCTAAACCATGGATTTTATAATTAATCCTTGGTAATAATAGGCAGTCACTGAAGGTATTAAATGGGGGAGAGAGGAGTGTCAGACCTTCATTTAAGGAAGATCACCTTGACAGTTCAGTGGAGTATAGATTGAAGTGGGAAGAGACCTGAAGCAGAAAGACCAACCAGGAGGCTATTTCAATAGTCCATGTCTAGGGAGTTGAGAATGTGAATGAGGGTGGTAGCAGTGTAAGAGGAGAGAAAGGGGGTGAATAGGAAAGATACGATGAAGGTAAAAATAACAAGACTTGACCACTGATTGGATACGGGAGTGAAAGAGTGAGGAGTCAAGGATTCAGTCTAGATGGTGAGCCTGGGTGACTAGGAACACCTAGTCTTCTAGAAAGTCATAGCGAAGTTCAGAAGGAGCAGGGTTTTTGAAGGAAGATAATGAATTCGAGTTTAGACATTGTGAATGTAAGGTGTTTACAAGCAATGGTATACTGGCAAATTATTTATAAATAGCTCTTTTGAAAATAAAAATGTACCCACAACATATTTTTAAGTTTAATCTGAATTATTACCATTTTCTCTATCACATTCTGGGCAATCAACAAAACTACAAATCAAGCCTTGATTGTAGCATTTGCTAATTTCCAAAGTGTAAATTGCTCACACTGAAAATTTAACAATCAGCTCTCAGGAATCGTAGGAGCTATCTCCAGCATACCTCTGTCTATAGGACATTCAAATCAAGATGTTAATCAGACAGTTGGAAATACAAGACTGGAGATTGAGAGAGAGCCAAACAAACAGAACTGAGAGTCATATATAATTGAATTTATGGGAGTTGATAAGATTTCACCAAGTGAAAGAGAGAAAGGAGAAGAGAATCCAGGACAGACTGGCAGCGGGTATGATGTGGAGGGGAGATTTCATGGTAGGGTCATAGGAACTCCATATATACTCTAGTCCAGTATCCTTCCTTTTAGAGATGAGGAAAGTGAGGCCCCAAAAGACATGACTTACTTAAAGTCTTTTTTTTTTTAATTTAAGGAACTTTATTAGAAACTGTTGGTATAATGGGGATACAATAAGTATCTCACATTTCTGCAGCAAATTCCTTGAGTGGGGAAGTAGCATAGAGACAAGCTGAGACTGAAATCGAGGTCATCTGAGCCTAATTTTATAGTTCTTTTCCCAATATGCCTTGCTGATAATGCTCCCTCATTTGTGGTTTGCCTGCAGTCTGGAAAGGTGTGGCTTGATTCTCTTTTCTCTCCCATCATGAGTCATAAGTTCCAGAAGACACATTCCCTACCTTCTTGTGATTAAGATCTCCTTTGAAGAATGTTCTTTATGTCTAGTATTGGGACAGTCAGCACCTAAAACTATAATTAAACTTTTTTTTTCCACCTGAGTGATTGGTGACAGATCAGGGGAGGTAGTATCGAAGACATTCTGACTAGGAACCATCAGAACCAGCTGGAGAGGGGGAAGATTGGACCCCTGAGATCTAGGGGGAATGATTTCACTCATTTCCTCCACCCCAACAAGCTCCCTGTATATCCTACATGCTCTTATATGCCCCTGAATAGGAGAGCCAGAACCCTTCTGAATAGATTCCCACTCCCTGCAAACAGAGTCCCTGACTTCTTCCTCTGCCTCAGGGGAGGAGGAGCTGCCAGTCCCTTAGCAAGAGACAGAGGGAGAGGCCCTGCTTTCTGCTGGCACCATAGTATACATGTTGGCAGAGCCAGGACTGGCAGGAGATGAATGGATACTGACCCAGGGCAGCAACTTTGGGTTGATGAAGGTGACCTTCCTCCTAACTACTTTCTCCATCTGTGTGACTTGCCTTGAAATCCCTTGATGTTCAGTGCCTCAGGGCTATAAAGCAGGGTTCTTGTATCATGTACCAACAACCTTCTAACCTTGGTAAGAATGGTAACACGAGGCCAACTCCCCTCATCCCTGACAGTCATACATATGAGGGGGCTGAGGAAGAGCTGGGAAAAATCAATGGGGATAGACCGAAGGAAAGGGAATTTCAAAAGGGCTTGGTGGCATTTGTTGTGTGGTTGAAGGGGCTAGTGAAGTTAATCTACCACCATCAATATCTCAGATCTGAGGGTAAAACCATAGGGTCATAGATTTGGAGTGGGAAGGGACCTTTGAAGTCATCTTAATCCAGTTTCCCCATTTTACTGATGAAGAAAATGAGGGCTAGAGAGGTTAAGTGATTCTCCTGAGGTCATCCAGGTATTAAGAAGCACAATTGGGATGTGAACCCAGTACATCTGAATCCAAAACAAGGACTCTTTTTAACATGCCACACTATTGTAAACCCTACTGCTTCAGGGTAGGAAATATTGCTGCTGGCAATTCCAGCAAACCAAAGAGATCCAGGCTTTGAAATGTGCTGGCTGGGAGTCCCTGGTCCTTGTATGTAGAGGGATAAAGCAAAGCAAAGGATTTTAGATGATTGTAGCCACACAAAAATTGTGTATTTTTTATTACCCCTCTCTGATAAATACAACTACTGCCAGTAATGAACATTCTTTCACACAGTTCTATTTAACAGCATTTCTAAATGTGAAGCTGACTTGTTGCCTACTGAACATTATTCTAAATTCCCAAGTCCCATAAAATAACATAAGTGTTTCCAACTTTATTTTTAGAAAGAGGTTCATACATTTTACTTTGAATTCGTCTCCAGTTCATTTCTGCAACAGTTTTGGAGTTATAAATCTCAGCCAATGGGTAAGGAATGATTCATTTCTGAACTACATTTTTCCTTTGAAGTTACTATTGACTCTATTAATAAAACAAATACTGGGAGATCTCCTTTCCTTGCAAAACCACAAAACATACAGTCACTGTCTGATTGAGTATACGAGGCACAATTAACTGTGACAAATAGATTTCATTTTGCAGTGAATTCTACTGATTCAGGGAGGTGCCTGAGAGATTGGTCATAGGATTAGATTTAAAAATGGAAGTGACTCTGATTGAACTGTTTAGTTCCAATTTCCTTATTTTTCAAATGGGGAAACCGAGGCATAGAATGGTGAAGTAAGTTTTCTAAGGCCACTATGATTGAAGGTAGCAGAACTGGACTTTGAACCTAGGTCCTTAGACTCCAAATCAACTAACTACATTGCTTTTCCTGACCTGAGGATTAAAGACACTTTATAATATAAGAAAGCAATAAGGATTTAATGGTTTTGGATGTCAGTGCATCACTAATGAAGGTCATTTGTTTCAAAAATATTTAAAAATAAAGCCTTATAAGTCTATGTTCAGTTTTCCAAGAAAGATTATAACTAAGCCCCTAAAATGCAAAACTACCACCCACCATCAAAAGAACACAAACTTCATAAAAAAGAGGTGCATTGCATAGCATAATTTAGAAAATAACCTTTCATAAAAAGATAAAATGCATGCTGAAAAATGCAGTGTAATTACTGGTACATTACTAGCCATTACTAGTTTGCTAAGAGATGATAAATTTTCAGGAAATTAGATAGCTGTTAGAAGGCACTGTGACAGCTAATGATGGGTTTCTATGCCTCACTGGGAAGGACTTTTATGTAAAGGGAAATATTTATGATTCATTAAAGACAGGATAAACTAGATAGAATTTTTGCTTCAGCTATGGAGAATGCATCCACACAGGAAAAACCAAGTGGATGGAGAATGCCTGGTGTCCAGACCAGAGGGTCAGCAATCTGAGGCCAAATCTTCCTTAGGCTGTCTGTTTCTGTACTGTCCACAAGTGAAGAATGGTTTTTACATTTTTAATTAAAACATTAAAAAGTATTCTTAGCTCATAGGTTGTACAAAACAAGCTGAGGCCAGATTTGGCTTACATACTATAGCTTGCTAACCCCTGGTTTGGACTGATACATGCATTTGGATAAACATCCCACTGAACTCTCCCATCAGTACATATATGTTGTACAGATACTGTGGCTAGGTAATGAATTGGGCCCATAATTGAATAGGAGAGAGTGTTTAAACAACCCCAACTTTGGCACTGAAACAAAAACCCAACTTTTTAACACCTATATTTTTACAGAGATGTTATATGCCTCCAAAATCTTAGAATTCTACAGCCTTCAAGGAATTAAAATGGTAGAGGCAGTGCAAAGACCCACAAATGGATTGCTACATAATCTCAATGGTGAATTGCATGCAAAAAGCAGTCTGAAAGATATCAAAAAAGTCAATGATTGGAAAAGCAGGAGGGTCAGTTAGATAATAACAGTGAAGGGTAATGGATGAATAACCTACAAAATGTCAAGAAACCTAGCATAAGGCCCAGGAAACAATGGGTAGAGTTCCTAATTTATGGGAGAGCAAAGTCAAGAATCATATTGAAAAACAAATGTTAGGTGGCTTGCGTTCTGTGCCATTGGAGGGAGTTCCACTAATGAGAGTCACAGATCCACTGAAGTATTGAACTATGGCATTATCAACACACAAGAAAAATCTATAATCTCTTGTACTGCAGAATCTATAAAGATCTAGGTAGGAAAATTTGGGAAAGTGTCTTTGAAAAGGCTACGGGAAATAGAGCGTGATGGCTGGCCATTGTCCATTCTTGAAGAGAACCAAAATGGCATCATATGCTAGAGTCAAGCTTCTGGGTGCCCAAGCATAGGTGAAAGAGAAAGAAATAAAATCACTGTGAAGAGACTGGTGTCCAGCTGCCAGTTGTCTGTGTAGCTAGGTGGCACAGCGGATAGAGTGCTGGGCCTGAAGTCAAGAAGAGTCATCTTGATGAACCTCAGACACTTATTAGCGGTGTGACCCTGGGCAAGTCACTTAACCCTGTTGGCCTCACTTTCTCATCTGTAAAATAAGCTGGAGAAGGAATGGAAAACCATTCCAGTATCTTTTCCAAGAAGACTCTAAATGGGGTCACAGAGAGTTAGGCATGATTGAAACAGCTGAACAACAGCAGCCAGTTATTTGCATGGACTGATTGACTAACTGACCTACAGAGTCATAAAATTTCAGAATGGGAAAGGACTTTAGATGCAATCTATTTAGATACAATTCAAACCTGGATGGCAAATACCTCTTAAAAAACCACTAGCAAATGATTATCCAGTCCCAACTTGAAGACCTCCAGGGATGAAGAACTCACTACCAAAGGTTCTTTTCCATTTTTTGATGGCTCTAATCATTAGGAAGTTTTTTCTCCCCTTATATTGCTTTCTAATCAGCCTCTCTGTAACTTTTACTTACTGTTTTAGTTCTTCCTGTTAAGGCAAGCAGAACTCATTTAACCCTCTTTCCATACGACAATCCTTTAAATACCTGAAAAGAGTTATCCTGTCCTTTTCTAAACTAAATATCAATAGTTCCTTCAACAAATCCTTATATAGTAGTACCACTACCATCACTATTAGCAGATATTTATATAATGCCTTAAAGTTTGCAAGTAATTTTGCATATGTTATCTCATATGGATGCCCTTGTTTCTAGCTGCACTCATTTACAAATGGACTGGTCACTTCCCCCCAAATTTCCCTAGTCATTTACTTTCTTTTTAAAAATAAAATTTTTATCGATACATTTTGTTTTTTCACATTACCATATTTCCTCCAGCATCCTTCCACTACCTCTTGCCAGAGTCATTCTATATAATAGATTTTTAAAAAATGAAACAAAAATAAAGAAAAATCAGCATAATTGATCAGTACATAAAAACGTCTGAAAGCATGCGCAGTGTCCCATTTGTCCCACATCTGAAAGGAGGTGAGATGAAAAAGTATTTTCATATAACTCTTCTTTTGAGTCATGCTCATTCGATGTAATTTTACAACATTAAATTTTTCTTTTTGGGTATGTCGTTTTTTTTCTTCCCTTTATATTGCTGTATTTATTAATATTTTTTTCTTGGTTATCCTTACTTCACTATGCGTCAGTTCATGAAGATTTTTCTATGCTTCTTTAGTCATCACATTAATGATTTATGATGCCATGGTAATATACCATTGTATGCATGTATCATTTTGTTTAAGTTTTCTCATTTGGATGGACACCTACTTTTGGTGCAAATTTTTGCTATCACACAAAATCTTGCTACCAATATTTTGGTATATTATAAGGACTTTGTTCGTATTAATGATCTCCTTAGGGTATAAGCATAGCAATGTAATCTTTTCATTAAAGGGTACAAACATTTTAGTCACTTTGGGGCATTCAAAGTCAGGCTCAACTTAAAAAAAACTTTACTTATATTATCTTTACTTTATGATCTTTATTATTTGTATTATCTGTGTTCATTAGTAGATTGTTGGTACTAAACAGGGGCTGCATACAAGTAGCAAAATGGGTTCTGGAGTTTTTAAGACTGTGATTTTAAATGAAAACAATTGTCTTTTTTTACAAAACCAGCAGAGATAAATAATAATAAAGGTTAATAACACTAACAATAATGACATCATCAGGGTCATTAAACAGAGATATTTCTGCTATAATATCATCCAAAGAATTTTGAATTATTTTGATGTGGAGATGGGAGACATATTGTTGAAAAAGAGTTGGTGCCTAATAGTACCAGATCTCAAACTATTCAATGCAGTAGTCATAAAAAACTGTATAGGGAAAACTAAAAATAAAGAATTTGATCAGTGGAACAGATCAGGTATACAACATACAGAAGCAATGTTCAAAAACCCCAAAGACTCTACCTAATCACCCAAGGACTCACTATGTTACTGGGAATGTTGGAAAGAAGTCTGACAGAATTTAGGTATAGGGTCAAGATAGCAAAGTAGAAACAGGACCTCTGCACGACTCTGGCTCTCACCACCTCCAATCCATGTAAAAGGGGAATATGAACAAACTTTGGAGCTACAGAACCTACAAAATAACAGAGAGAAGTTAATGTCCCACTGAGTACAGCCTGGCAGGATGGCAGGAATTGGCCAGTGCAGTACTCTGGGAGCCAAGCCCAGTTCCAACTCAAGGTTTTAGCCCCAGGGTGGGCCTGACCAGCCGCTGGATGGAGGGACTCCAGATCACCAGCAGCTGTGGCAATCCAGAATCATCAACACATACATGCTAAAGACAAAGTGAGAGGGCAGTGGGGTGTGGACTTTGGGACACAGTAGTTGGGAGTGCATTGGCTTTTGTCCCTGGGGCGAGAAGCTGCTGAGGGCTGTGGCACAGCTGCAGCCACGTGGCAGCTTCAGCTCCTGGCCTGCAGAGTGTAGGGGGACCAAGCAACCAGTCTGAGGGGTAATCACTCTTGCTTTAACCTGCTTGGACCTGGATTTTGGTCTAGGGTGAAGGTCCTGGGGTGTGTGACCAGTTTGCCAGAGCATGTGGAGGCTTCAGAGAGGGCACCCAACTAATACCTCCAGCAGCTGAGAAAACCCCAGAGTTTGGAAAAAAACTCCCCTGTCTGGTAGCAGAGTCCTACTGTGGCAAAAAGCCCAAAAGTCAAATAATTGAGTGGCAACATGAGTAAATGAGGGAAACAAAGCAAACAGAGGAATCCAACATTAGACTCCTATTTTGTGGACAAAAAGGATCAAAGCATGGAACAGGAGGAAGACAGTGAAGTCAGAACTCCTGCACCAAAAGCTTCCAAGAAAAATATAAGCTGGTTACAGGCCATAGAAGACCTTAAGAAGCAGATAAGAGAAGTGGAGGAAAAATTAGGAAGAGAAATGAGAACGATGCAAGAAAATTAAAAAATGAGAGTCAACAGCCTGACTGAGGAAAATAACACCTTAAAAAACAGACTAACTCAATTGGCAAAAGAGGCTCAAAAAGGCAACGAAGAGAAGAATGCCTTAAAAAGCCAAATTTGCCAGATGGAAAAAGAATCTCAAAAGCTCACTGAGAAGAATCATTCCTTCAGACTTAGATTGGAGCAAATGGAAGCTAATGATTTTATGAGATATCAAGATGCTGTTAAACAGATCCAAACAAATGAAAGAATAGAACGCAATGTGAAATATCTCATTGGAAAAACTACTGACCTGGAAAATAGATCCAGGAGAGATAATTTAAAAATTATTGGACTACCTGAAAGTCACGATCAAAGAAAGAACCTAGATATCATACTCCAAGAAATTCTCAAGGAAAACTGCCCTGATGTTTTAGAACCAGAGGGCAAAATAGAGGTTGAAAGAATCCACCAATCACCTCCTGAAAAGATCCCAAAAAGAAAACTCCTAGAAATATTATATCCAGGTTCTGAAATTCCCAGATCAAGGAAAGAATGTTACAAGCAGCCAGGAAGAAACAGTTTGAATATTGTGGAAACACAATCACACTAAATGGAGTATCTCACCCTACAGGAGAGTAGGGGGGAAGGGATGAGAGGGGGGATGATGGAAGGGAAGGCAGGCTGTAGGGGAGGGAAGTTGGAAGCACCCACTTTTGAAAAGGGATGAGATCAAAGTAGTGAACAGAACAAGTGGGAGGTGGGATAGGAGGGAGGGAAATATAGTCAGTCTTTTACAATACATCTGCGATGTTCATGTTTCACATTAGCTACACATGTACAACCTATACTGAACTGCTTATTGTCCCAGTTTGGTTGGGTGACAGGGGAGGAAGGGAATGAATCTGGAATTCAAAGTTTTAAAATCAAATATTTAAATACATATATATATATACATACTATTATTAATACTATTTTACATGTAATTGGGAAATAAGATATATAAGCACTGGGGCATAGAGATCCACCATGCCCCAATGGAAAAGTCAAAGGTGGTATGGGAGAAGATATGGGAAAGAACAGAGTGGAGAAGGGGATATCCTGTGGGAATGATGTTTTGGGGCGGTGGGTAGGGGCAAAATGGGGAGAAAATTTGTAACTCAAAATCTGGTGGAAATGAATGATGTAAATCAGAAGTTAATAAAGCATTTAAAAATGAACAAAAAATAAAGTCATAATCAAATAAAAAGAAAGAAATTATGTATAGACCAACAACTCACATCATATATCAATACAACCTACAAATGTATACATGACTTGGATCTAAAAGGTGACATTATTAGCAAATTAGAGAAGCAAGGAAGATATTTCCTTTCAGATCTGTAGATAAGGGAAGAATTGATGACCAAAAAAAGAACAAAAGGTTTATAGATGATGAAATACACGTTTAATTACATAAAATAAAAAAGCCTTTCCACAAAGAAAATTAATGTAATTACAATATAAAGAAAACAAGTGGAAAAAATATTTGCAGAAATTTTATCACGTATGAGTCTCTTTTGTAAGATTGCAACCATAAAAAGAATTGATAAGTGGTCAAAAGAGATGAATAGGCAGTTGTCAAAGAAAGAAATCCAAGTTATCAATAGCCATGTGAAATAAATGCTCCAAATCACATAAATTGAAAAATGAAAATTAAAGAAACTTTGAGATTCTGTTTCATATTCATCAGATTAGCAAAGTTGAGTAAAAGAAGGGAAAATGACATATTACAGGAACTGTAGAAAAATATGCACATTAATGTACTTTTGGGGAAATTGTGAATTGATCTATACATTCTGGAAAGCAATTTTAAACTGTGGCTTTTCATACACTTTGACCTATTGATGCTGCCACTAGGCCTATACCCTAAAGAGATCAAAGAAAGTTGTGAAGGACCCATATGCCCAAAAATATTTATAGCAGTTCTCTTTTGATCTCTTTTTTTGGTTTTGTTTTTGTAGTGACAATTAACTGGTAACTCAGGGGGTGCCCATGGAATGGATAACGGCTGAACAAATTGTGGTATACGAATGTAATAGAATATTATAGTACCATTAGAAATGACAAAAGAAACAGTTTCTAGACATGCTTAAGAGAGCTAGAGTAATTAGAGAAGGCTGTACCACTCAAAAGGAAACTTGTGAAGCTGCTTCTTTCTGTTTTAAGAGGGGATTATGTGAGTCACACCACGATTAGTCCCATGTCTACAGGATCTCTTGCAAGTTCTCCTATTACAAAGGTAAGCAATTTGAGCTCTATATTAAATGAAAAACATTGAACAAATATATTATAATTACCCAGAGCAGCTTCCTCAGTCAGTCATACAGTAAAAATCTCAAAATCATCCCTTAAGAATAGAGACCTGGATGCCGAACAGAGATTGACAGTGTAACAGAAAGACAAATATTTGAATATATGAAAAAGAGTCGGTGCCTAATAGTACCAGATCTCAAACTATGTTCAATGCAGTAGTCATAAAAACTACATGGTAAAAACTAAAAAATAAAGAAGTAGATCAGTGGAACATATTAGGTATACAACATACAGAAGCAGTGTTCAAAAAACCAAAAGACTCTACCTAATGACTGAATGTGAAAGCTTGCTTGTTCCCTACTGATACCCTGGAAATGCAGAAAGATCCAAAGCAGCCTTTGAAATTCAAGTTAACAAAAAATGTGTTAAAGAATATTTAAGAGGGAGAATATGAAAAGTCAGCAAAGTGAAGCTGAAGAGACAGTTGTGAAGCCAGGAAGACCTATGTCTTCCTGGACAAGTCTCTTACCCTCTGAGTGGCTCTACATGAATCTCTAATAATTTGCATTAAAGGTATTCTGCATTCATAGAGGCAGTTTCCTAAGTCCAGTTCCTTTCACCATTTCCAGTAATAGCACTTGAAGCTTTATACAAAGCTCTTTACAAATACTATTTTATTTTAGAGACATTTAGAGGATGTTATCCTCATTTTACTGATGATAAAGCTACGGCAGACAGAGGCTAAGTGGCTTGCCCAGGATCACACAGCTAGTAAGTGTCTGAGGCAGGTTTTGAACTTAAGTCATCCTGACTCCTGAATCTCCTAGCTACCAAAATATTTGCTTGAATTTTGGGGACACCCTTGTCCCCAGTGCTTAACTTCATTTTATACAAGTGTCCATACTCTTCTGAATACAGTAAATTGGCCGGGCAAAAAGTTTTGGACTAACAAAGGAAAGCATTTGTTTCCTAGTGTACCCTAAACACAAAATGGCATTAATTTTGAGATCAACTCACCTACTCAACATTCTTTTGGAGAATGCCATATAGTCACATCCAAAGGTAAAGTCTACTCCCACTAGAGAAGTCTATCTCTGTGATCTATTTCAACATCCAAGAACACAATACTCTGGGTAGCTTGCCTCACTCTTGGGTTTCTCTAGCCCTTCCCTTTTCCACTGTGTCTGTTCTAATCCTTTGCCAGATGGCATTTATCATTAATTATTCCTACATTCCTATTGTGTCTAGGTTCACATTCCAAATGATAAAGTGTCACATTCAAAGTAAACAGCATGACAGAGAGTCTTCAGAGGAGAAAGGAGGCTAGCAGAATATTACCCATGTGAGAATGCAAAAGTGGAAAAGAGAGAAAAATGATTGTTCAATGAAGAGATAGCTAGATATGGACTGAAATTCTGATGATGGCAAGGGCTACTTTGGAAGGAAGAACCAGGAGGAAATAGATATGGTGTGAAATTTTTTCATTGAAGTCTAAAGCTTTTGTACACACACACACACACACACACATGCACACACGCACACACACACTTGTTTTAATGACAAATTTCTTTTATAATAATGTTGTTTAGTCAGATAATGTCTTTTTTTAAAAATTCACAATGGGACAAGATTGTTTTTAAATGAAGCCAATTCTCTGCCTTTCCTATTAAGCTTGTTTTAAAATTCAACACATCACAAGTAACCAATAAAGGAATATTGAAAAAACTCATTAAACCCATACATTTTTGCATTAAGATAGTGAGAGGATTTTTTTAGCAATATTGCAATTTTCCTTTTTTTTTCTTTTCTCATATTTTCTCCTATATTGTCTTTAATTAAACACAACTTAATTTGAGATGCACTTATGGTGAAAGAGGGATATATGTCATATGTGGCTTGACATAGTCACTTACTGACCTGCTATTTTTATCCACCCTACTTAAATGGCTATTGTATTTTTTTCTTTTTACTAAGAATCTTGAGCTATGGAAACAGAACAAACAAAAACAAAAAACCCCAGACCTAAGACATAGCAGGGAGGAAAAAGGAGAATGACATCTCTGACTGCTATTTCTTTTGCTTGCAAACATAAAGGACAAAACGGATATATGACTTGCTGTTCTTTCCACTTCTGTTGTATAAGCAATATAACTGATGTTCATAGAAGATTAGAGAGTTTTTTTTAAGTCATGGAATAAAAAAGCAGGCTTAGCATGGTGTACCTTTCATTTAAACTCTGCTACTCACCTTTTTTAGGGGAAAAAGCAATAGTATTAATATGCCAAAGAGCAAGGATATAGTGCTAAATTAAATTACCAATTTAACTTCTAATTAATTATGGCTTCCCTTCATTGGATAATAGTAAGTGTCCAGAGATGAGGTTCATGAAATGGTTTAGGTTGTAAGTAACACGAGCCCTTTTTATAGCCTTTGCTGACAAGTGTGGTCAGACTGCTAGGTTTTCTGTGGGAACGAATAAGTCGACAAATGAGACCTAGAAGAATTGTAGGGTTTAAATAAGATGCCATATCACAGGTTCTCAGATCTGGAAATTCTTTTGGTGGTCAGGGGAGAGAAATGCTCCCTTAGCTGCTCTAAGGTCTGCTTCACTTAAATACAATTCATATGGGAGTCAAGATGTCACCCCATGATGCCATTGGTATTCTTCAAAATGAGGGACAAACAACATAGGACCATGACCTTTCCTACCTCAGATCTCCCTATTCAACTTGACCAGATTAAAAACTCACATGATTAATAAAGTACTGCTGTGTTTCAAACCACTCGGAAAACTATGATAGGGGCAACTAGGTGGCACAGTGAATAGAGCACCATCCCTGGAGTCAGAAGGACCTGAGTTCAAATCCAGCCTCAGATACTTAACACACAAAAAACTAGCCATGTGACCTTGGGCAAGTCATTTAACCCCAACTGCCCTCCAAAAAGAAAAAAAAAGAAAACTATGATAAAAGAAATAGTGGAAAATTAATGGGAAAAGAAAGTGAGAAAGCCTTGCGTCTACTTTTCAAAATATCTCATTAGGGTGAGGACTAACATAGAAGAAAATGATCAGGAAGAGATAAGTGGGTATGGACTGAAATTCTGGTTTAAAAGGAAAGCCTATAAAAATGTCCACAGTGATTTTTGGTTTCTAACCACATAATAATTTTATAATACTTTTTTTAAATCTGAAAAATCCCTTTGGCTCATTATTTAGTGTTTTTTTTTTTGTTGTTGCTAAGGATTGGTAAGTCAATACTTAAAGAAATTAATTCAGGCTATTTACTAGAAGGTCAAATACTAAAACTGAAGCTTAAATACTTTGACCACATAATGAAAAGAAGGGACTCATTGGAAAAGACCCTGATGTTGGGAAAGATTGAAGGCAAAAAGAAAAGGGACTGACAGAGGATGAGATGGAGCTAGATAGTGTTATGGAAACAATGAGCATGAGCTTGAACAGACTTCAAGAGATAGTAGAGGATAGAAGGGCCTAGCATGCTATGGTCTCTGGGGTCACATACATGAACAATAACAAATTGTTAAGAATGTTGGCTCTGGAGTCAGAGGAGCCAGGCTCCAATCTCCTCTAGTAGTAATTAGCTGTATGACCTTGAGCAAGTCACTTACATTATCTAAGACTGTTTCCTCAGACTGCATGATTCCTGAGGCCCCTTCTCGCTCTGGTTCCCTGATTCTAATTATCATTTACATTCCTGTCTTGTATGTACAATCATATCTAGGGCAAAGTTTTGTCCAAGAGTTTTCAGAGGGGACCAGAAAGTTCTAATCCTTCAGTCTAAAAGTAATAATCCTTCAGCTCCATAGTGATTCCATTTAACTGAACAAACAGTAGACTTCTTCCCAAAATCTTTCTTTCCTTCCAGGAATCTCTTCCTGAAAACAGCTTGGAACCAAGTGTCTCCTTTAAGGAAGACAGACGTCAGAAAACAAGAATCTCTCTTTTCCTAAACTCACTCTATCTACTTTATCTCTCAGGATAGAGTAAATTTTGCTGTTGTTCAGTTGTATCTGTATTTGAGATTTTCTTGGAAAAAATATTGGAGAGGTTCACCATTTCCTTCTCCAGTTCATTTTACAGATGAAGAAAATGAGGCAAAGAGGGTTAAGTGATTTGTCTAGAGTCTCACAGTAAGTGTCTAAGGCTGGATTTGAATTCAGGTCCTCCTCACTCCAGGCCTGGCACTCTATCCACCTTGCTATCTAGCTACCCACATAGAGTAAATAATCTCTATCAATGAGGACAGTGTTATGCAAATGAACTTGAACCCTGTGTTACCTTCATTAAGTACTATTATGTGCACGATAGGAATCTCCCAGATGCCTGATTTCTTTCCTGTGCAGCTGTGCCTTAGATGAACTCCTTCTCTGTTGGTCTCGCTTCTCCTTCCAATCCCCATGGCAGCCTCCCAAGAAGCATATCAGAGCCTTTGCTGAGCCTCTTCCCCACCCCATCTGAAATGAATTAAGGGCTACACTTGGTTGACTTGCTCCATTTGCAAAAATTGCTAATTATGTCTCTGCTTGTCTCCCAACTCGATTATAAACATTTTGGGAGCCGGAATCCTGACTTATGTTTCTTTGCATCCTCCCAAAGCACCAGCACAGGGTTTTGTGTAAAATAGATTCCCCAAATATGTTTGACTTATTTTTTAGAGTACCTAATGCTGCAAGAGACCAAATCCTCATTTTGCAGATGATAAAAACAAAGCTCAAATAGATGAAATATGTCCTTGTTTAAGGTCACACAAGTAGTAAAATAACACAGCCGGTGTCCAAATCCAGAGCCTTCTCCAAAAGCTCCATAAAATACAGTCTTCTCCATAAGACCACTTTACCCCACACAGTGATATTAGAGTATGTTTATCCATGATACTATCATGTACAAAACAGCACTCATTAGCTTCTTTCTAAATCTGCCTCCTCTCCAAAACCCCCTATTTCTGTCGAAGGTATTACCATCCTTCCAGTCACTCAGGTTCATACTCTTTTCCGTTTCTTCATTTTGGCACAAGTGGCCAAGTCATAAGAATTCTACTTCTGTAACATCTTTTCTCTTGATCCACAGGCCTACCATGCTAGGTTAGGCCCTCATCACCTCCCTTGGTCTATTTTAATATTAATTGGTCTCCCTCCTTTCAGTCTCTACCCTTCTCCAAAGGATCCATTCACAAAGTTGACAAAACTGTCTCCCTAAAGCACAGGTTCAACTGACCATATCATTCCCCTGATCAAAAATATTTAGTGACTTCCTACAAAATCTTCAGCCTGGCATTTGAAGTCTTTCATAGTCTGTCTTCTTTCCAGGCTTATTTCATAATATTTAACCTGTTATGATCTATGTCCCAACCAAACTGGCCACCTTGCTCTTCCCTGAATTAGAAATTTCATTTACTACCTCTTTCCCTCTTCATAGATTGTATTCTGCACTTGAAATATACTATCTTCTCAGCTCTTTCCTTTGGAATTCTTAGCTCCTTTTAAATCTCAGTTCAGCTTCTACCTACTTTTTTTTTTGGAGGGGGTAAGTCAAGATAATTGGGCTTAAGTGAATTGCCCAAGGTCACACAGTTAGTGAGTGTCGTGTCTGAGGCCAAATTTGAACTCAGGTCCTCCTGTCTCCAGGGTTAGTGCTCTATTCACTGTGCCACCTAGCCACCCCTTTGACTTTTGTTTTTTGAATACCCACTGTTAGATGCAGAGTATCCTCAAAGCCTCATTGCAATTTTAACTCCTAATAGCTCAAAAATCTAGTAGGACTCTTGAGACATGCTGTAATTGTTGAACTGAATGGAATGATTCTGAAAAAGCCTATTTTTTTCTTTTTCACAGTTACATTTTGAAAGTCATTATGTTAGTGAGGTTCCTCTTGTAGGAGAAAGTCACCATCTTTTCTCATTACAGTATCTGTGCACTGTCAAGAGAACCAAACTTATAGTCAGAATTTATAGAATTACTATAAAATCATTTTATAATTAAGAATAGATTTATTATGGAATTAAATACTATAGAATTTATAGAAACCTGAATTTGAATGTCGACTCTGCTGAGACACTGTTTTTTTCTATTGTAAAATGATGGAGTTGAACTAGGTGTCCCCTCAAAAGTCCCTCTTAGTCCTAGGTCTGAGCATCGATTCGTCCTCTCTATAGGACTTTTGAAAGCTAATACTGCCATCTACTGATAGATATGTAGATTTTCCCATCTAATCTAGATTGTTGCCTGCTGCTGAACATTCTCAAATCAGTTTGCTTAAGGTTTTTTACAAAACAAATGTAACCAAATTTCATAGGCGCTTATACCAGGTGCAAATTTGAATGAGTACAAGTTTGGAGGCCTGGGAAAGAGTTCTTAGCTTGTATAGGCAGTGGGAGTTAAAGAAACATCTGACGCTGTCCAATGACTTCTATCTTGGGTCAAATCCATAACCTTTCTGAGTGTTCTGATCTGATGCAGCAACTGACCTTTTTATACATGCTGAAGTTTTATCCTGTTTGGCCTGCGAATGTGACCATGAAATTGTTTGGTTCAGGGAGAAAAATGTGGAGGTAGGGGATTGGGGAGGGGGAATAGACAAGTACAATAATGAATTCCCTTACAAGTTTCAGCAGGTTTGGAGAAATTGACTCTCACAATGGTTCACTGTGTTATCCAAGTGAAAGCAGCCATGCTTATCTGTCCATGGGACTCAGAATCATGGGAGTATAGTATAGTGGAAAGAACAACATATTTAGAGTGAAGAAAGAGGATCTAAAAGCTAAGTGACCCTAGATAAGTCACTGAAATTCTCTGACCCTCAGTTTCTTCATTTGTAAAATGTAAGAGGGGGTGGACTAGATGATTTCTGTGGTCCTCTCTAGCTATAAACTTATAATATTATAACTATTATTATTACTTTAGAGATCACCTAATCTAACCTCCTCTTTTTGCAGATGAAACAACTGATATCCAGAGAAATAGTGACCTGCTTGAAATCACACAGTTTACTCAATTTCAGCAAGCATTTATTTGGCACCTACTTGGTGTAGAAGAGTTTCCTGGGCGTTGGTACAGGGGTTGGGGTTGGGGTGGGGGAAGAGATTAAGATTAAATTAGGAAGTTAGTGGTGGAGCCACTTCTTGATTTCCAGGCTAGCATCGTGCTATTCCCAACATGTTTCATATTGAAACAATTCCCTACCTAAAAATCGTAGTTTAAAAAAGAATTTGACTCCGGCCACTGTCAGAGTGAATGGGAGCTGATGCCTTCATATATGGCTTTTCTCCTTCTAAGGCATTATTTCTACTAGGCATGTCAGAAATGTGTTGTCAGTCATTTTCAGTCATATCCAACTCTTTGTAACCCCTTTTGGGGTTTTCTTGGCAAAGATGCTGGAGGTTTACCATTTTCTTCTCTGGCTCATTTTACAGATGAAGAAAATGAGGCAAATAGGGTTAAGTTACTTGCCCACAGTCACACAGCTAGTAAGAGTCTTAGGTCAGATTTGAACTCAGGAAGAAGAGTCTTCCTAATGCCAGGACCAGCATTGTATCATCTGTGCCACCTAACTGCATTTAAATAGTTAATGTTTATATAGTGCTTTATACTTACCCTGTGCTGTACTAAGTGCTTTCTAATTATTATTTCAGTTACTCCTCACATCAACCCTGGTATGTAGGTGCTATTATTACCCCAATTTGACAGATCAGGAAATGGAAGCAAACAAAGGTTAAGTGACTTGTCTAGGGTAACACAGCTTGTAAGTGTTTGAGACTGGATATGAATTGAGGTCTTCCTGACTTGAGCTAGGTAGCTCAGTGGCTAGAGTGCCATGCCTGGAGTCAGGAGGAGTTCAAATGTGACCTCAGACACTTACTAGCTGTGTGACCCTGGGAAAGTCACTTAATCCCTTTGCTTCAGTTTCCTCATCTGTAAAATGAGCTGGAGAAAGAAATGGCAAACCACTCCAGTATCTTTGCCAAGAAAACCCCAAATGGAGTCAGGAAGAATTAGACATGATTGAATAACAACAACAAATTCCTGACTCTAGACCTGACGCTCTATCAACTGCCCCACCTAGTAATGGTGGTTTCTGTGACAAGGGGTCCGAGAAGTAAATTTTCATCTCTTCCCAACTTCCCTATTTTGTTATTTAGTTTTGGTACCTAATAACTAGGCTCCCTCCATATTTCCTGTCTAATGGTTATAGATCTTTAGGGAAAGGGAACTTTCATGTCTTTTACTAGCACTGGAGTCCAGGGGCCGTTTTCCATTTGACTTGGATGGGAATTTTACAACTGGAAGGTTATAATCCTTATTTCTTCACTATCCTTAAGTGTGAGACATATAGAGCGACCAGACTGATCTTTTTTAAACAAAAGTAGCAGAAGTTCTACATCCAAATGCATGTTGACCCCTTCAAAGTAGTCCTCTTGGGAAGCTGCACACTCATTCTCACAATGCCTACCTTGTTTGAATCATTTTTGCAATTACTCTTTGGAAATGCTGCAGTTAGTGCTTCCAGTACATTTTTCTATATCTCCTTGGTGTTGGCAGATCTTCATCCTTAATTTTCGGAAACAGCCAAGTCATTTGGAGCAAGTTTGGTGAATAACACAGGTGATAAAACTGTATAGTACTCTTAGCAAAATGAGGTGTAACTCTAATGAAATCATGCTGATCTTCTTGTGTGACTTGTAAACTGCCTCTAAAGGCTCTTAAATAAGGGAATTTCTAAAAGTAACATTTATTTTATGGAGGGATATTGCATAAAAATGGAGTGAAGACAAAAGGAGTACATGTTTAACCTTCTCCCTGGGTAATACCTCACATTGGTGAGGTGGTACATATTCCAAGGACAAAATCCCACTCTATCTGTTCTCCCTACCTTATAGATTACTTGGTAAATTGTTTAAAAGCATTCATTGATATATGGGAAGGTGGTAACTAGTAGATATTTACACTTGCTTTTAAAATAAAAATTTTATCTTTTTCCAAGTTCTTAATTGCTAAAATGTGAACATTGCATTAGAATGTAACCAGCATGATCACAGCTTGGTGATACAGTAAATAGAACACTGGGCCTGAAGTCAGGAAGGCTTGAATTCAAATTCAACCTTTACTTACTAGCTATGATACCCTGGGCAAGTATCTTAACCTCTGTTTGCCTCAGTTCCTCTAGCCGTAAAATGGTGTAATGTAATAGTAATTTGAAGATCTTCCCTGCCCCTTAATAGTCCTAAGGGAATTTGAAGATCTTTCCTTCTTTGAAGATCTTCCCTTCCCCCTAATAGGCTGAATGTAATAACATGGAGCCTGTGGTGGGAGGAGCTTGCTTAAGGGTGGAGCAGAGCCCAGAGGAAGCTGGGAATCAGAGCAACTAAATGATGGGAGAGAGAGGATGGAAGGCAAACAGAAAACTAAGCTTGTGAGTGTTTGTTTGTGGGAAGGCTAAAGCACGGTGTGGCTCCCTGTTGTGTTATAGTGCATTAACTTCTTTGTTACTATGATGGATTTGACTTTCTGGTGTTGGAATTTTGTTTTCTGGTGTCTGAGTAAATGTTTTGCTTCTGTCTTCTCTATGGAGAGTCTGTTATATTTTGTAATTCAGAATTGTGCTGGCATATTCATAGTCACTGTCGGTGCTGTGAATATTATGTTGGTGTTACAAATGGGGATAACAATGGCCCCTATCTCTCAAGATTGTTGTGAGAATCAAATGAGATAATAATGTAAAGTACTTAGAACAGTTCCTGATGCGTAGTAGGTTTGATATAAATTTTAACTATTATTATTATGTGATAAATTATTTAAATTGTGATGCAATACTACAATGCTATAAGAAATGATAAGCTTGATGAGCTTGGGAAAACATGGATAGATTTGCATGAAATAATGAAGAACAAAATGAGCAGAACCTAGAGAAAATTGTATATAGTAATAGCAATATTGTTTCAAAAACAACTTTGAGTGACTAAGACATTTTGACTATTATAAACACTAAAATTAACTACAAAGGTCATATGGAGGAAGGTGCTATCTACATCCAGAGAAAGAATTGACAAATAGAAGTATGCATAGAATGGTTTTACATATGTGTGTGTGTGTGTGTGTATACACAATACATATTTGTGTCTAATGGTGGCCACTTCTAGAGGGGGAGAGGGGAAAGGAGAAAAACAAAAAAAGGAAAGAAAAGTTGCATGATAACTATTATTTATTTTAAAAGAATGGCAAGTTGTACATAATAGATTTGCAGTTTAACGTACAATCATTTTTTCCTATTCTACTATGTTATGTAAATGCTTGTTTTCTTTCTTAAGTTCAGAATAAAATAAATAATTTTTTTTTAAAAAAGAAGTGATTTCATAGGGGCTACAATAACACATGATTACTCTTCAGGGAAGTCCTGATTGCCATTTCAACTACTGTTAGGAAATTTTGATGAACAGTATGCAATAACTCCAAATATCCAGCAGAGGGCACAGAAGGAAATGCTTTTTAAGAACTGTATCAACACCAAGGTTTTAAGCTTAGAAAATTAAAAAGTCATAGCTAGATGTTGCTGCCTTAAGACAAATTATTGATTGATGAATTATTATTGATAATCTCTGAAAGGTTTTAAAGAATAGGAAATATCCTTCAAGATTAGAGACAAGCAAATGATCCAACTTTCAGAAAAGGGAAGAAGGTGGGCTCCTTAAACTATGAACTAGTTAAATTTTCCTCTTGGCTAAGTTTTAAGAACATATTGTTGCTGACAGTTTGTGAGCATTTAGAAAAGGAAGCAGTTGTTTATTACTAAAGGTCAGAATAGTTTCATCAAAAGCAATTTCTGCCAAACTAATACCATTTCCTTTTTTTGACAAGGTAACTAAGAGAATGCTGTAGGCATAGCAGACTTATAGAAACAACGCAGCAAAATTTTAAAAAGTTAAAAAAAAAACAAGGGAAAGTCCTCTCCTCTATGCACATAACAGTATAATCTCCCTAAGATTCCCATGCCACTGGTGGGAAAAGAAACATGTGGGTGAGGGCATACATGTAAAGAATATATATAAAACCAGGTCAATCCATGTTCCTGTAGCTTTCTGTCAGATAGAACCCCTATCCAGCAATCACTTCTACAGTATTTTTGACATTTGCATCCAATTTACCCATCAAGTCCATATTACTATCAGTAAATGTTATTTACTGATCCGGTAATGTCATCGGGCTGCTGTACAGTCGTCCGGTTGTGTTCATTGTTGAGTTATTGGCTTTGAGTTGATGACATGAGTTATCCAAGGTGCTGTCATCTACTCATATTTCTACCCAACTGCTTTCTTTGGGACCAGTACTTCTTTCTGCTTCCATCTGCTGGGTTTCTGCTGAATGACATCTGCTTATGTGCTTTCTCCCCTCAATAGGGAGGTGGCCCTAGCACTTATTCTTGGTTGTAGGGGCAAATCTTTTTTTTTTTAAGACAAGTCTGCAACTGTACCAAATCAGTTAGCATAAGCTAGCAGAACCCTCAGGCTAAGATTGTGTGTGTGTGTGTGTGTGTGTGTGTGTGTGTGTGTGTGTGTTTTAACTGTTCTATTGTTTTTTTCTCAGGCTGGAGCTCCTTGACCTTAGTCTGTTCTATTAGGAGTGAGAAAATTCCTTCCCACTACCATCAGGTTCTTATCACTACCTAGGTCCATTCACATCACCTTAGGGGCTTTATCTAGCAAGGCTGAAGGGCTTAGATGGGAATCATAGGAAGCAACTTTTTGTTCTGCATTACTATGAGTGACAAAATTGCCGTTCTCCAATACAGGGACTGATATAAAGTTCAACATTTGGGTAAATAAAATCAACCTTGCAACAGGATAACTGAAGGGTACAAAAATAAGGGAATCTTCTGCTTGGCCTCATAAAGCATGGTTATAAGTGGCATAAAGACAGATTTAGAATAAAAAACTTACTAAAAACAGTTAGAGCTCTCCAAAAGTGTAATGCACTGCTTTGGAAGACAGAAGGTTCTGTTATGGAGACCTTCAATAAAACACTATTTGATCAATTGTTAGCAATAATATAGAAAAGGTCAATAGTGATTAGGGCTATATATCCTCCAAGATACTTTCCAATTCTTGAATTTCATAATTTTTTTCAACAACAAACTGCAAACTTTACTAACTACAAATATAATTAAAACTCTAAATTTCTCATTTCTTCTTATTGTCGTTTTTCCTTTGCTTTCAAAGAGAACTAATATCACTATGTTGGGGTAAATAGTGGATGATGGGTAGTGTCTTGAGTTACATGTGAACTGGATTTAAATGAGGCAAAGTTACGCAAAGTTGTCAGCCTTACTCTCTCTTCCAGAGTCATCAAAGTCCAGTGGCAGGACAGGAGTCTAAATGTTTTTTTTTTGTTTGTTTTTCTAGAAGTCTAAATGCTATACTTAAAATGACTCATCTAACTTTCTTGTACTGTTAGGTTTTACTGTTATACTAACATTTTGTTAGTACATGAAACAGACTAATTTATTAAAATAGTCAATGATTCTTAGGTGGTGAATTGTACCTGTTCTGCTATTGCTTGTAGCTAATTGTTTGTAGCTGAATTAAGATCTAAACACAAAAACAAGAACCTAATAATTCATATGTTTCCCCCAGTTTACCAGCCTATATGCCTACAGTTTAATTATGGAGTGAGTACTCTCAGTAATTATTGTGTAGTGGCAACTACTTCCATTTATACTGAACCAGGAAAGTAGAGAAAGAAGATGATATGCCACTTCTTAACAGACCTTCACAAATGGTCCTGGGAAATACAGAGAATTTCTTTTCAATGAACTATAGTTATTCCTTCCATATCATGGCTATCCCCATCACCGTTTTGATATATCATGGGTCAGGAGAAAAAATTAAGTGGGAATTTTTGGGGTGTTTTGTGGAAGTCACAGGAAACATGCAAGGGCCAGTAGATAACACAGAAAAAATTTAGAAACTCAGAAATGCATAAAATGTGTGTATAGTATTGTAAAATATCAGTATATTTTATCTGTCAATACCATAATAATTCAAATTTTTTCTCTGGTAGAGAGAGAAAGCCAAAAAGTTTTACATATGTTTTCCAGATTTGGGGGGGGGGAACTATGCCCCCAAACTCCATGATGTGGAAGGAAAAACTGTGGATTTAGACATCTAACTGGGGGAACTTCCCCATTCTATAGTATTTTTGACATTTGCATCCAGTTTATCTATCAAGTCCATATTTCACATAGAAATATAATATTTAAGGGTGGATAGTGATGTTAAAGATAATTTGGGTAAACTTCACTTTATAGATGAGGAAATTGGGTGCCACAGAGGGAAAATAACTTGCACAAGGGTACAAAAGTAGTAAGGATGTAGAAAAGCTAGTTTGATTTCAGGTCTTCTGATTCTAAGGCCACCATAATACTGCTCACAATAGCGTGAAATGCATAGTGGTAAGAGAGAAACTTATGACCCAGGATTTATGAAACTACTGTTCCAACTGCTGAGCTAAGTCTCATCCTGAACTTCCCAACAGATCAAGCTCTATCATTTCATAGTTTCTCTCTAGTGATCTCATCAGCTTCTTTGGGTTTAGTGATCATTTTTTTTCTTTCTTTTTTTTTGGGGGGGGGGGCAATTGGGTTTAAGTAACTTGCCCAAGGTCACATGGCTAGGTTTTTTGTTTGTGTGTGTTAAGTGTCTGAGGCCAGATCCGAACTCAGGTCCTCCTGAATCCAGGGCCAGCACTCTACTCACTGCACCACATAGCTGCCCCGTTAGTGATCATTTCTATGCTGATGATTCCCAGATAATATATGTCTAACCCTAGAGTCTCTCCTTTGAGCTTTAATCTCATATCACCATTTGATATGATAATGCCTATCAGATATTTCAAACTGGATGTCCTGGAGACATCTCAAACTTAACATTTCAAAATACTCTTTATCTTTCCCTGAAAATCCACCCCTCTTCCAAAATTTCTCTGTTTCTGCCAAAGGCTCTGTCATGACTCCAGACTTTCAGATTCATAACCTTGTAATAATAATACTTTTAGAAAAAGGAAGAAAAGAGCATTAGGGAATCATTTGAAAAAAATGAACAAACAGAAGAAAGTAGAAAAAAGTTCAGAAACAGACACAGATAGACAGGGCAGTATTATACCTATCATGTTAAATTTGAAATATGCCAGAGAGATACAGAGACAGAGAGAAGAGAGACAGAGAGAGAAAGAGAGAGACAGAGAAGTCCATTAAGTTTATATAATGGAAATAATGGAAATTCAAGGCATAACACACAATTCTCTTTTCTTTTTACATGGAAACATTAATATTTCTTGATGTTTGTCAAGTTAATAATGATTGCAAAAAATTAAAAGTAGAATGATTAAGAAAAATACAAAGTTCTAAGAAATTCAGTGGATGAAAAAATCATTTCTGAATTAGGAGGATCAAGGAAGCATTCACATAGGAGGGATAGCATCTTGCTATCTGGTAATGGTGGATATATAGGATTTCCCCAGGGAGAAACATGAAGTGAAGTGGGGAGACCATGGAAGATAGTCTAAGAGGACTAGAGAGCGTGAATAAGATATATGAATAAGAGATGAGAAAAAACAGAATATATTCAGTTTGCCTTTGTTTGAAGAGGGCTATATGATAGGCCAGGATCAAAAGGTAAATGGCATTTGATGTTATCATAAGGAATCTGGATTTTATTCTGTAGTTATTGAGGGTTTCTGAGCAGGTAAGTGGTATAAAAGCTATAAAATTCAAAGCTATAAAACAAAGGGTCAGCCCAAGAAAAAAAGATGATGTTAAACTTTTTCTTTGGTGCTTCTAGTCTTCCCTTTCTGGGATCCTTTCCACTATGCCCCTATCACTGTCTACTTACTTCATTTTGATATATGTGTAGGACTTGTCTTGAGTCCTTCGGGTGTTTGCACATTACTTTGGTAAATTTGTTCACATGAATCTCAGAATATGTTGTACATAGGAATCCCATGTTGACTTGAGTCTCTCTGATCTCTGCTGCTTGATTTGAATAATTAGTTTACTTTAGTCTCAGACTTAATGTGTTATATTCCTCTCAGGAGGTTCTAAATTTTCTTTTTTTAAATATATATATATTTTTACTTTATCAAATGCTTTATTAACTTCAAGTTTATATCATTCATTTCCACAAGATTTTGCGTTACAAATTTTCTCCCCATTTTCCCCCTACCCACCACTCCAAAACAGTGATCCCACTGGATATCCCCTCCTCCAATCTGCTCTCTCCCATATCTTCCTCCATATCCCCTCCAATTTTCCAGTAGGGCACAGTGGATCTCTATGCCCCAGTGCCTGGATATCTTATTTCCCAGTTACATGTAAAATAATAATAATAATAGTATATATATATATATGCATTTAAATATTTGATTTTAAAACTTTGAATTCCAGAGTCATTTCCTTCCTCCCTCGTCACCCACCCTTACTGGGAAGAAAAACAATTCAATATAGGTTGTACATGTGTAGTGAAGCAAAATATTTCCATAGTGGATATATTGCAAAAGACTGACTATATTTCCCTCCCTCCTATCCCACCTCCCACTTGTTATATTCTCTACATTTATCCTGTGCCTTTTCAAAAGTTGTGTGCTTCCAACTTCCCTCCCCACGCAGCCTGCCCTCCCTTCCATCATCCCCCCTCTCATCCCCTTCCCCCCTACTCTCCTGTAGGGTGAGATACCCTATTTAGTGTGCATGTCATTCTCTCCCTAAGCTAAATTCAATGAGAATAATGACCAATTCCCTTTTGTCTTCCTGTTCTTCCTCTCTATTGTAATTGGTAACCATTTTGCCTTGCTTCTTCTATATGAGATAGTTTACCCCATTCTGTCTCTCTCCATCTCCTCTCATTATATTCCTCTCTCACCTCTTAATTTCATCTTTTAAGTATCATCCCTTCCTATTAAATTGGACTTATGCCCTCTATCTATGTATGCCTGTACACATATATACACGCACTCACATATGTATTCATACACCCATATACCCTCTTATATAGACATATATATGTATGTATACATTTCTATTCCCTTCAACTATTCTCATACTGAGAAAAGTTTCATACTTTATAATTATCATTTTTCCATGTAGGAATGTAAATAGTTCAACACTGATAAGTTCCTTATGATTTCTTTTCCCTGTTTACCTTCTCATGCTTCTCTTGCTTCTTGTATCTGAATGTTAGATTTTCTATTAAACTGGTTTTTTTCAGCAAGAATGCTTGAAAGTCCTCTATTCCATTGGATGACCATATTTTCCCCTGAAACATGATACTCAGTTTTGCTGGGTAGGTGATTCTTGGTTTCAATCCCAGCTCCTTTGCCCTCTGGAATATCATATTCTAGGCCCTTCAATTCCTCAGTGTAGAAGCTGCCAGATCCTGGGTTATCCTGATTGTGTTTCTACAATATTGAAATTGTTTCTTTCTGGCTGCTTGTAATATTTTCTCCTTGATCTGGGAACTCCAGAACCTGGCTATAATATTCCTAGGAGTTTTCTTTTTGGGGTCTTTTTCAGGAGGTGATCAGTGGATTCTTTGAACCTCTATTTTGCCCTCTGGTTCTAAGACATCGGGGCAATTTTCCTTGAGAATTTCTTGAAGGATGATTTGTAGGCTCTTTTATTTTGATCATGGCTTTTAGGTAGTCCAATAATTTTTCAATGATCTCTCCTGGATCTATTTTCCAGGTCAGTCATTTTCCCAACAAAATATTTCACATTGTCTGCTATTTTTTCATTTGTTTAGATCTGTTTAATAGTATCTTAAAGTCACTAGCTTCCATTTGTTCCAATCTAATTCTGAAGGAATGATTCTCTTCAGTGAGCTTTTGAGATATTTTTTCTGTCTGGCAAATTTAGTTTTTTAAGACATTCTTCTCCTCATTGGCTTTTTGATACTCTTTTGCCATTTGATTTAGTCTACTTTTTAAAGTGTTGTTTTCTTCAGTCAGGTTGTTGACTCTTATTTTATAATTTTCTTGCATTGTTCTCATTTCTCTTCCCAATTTTTCCTCCACTTCTCTTATTTGGTTTTCCAGTCCTTCTTAAGGTCCTCCATGGCCTGTAACCAGCTCGTATTTTTCTTGGAAGCTTTTGGTGCAGGAGTTCTGACTTCACTGTCTTCCTCCTGTTCCATGCTTTGATCCTTTTTTTCCCCCAAAATAGGAGTGTAAACTTGGATTGCTCTGCTTGCTTTGCTTTCTTTGCCTGATCATGTTGCCACTCAATTACTTGACTTTTGTGCTTTTTGCCACAGTAGGAGTCTGCTACCAGACAGGGGAGCTTTGTCCCAATTGCTGGAGTTTTTGCAGCTGCTGGAGCTTTTAGTTAGGTGCCCTCTCTCAGCCTCCGCACGCTCTGGCAAGCTGATTGCACACTCCAGGACCTCTACCCTAGACCCCAATCTAGATCCAAGCAGGTTAAAACAAGAGTAAATACCCTTCGGACTGATTGCTTGGTCTCCCTACAATCTGTAAGCTAGGAGCTGAAGTTGCCATGTGGCAGCAGCAGCGGCGACTCAGTGGCTTCTCCCTCTGGGGGTAAAGGCCAGATAAAACTCCCTAACTACTGGATCCCAATGTCCACACTGCACTGACCTCTCGCTTTGTCCTTAGCATCTATGGGTTGATAATTCTGGAAACTGCTACAGCTGCTGGTGATCTGAAATCCCTCCAGCCATTGTCTGGTTGTGACCACCCTGAGCCTAAAACCTCTGGTTTGAGCAGGGCTGGGCTCGGCTCCCAGAGTGCTGTGCTGGCCACTTCCTGCCAGCCTCCTGGGATGTCTTCAGCAGGAAGTTAGGTTCTCTGTGTCATTTTGTAGGTTATGTAGCTCCAACGTTTGTCTAGAGTCATTTTTTACATGAATTGGAGGAGGTGGAAGCTAGAGCCATGTGGAAGTCCTGTTTCTACTCCACCATCTTGAGTCTGCCCCCGAGTGTCTATATTTTCAAAGAAGAATACAATGAAAAGAAAGGATTCATTCTTTCACCATTCACTCTAACATACTAACTATTCATTAAGTGACTTTCTGTGTGCTAAACTCTGGAGAAGTAAAGACAAAACAAACATAGTCCCTTCTCTTAAGGAACTTTTATCCTCCCATGTGAGATATATCATACATCTATAGATTAAAAAATATATACACTAAATTGAGGAGGGATGGTGCATTAATAACTCCCATTGTATTCCTATAATAGCTACCACAAAATCTGAGCCCTGAATGAAAAGAAATTCTAAAAGGTAGAGATGAGAAGGGAGCATATTTTAGGCATGGAAGATAGTCTGTGCAAAGGCATGGAAAGCAGAGTGAATGAAGGTGACAAGGGGAACTATGAAGTAAAGGCAGCTAGGTGATGTAGTAGATAGAGCACAGGACTGGAGTCAGGAAAGTCTGAGTTCAAATCTGACCTAAGACACTTATGAGCTGTGTGACCTTGAGCAAGTCATTTAATCTATTTGCCTCAGTTTCTTCATCTGTAAAATGAGCTGGAGAAGGAAATGGCAAACCCCCTGCAGTATCTTTGCCAAGAAAATCCCAAATGATGTCACAAAGAATCAGACTTGACTGAAATGACTGGACAATAGAAATCACCATGAAGGAAGCCTGAAAAGGAAGGTTAGAGTCATATTGTAAATACCAAGCTGAAGAATTTGCATTTGTGTTTTTGTTTATATTTGTAGAGGGAAAAGAAAAATGTGAAAAATTCTAGATCAAGGGAGTAACAGCTGTCAGAACTGTGCTTTTAAAAACATGTATTTTGGCTGGTAGTGGTAGCATAGCTACACCAGAGATGTCAGCTAGTGGGAGAAGCTGAGAATGGTTGTAATGGTAATGGTAATTTGAAGATCTTCCCAATATACTCTTCCCTCTAATAGGCTGTATGTAATCACATGGATCCTGTGGTGGAAGGAGTTTGCTGAAGGGTGAAATAGAGCCTACAGGAAGCTGGGAGTCACAACTAGACTAGACAGTTGTGAAGAGAGCATGCTTTCCAGGGAGACAGAAAGGCTTGTGAGTAAATATTGGTCTTCTGTTGATTTGTAGGAAGGCTAGAGGATGCTGTGGCTCTTTGTGCTGTTGTGGCTTATTAACTTCTTTGCTACAATGATGGAATTTGCTTATTGGTTTTGGAATTCGGTTTTCTGGCGTCTGAATAAATGTTTTGCTTCTGTCTTCTATATGGAGAGTCGTATTTTGTGATCGAGCACTGTGTGGATATATTTATAGTGATTGTGGGCACTGCGAATATTGCATTGGCACTACACTGATGGATCACTTGAGTTTGGGAGTGCTGAGCTGCAGTAGGACCATAGCCAATTGAGTGTTTACATTAACTCTGGAACCAGTATGGTAAGCCCCTGATAGCAAAGGGTCATCAGGCTGACTGTTGTTGTTGAATCGTTTCAGTAGTATCTGAATTTTAGTGACCCCATTTGGGAGTTTTTTTTGACAAAGATACTGGAGTGGTTTGCCATGTCAGCTTATTTCACAGATTAGCAAACTGAGGCAAATACAGTTAAGTGACTTGCCCAGGGTCACACAACCACTGAGACCAGATCTGAACTCAAACGAGTCTTCTTGACTCTAGGTCTGGCACTCTATCCACTGTGCCACTTAGCTGCCCCCATCAGGTTGCCTAAGGAAGGAAAAATCAGCACTGGTTAGGGAAAAAAAGAGTCAGTTAAAGTTTCCTGATCAATACTTGGAACGGACCCATAAGTGGCCTATTGCACTTTCAGCCAGTTTAAGATAGGGAGACCTATTAAAAAAATATAGACTTTAAAAAAATAAAGGCTTTTCCCCCTTATAGTTATATAGAGGATAGCAAGGCATGGTGAATAGAGTTCTGAGGTTGGGGTCAGGAAGATTTCAATTCAAATTCCACATATACTTGATGATGTGACCCTGGGCAAGTCAGCAAACCCCTGTGTGCTTTAGATAAGTCCCTGTGACTTAACTAAAGAGTCAGAGGTAGTTTGTTGTCTACATTTCCAATACGCTTGAAGTCAGGAGTGATCACATGAATTCCTCCCTCTTATTAACAGTAAGTTTTCCATCTGGATGTTCTTTGTTAATGACACACAGTCATGTAAACACTCGTTATTGGTTTCTTTCCTTTGGCTTTTGATACTAGTGAAAACTCCTCTAAAGCATAATAAATAGTTTTGTGACTGTAGGTGGTTACTCTGCTGCTCATTTGGAGAGTGACTAGCTAAGCATGAGGAATAGCCCTTCTATGCCAAGTGGAAGTTTGCCCAAATGATTAGATAGGCAAAAACTTCTCAAGAATTGGGAACTGACAGTTATGATTATGGTCAGATATCTTCCTGAGTCTCTCCAGAGATATGGAGATGAAAATCTGACTTCCTTGCCAATGGAGAGATAATACATAGGCAGGAGACACAACAATAACAGTTTGTCTGCTGCTCAGTTCCTGGCAGTCCCAAAGAGTAGGCTTTGTTGGTAAGGCTTTTTTTTTTTATGGTGTTGAATTTCAAGTACATCCTGAAGAGATAAGAATGGAATCCACACAGAATTGTGGCTATTTAAAAAATAAATTCTTATCACTTTTTTTGGTTTCTATATCACCTATATTTCATAATATACTCCTCCCCTCTTTCCTGTTCCTATTGCTGCTCAGTATTTTCAGTTGTGTCCAACTCTTTGTGACCCTATTTGGGGTTTCCTTGGCAAAGATACTGTACTGTTTTGTCATTTCCTTTTCCAGCTCATTTTACAGACGAGGACAGGCAAACAGGGTTAAATGACTTGCCCAGGGTCACACAACCAAAAAGTGTTTGAGGCTAGATTTGAACTTAAGAAGAAGGTGGCACTCTATCCACTGTGCCACCGAGCTACCTTTCTTCCCCCTGTAATTCTTTATAACAAAGAATTAAAAAGAGAAATAAAAACAGTGCAGCATATCTAATCAATATACATATTGAAATAACTGATATTTTATACAGTGCTCCACACCCATAGTGCCCTATGACCTTAAAGAATCTTGGGAATGTACCTTGTCAAATCTCTTCTTTTTGGGCCAACCGTGGTCATAATTACACATTTAATTTGGAATATTTTGTAATTGTTCTTTCCATTTATGTTATTTTTAGTTATTGTGCATATTTTTTCTGGTTCTGGTAACTTCACTTTATATTAGTTCATGAAATATTCCCATGCTTGCTATATTTATTATATTCATACATACATATATATATGTTGCTTTTTGGAGGGCATTTGGGTTTAAGTGACTTGCCCAACGTCAAATGGCTAGTTTTTGTGTGTGGGTGTTAAGTGTCTGAGACCGGATTTAAACTCAGGGGTCCTGACTCCAGGGCCTGTGCTCTATTCACTGCACCACCTAGAGGCCCCCATTCATATTTTCTTACAATACAAAATTCCATTGCATTGATGTACCGTAATATTTTGGGACATTTTCCAATTGATGGGCATCCATTTGTTTCCATTTTTTTGCTACTACTAGTTAAGTAAAACTTTACTACTACAAAAAGTTTTGCTATAAATATTTTTATGTACATGGGATCTTTCTTTTTAACATTAGTCTTCTTGGGCATATGCCACTGAGTCACAGTTTTGGACATGTTAGTTACTTTCTTCACATAATCCCAAATTGTATTGATTATTCCAATCTTTTGTCTTCTTTGCCAGTTTTCTAGGTAAAATCTCAGAGTTGTTTTATTTTTAATTCTCTTCTAATTAATGATGTTCAATATTTCCTCATATGGTTATCATTAACTTGCAATTCTTTTTTTGAGAGCTCTTTACATCCTTTTTACCACATATCTTTTGGGAAATGGTTTTTAATCTTATGTATTTAAATTAATTGCTAACATATTTTGTATATAAAACTCTTACCAGAGATATTTGGTATGAAGATTTTCCCTATTCAACCATTTCTCTTTTTAATCTAGTTACATTGATTTTATTCTTGCAAAATTTTTTTTCAATGTCAAATAATACAAATTTGTATTCTATACATTATAACCTCTCTCTCTTTCTCTGTCTTGCTCATCTTTATATATTAGGACTATATATATATATATATATATAAATGATTTATATATTAGGACTATATTTAGCTGATAGGAAGAGTTTGATAGAATGTTCTGTCTCTCAATTCTTTTTTTTAATAATTCATGTAGATTATTTATCAATGGTTCTTTAAAAGTTTGATATAATTTTCCTGTAAATCTATCTAGAGCAAATTCTTTTCTTTTGGTAGTTTCTTTACACCTAATTTGATTTCCTTTTAATAAATTGGATTATTTAAGAATATTTTGTGTTTTACTAATTTGACTAATTTATATTTGTATAGATTATCCCCCATTTCTTTTGAATGTCAGTTTTGTTGACATATAACAGTATGTACAAAGCTTTTGTTGCCATAAAACAGTATATAAAAAGATAATTCCTTTTATTTCTCTTGGGTTTGTTGTAATTTGGCTCATTTTTTTAAACTTTTGTTTCATTTGTGTTTTATCTTTACTCACAGGGTCAGGCAGTCTACATCTGCCTTGCAGAATTCTTGCTTACAAAGTGAATCTTGGGGCATGTTTTTACTCTAGCATGATTGGTTTAACCTTTTACTGGCCTTTTTCCACCCATTTGGCAGGGGGTCTAATGACTAGCACTCCCAGTTCCATTTAACTGTTAAACGTCAGATAAACTTTTACAAAATTAGCTTCTACTTCAAAGTTATAGCAAGAACAAAAAAAAACATTCTTCCTCTGCACCCCGCCCACCCTCCCCCCTTACCACAGAAGCATACACTTCTCTAAACCATCATGATCCTGAGAAGTGTAAAACGGCTCATTTCCTATGTAGCATTGGTACCACCAAATCCATGTCCAGATATGACATGACTTCCAGATAAGATTGTGTCTCGGTTACTGCTGTATTGAGGTGAAAAAGGTCACTCCCAAAGTTTGCTCCTTGCTTCTCATGATATCAGTGCTGCACTGGTAATGAAACTAGGGCCCTTCAGCAATGGGATGTGAAGGGAGGCTCCACTTTCTTTATACCTTGGGACATCGATGCTGTACTGTTTATGAAACTTGTACTCTGGAATGCTAGAATACTGAGGAGCATTCTGGAGCTTTTAAACCCACAAGTTGGAGGCACCACTTCCCTCCAAGAGTGCCAAGATAAAAAGAGAAAGAAGCTGAAACTGACAGGTCTATTTGAATGACTCCATTGTCAATGAGTCTCCTCTTCATCACATGCTTAACTGACAGGAGCTGATTATAGATTGTCTATGTATGCTGTATAGTCTGTCACTTCATTTACATATTCTCACAATTCTACTGTAAGCAGTTCCTTAGGACCCTTTCTCTTCTTTTTCCTATTTTTTGTGTTTTACTTATATCAATGCTTTCTTTTATCTTCTTTTATTTAATCTATTTCTTTTCTTCTTTTGTTCCCTCTCTTTTTCCTCTCAGTGAAGTGGTTAGTTCAAAATCCTCCCTTCTTTCCTCCCCTCCAAATTCTTGTTCTCTAGTTCTTTTTTTAATTAATATTTTCCTGAGGAGCTTTTCTTTGCTTTTTTCTCTTCCTTAATCTTCTTTAATGTACTGTTCATTAATTTTCTTCTCTACCAGTCTATTCGGAAATTTTAGTCTCTGTTTCGTGGTCTCTAAATTTTCTGTGTTCATATTGTTAAAGCTTCTGAAGTGTCACATTTGAACTTCTTCTAGTCAATTTCCATGTTACTACCCTCATAAATCTTTTTTTTTCTTTTGTGCCTTAATCCCCTAGATGAAATCTATCACAAATTCTCCATCTCCTATAGTAGTCACATACTCATGGGAATCCTCTTCAGAAGGATTAATAACCCTCTTTTGATTCCATCTCACTTAGTCCTTCCCTTATGAATACATGAAGGAAGCATTTATTGAACACTTAGTATGTGCAAAGGACAGTGCTAAATGCTGGGGATAAAAAAAATAGAAAAGCAATACAATCCCTTCTCTAGAGGAGCTCACATTCAAAAGGAGGAAGATAAATGGAGGAAGGTTTCAGCTGTGATCAGATAAAAAAAGTCTCATGTTCCTTGGGGTACAGTGGCAAAGAAGATGGTAATGCACCTCTTTAATGGCCTTTCCACTGACAAAATTATACCAGTTTCTGACTCTGAATCACTGGATAGTGCCAAGGACTTTGGTAACAAAAATTTTCTTTTTGGGGTTTTTTGCCTTGTACATTTCATATTTTATTGAGTGATTTTTCTGCCTTTTTAAAATCAGGTTGGCTAAAGTTCTATCAATTTTGTTAAGTCTCTTCAAAAATCATTTATTTTTGTTTATAGTTTCTACAGTAGTCTTGGTTTTCATTTTGTCTATTTCCTTCTCATTTTTAATACCTTTTGTTTAGTGATTTTTTAAAAGATTTGTTAGCTTTCTAATTTTAAAATGCATTTGTATGTTTGTTACAAATATGTTTGCTCAACAATACTTTCCTTTTTAAATTTTACTCATTTATGTTTGCAGGATTACAACCCCCCATGAAGATTGCTTTAGCTATATCCCAGAAAATTTAATGTTGCTTCATCATTATAATTTTCTTTCACAGAATTATTGATTTCTATGATTTGTTCTTTGACCCATTCATTACTTGGGATTTCATTGTTAAGTCTCTATCTGGATCTGAGTCTTTTGTTTGTGCTCCCTGAACTAGTATAAAGCCAATAAGGAGCAGCTCTCCTGAGGACTGCTGCTGTGAATAACTTTAAGGTTCTGATCACATAGTATAGTGAACTCTCTATTTATTCCACAATAAACTAAAGCAAAATGTTCACAACAATGTAACAACAACTTATTACTAAGGTGGCCAAGAAACAAAACATATCATTCAGTAAGTCACAATCTCAATCAGTATGGAGTACAAGTGAAGCCTCCTTTCATCCTTAAGTAGAGGCTGGCTTCCAATCATCCTTAAGGAGTAATCATCCATAAGTCAATCATCCTTATAGAGTAGTGGAAACTATAAAGGCCATCCACCTTTAAATTTTCTCTCAGTGAGCATCTGGAAGTCACAATTAAGTTACTGCAGGTTCCTACTAAGTACCCTCTTAAGAGGTCTTGGAAAGTACAAAGGACATTTACCCCTAAATCACAAGTCAGTTGCAATCTCATCAGTCAGCACTAAGTACTCAAGTAACAGTCCTTTCACCTTAACTGGAGGCTGACTTCCAAACTCCATGGCTCCTCTTCCATGTTCCCAGCTCTTGCCTGGATTCACCCAGCTGTTGCCTGGATATAGGCAGCTCTCCGCTCCTGTTCCATATCAAAGCTCACAGTGACTAGTCCACTCCAAACCCCTTTTAGTTTCTGTTTCTGGGAAGATGTAATGTAATGGAATCTGAAGATCTCCCATGCCCCTTTGTATTGGCAAGTAAGCAGGTGCTTGGCACCTTGTTTCAAGTTAACACCTTGTTTAAGCTATTTAATTAACACAGAAGTAGTTAACATCTGGGGAGGAAGTTGCTGATGTAGCAGGAGGGGGTGGAATGGGGAGGAGCTATATTGTATATAGGAAAGAGCACCAGCAGGACAGTCAGAATTTTCTCTCAGTGAGCATCTGGAGGCTGCAATTTCTGCTGAGACCTTTCCTTTGGGAATTTCTGCTAAGAACTTCCAAAAAACAGGCTGAGAAGCTACCATGAGTGACAGAGGAGGATCCCTGCTTGAGGGAACTTGTTCTGTTGTGAAGGCTCAGGAATGTGGGTGTTCACTGCATTAACCATGAGTATCAACTTCGTGGCTACTGTAATGACTTTGGCTTCCTGGCTCTGGGACTTGGTTTTCTGGTGTTTGAATAAAGGCTTTGGTTCCACTCTCTATGTGGAGAGTCTGCTACATTTTGTGATTTACAACTATACCAGTGTATTCATAACCAAACATAAATGAGTAAAATTAAAAAAGGAAAGTGCTGATGAGCAAATATATTTGTAACAAACATACAAATGCATTTTAAAATAAGAAAGCTAACAAATCTTTAAAAAATCACTAAACAAAATGTATTAAAAATGAGAATGGGTGTTGTGAATATTGCATTATTGTTACTGAAGACAAAGCTTAACAGAGCCACAACAATATTTACACACATTAAGCTTAGCAGAGTTACACCAATATTCACATGCAATGATGGCACGATCATCTCAATTCACTTTCTGTCTGACAAAGTAACAGAAAACAACTGACAAAGCTTCTGTCTGAGAAATCAAACACAAATCAATAGTAAAGTCCTAGAACTTCTGTAAACAGCAGTAAAGTCCTCTTTCCAGACTTCTGTCAAAAAATAAAAGACGAGATTTTTGTCTGGCAGACCAACAGACAGTGATAAAAAAAATACTGAAATCACAAGCATTCTGGTTCTCTATTCTGCTTGGTCCCAGCTCCAGTGCTCAAGCTTTTATCTGCTCTGCTCCTTCCTGTTCCACCCTTCCTGTTGCATCCTTCCTGTTCCATTCTTTCCCAATGTGGGCTCCATGTGACTACCTTAGGCCCATTAAGGGCAGAGAAGGTCTCCAAATTCCCTTAAGCCTATTAAGGACAATACAATGTATGTTGTTTCCAATAAAGACTTGATATAATCACAGGTGGGGCTCAAAGGCACTTGAATAGCTGAAACAAGGAGCAAAGTACCACTTTGCTTGCCATTACACTAGTTACTATTTTTATTGCATTATGGTTTGTAAACGACCTTGAATATCTTTGCCTTTTTAACATTTATCCATAATATCTCAGTGTCCTAACAATTTGTGAATTTTAAAAAAGTAACATGTAATACTGAGAAATATGTATATTCTTTAGCAGTCCCATTTAGAAGATGCTATATTTTTCTGAAAATATAAAATGCTATATTTAATATTTTGTTCATCTTTTTGCTAAATTTGTCTGAAATTGAGAGGACAGTAAATTCTTCTATTATTTAGTATTCCTTTTTAATTTTTTAAAATTTTGTTCTTTTGCTTTTTGGAGGGGGAAAAGCAGGAAGTCGGGGTTAAATGACTTGCCCAAGGTCACAGGGCTAGAAAGTGCTAAGTGTCTGAGGCCAGATTTTAACTCAGGTCACCTGACTACATGGCCAGTGCTCTTTTTACTGTACCACATTGGTGTCCTAATTTTTTCATTCCTGTCTATATTTTCTTGTAATTTGGTTAATTTTTCCTTCAAGAATTTTGAAATTAAGGATTTATGGTATATAAATTTTATTTTTTTGTTCATTTTTCAAATGCTTTATTAACTTCTGATTTACATCATTCATTTCCGACAGATTTTGAATTACAAATTTTCTCCCCATTTTTCCCCTACCCAATGCCCCAAAATAGCAGGCCAAAAGGGATATCTGCTCCTACAATCTGCACTCTCCCATATTTTCTCCCATACCCCTTTCGACTTTTCCAGTAGGGCATGGTGGATCTCTATGCCCCAGTACCTGTATATCTTATTTCCCAATTACATGTAAAATAGTATTAATAGTATATACATATATATATGTATATATATATATATATTTAAACATTTGATTTTAAAACTTTGAATTCCAGATTCATTCCCTTCCTCCCTTGTCACCCACCCTTACTGGGAAGATAAGCAGTTCAGTATAGGTTGTACATGTATAGCTAATGCAAAACATTAAAATAGTAGATAAATTGTAAAAGACTGATTATATTTCCCTCCCACTTATCCCACCACCAACTTGTTTTATTCTCTACTTTGATCCCATCCCTTTTCAAAAGTGGGTGCTTCCAACTTCCCTCCCC
>NW_027185809.1:25007748-25045334 GCF_028583685.1 Petaurus breviceps papuanus
TTTATCAGTTACAATTATTGTTTTTCCATGTAGGAATGTTAATAGTTCAACTTTGATAAATTCCTTATGATTTCTTTTCCCTTGTTTACCTTCTCATGCTTCTCTTGCTTCTTGTATCTGAATGTCAAATTTTCTATTCAAGTCTGTTTTTTTCATCAAGAATGCTGGAAAGTCCTCTAATCCACTGAATGACCATATTTTCCCCTGAAACATGATACTCAGTTTTGCTGGGTAGGTGACTCTTGGTTTTAATCCCAGCTCCTTTGACTTCCGGAATATCATATTCCAAGCCCTTCAATCCCTCAGTGTAGAAGCTGCCAGATCCTCAGTTATCCTGATTGTGTTTCCACAATATTCAATTTGTTTCTTCCTGACTGCTTGTAATATTCTCTCTTCAATCTGGGAATTCTGGAACCTGGCTATAATATTCATAGGAGTTTTCTTTTTGGGATCTTTTTCAGGAGGTGATCGGTGGATTCTTTCAACCTCTATTTTGCCCTCTGGTACTAAAACATCAGGACAGTTTTCTTTGAGAACTTCCTGGAGGATGATTTATAGGTTCTTACTTTGATCATGGCTTTCAGGTAGTCCAATAATTTTTAAATTATCCCTCCTGGATCTATTTTCCAGGTCAGTGGTTTTTCCTATCAGATATTTCACATTGCCTTCTATTCTTTCATTTGTTTGGATCTGTTTAACAGCATCTTGATTTCTCATAAAGTCATTAGCTTCCATTTGCTCCAATCTAATTCTAAAGCAATGATTCTCCTCAGTGAGCTTTTTAGATTCTTTTTCCATCCGGCAAATTTGGCTTTTTAAGGCATTCTTCTCCTCATTGCCTTTTTGAGTCTCCTTTGCCACTTGAGTTAGTCTGTTTTTTAAAGTGTTATTTTCCTCAGTCAAGCTGTTGACTCTCATTTCATAATTTTCTTGCATCCAATTTTCTCTTCCCAATTTTTCCTCCACTTCTCTTATCTGCTTCTTAAGGTCCTCTATGGCCTGTGGCTCTATGGAGCTTATATTTTCCTTTGAAGCTTTTGGTGCAGGAGTTCTGACTTCACTGTCTTCTTCCTGTTCCATGCTTTGCACCTTTTTGTCCCCAAAATAGGAGTGTAATGTTGGAATCTTCTGTCTGCTTTGTTTCCTTTGCCTGGTCATGTTGCCCCTCAGTCACTTGACCCCTGGGCTTTTTGCCACAGTAGGACTCTGCCACCAGAGAGGGGAGCTTTCGTTGCAAATGCTTGGGTTTTCTCAGATGCCGGAGGTATTAGATGGGTGCCCTCTCTGAGCCCTTCACACACTCTGGCAAGCTGTCCACACACCCCAGGACCTCCACCCCCAAGCAGGTTAAAGCAAGAGCGATTGCCCCTCAGACTGGTCGCTTGTTTCCCCTACACCCTGCAGGCCAGGAGCTGAAGCTGCCACATGGCCCTGGCTGGTTGTGCCGGGCATCTCAGTGGCTTCTCGCCCTGGGGGCAAAAAGCCATGCACTCCCACTTACTGGGTCCCAAAATCCAGACTGCACTGATCTCTCACTTTGTCCTTTGCATCTATGTGTTGATAATTCTGGAAACGGCCACAGCTGCTGTTGATCTGGAGTCCCTCTGGCTGGCGGCTGGTCAGACCCCCTCTGGGGCTAAAACCTCCAGCTCTTGTGGGCCTGGGCTTGGCTCCCAGAGCACTGTGCTGACTGATTCCTGCAGGCCTGCCAGGCTGTCCTTGCTGCGAGGTTAGCTTCTCTGTGTCATTTTGTGGGTTCTGCAGCTCCAAAGTTTGTTTGAAAAAGTACCCTTTTTTCCATTGATTGGGGAAGGTGGAAGCTGGAGCCACTCGGAGGTCCTGCTTCTACTCCACTACCTTGACTCCACCCAAACTTTGTTTTGATATTGGTTTGTTGTCTAGGATTCTTTTTATCATTATGTTGTTTCCTTGCTTGTTTCTGCTTTGTTGCGAATTTTAGTTTTCTCTTTGCCTGATGGTATGATTGCAGCTCCTCTTTTTTTGGATTCACCTGATGTGTACTAAATTTTGTTTTGCTTTATGAGACATGACCAAAAAAACAGTAGGGGACAAGTAAGTTCTACAAGACAACAACATTAAAACTGTTTAGAAGAGGGAACTCAAAATGGACCTTAAAATCTTTAATTCCATGAAAAATAAAAACTGAAGAAGAAAAAATACATGTAAGGACTATGACTCAAAGAATAAAAGACTAGAATAGAAGAAAAAGGAAAGAGAATTCATGGAAAGTGTGAAAGAATGAAATCCTTTTTAGAAAAAGTTGGAGAATATAAAAATAAAATAAGTTGAAAGGGAAGTGAGAAAGGAGGATTTAACTTGACTACTTAACTGAGAAAAGAAAAAAAAGAGCAATAATTTAGAAAAGCAGGTAGAAGGAAGAAAGAAAACAGAACTAATATGTTAAGCAAAACTTTGAAACTAAGAAAAGAGGTAGCAAATGGTAGCAGGACTTAATGGTGAGGTAAAGAAAGAATATGGGAATAATACTATCCTGAAGTCTATTAAGCAAAAAGGAAAAAAAAAAACAAATGAAGCAACAGAGTACTGTCTTTACAGCTGACGAGGAGCAAAAGAATCCTAATTCAGAAAATATATATATATATATATATATATATGTACATATATATATATATATATATATATATATATATATTAAAAGTAAATGGAGGAAAATATAAACCCTAACCCTCATAACTTTAAATGTCATGGGATTAAACAATCCAATAAAACAAAAAAGTTACTTATTCAATAAGAAAACAAAACCCCACAATCTCTTGTAGAAGAATATAAGGATCATAGTCTCCCAGAAGGACATGACAAATCAAAAAGTCTAAACAGGATAATAAAGAGTCCACAGGAAGCTGGAAGTCAGAGTAGTTAGAGTTGGAGGGAAAAGAGGATGCACCCAGGGAGACAGATAGGCTCATGAGTATTTTTTTGTGAGAAGGCTAAAGGATGATGTGGTTCTCTGCTTTGTTGTGGTGTATTAACTTCTATGTTGCTATGATTGATTTGGTTTCCTAGTGTTGGGTTTTGGTTTTCTAGTGTTAGAATAAATGTTTTGCTTCTGTCTTATATATGGAGAGTCTGTTATATTTTGCGATTGAACACTATGCCTTTATATTCACAGTCACTGTTGGTGCTGTGATTATTGCCTTGGTACTACAGGTGGGAAACTGAATAACACACACAGAAAAACAGCAAAAAAAATCCCACTTTGCTTGCTATTATACCTTCCTAGTGAGAAGACAAGAAATACAATGATCATTATATATATATGATCATACAAAACATATTTCAGCATTAGACATTTTTTTAAAGCAAGAAAAATTTAAAAAGGAAAAAACATCTTCTATCTGCATTCTCAATCTATCAGTTCTCTATCTGGAAGTGGATGGCATTTTGAATCATGAATCCTTTGGAATTGTCTTGGACCATTATACTGATTAGAGTTACTAAGCTTTTCACAGTTGATTTTCCTTACAATATTGCTATTACCATGTAGATTATTTTTCTGGTTCTGTTCACTTCACACCTTTCATGTTTTGCTGAAAATATTCCTATAAAGCATCCTGTTATAAATATTTATACCAGCACTTTCTGTAGTAGCAAAGAATTGGAAACAAAGCTGATGCCTATTCATTAAGAACTGGCTAAACAAATTGTGGTACATATGTAATCTTCTAGTTCTATGCTGTAAGAAATTGCAAATGTGATGACTTCAGAGAAGCATGGAAAGATTCATACCACCTGATTCTATATATAAAAAGTAACTAAATATTACATATATATACATATATATGCACACACATACATATTGATTACAATAATGTAAAGAACAATTGCAAAATAATCAAAGAGAATGTTACAAAATTATAAATAACAAATTTGGTTTTTACAAAAAGAGCTATGATAATACACCCTGACATTATTCATTTGTGGGAGGTAGAGAGATCCACAGGTCTGATAGACTATACATATTTTCAGATTTTCTTCACCAGACTTGGTGATTTCCTTTCTTTTTCTTTAAAAATATTATTTGTTATATGGGATGACTATCCAGGAGGAAGGAAAGGAAACTTGGTTATGTTTTTTTTTTAAACCAACAAAATTTACTTTTAAAAAAGTTGTTTCTATGCATCCTGTCACTTTAGTTTGTAAAGTCATTAAAAAACGTTAAAATGATGTCATTGCCTTTTATTTCTCTTCTGCCAGATTTTCTACCACCAGTTTACTACATCTATTAATCTCTCTTTCACTTTTAGAGGACTTTTTATTGAAGATTCAATTTTTATTCTAGTTTGTTAAATGAATTTTAAAATTCTGCACTGAAAACTCTAAGTTCTTTCTGATATTTTTTATGTATTTCATTTCTATTTTAAATTATTTGGGAATTATTTGCTGTTGTCCTACTATCTCCTGGGGGTCTAAAAGATTCTGGATTTTCTTCAGGCATTACTTCGTTTTCCTTTGTCCTTTTTATTTTTTTTTTAATCAAATGCTTTATTAACTTCTAGTTTACATCATTCATTTCCTCAAGATATTGAGTTACCAATTTTCTCCCAGTTTTTCCCCTACCCACCACCCCAAAATAGCAATCCTTCTGGATATCCCCTCCTCCAATCTGCTCTCTCCCATATCTTCTCCCATACCCCCTCCGACTTTCAAGAAGGGCATGGTGGATCTCTATGCCCCAGTGCCTGTATATCTTATTTCCCAGTTACATGTAAAATAATATTAATAATAGTGTGTATGTATACATATATTAAACATTTGATTTTAAAACTTTGAATTCCAGATTCATTCCCTTCTTCCCTTGTCACCCACCCTTACTGGGAAGATAAGAAATTCAATATAGGTTGTACATGTGTAGCTATGACAAATATTTCCATTGTGGATATATTGTAAAAGACTGACTATATTTCCCTCCCTCCTATCCCACCTCCCACTTGTTCTATTCTCTACTTTGATCCTGTCCCTTTTCAAAAGTGGGTGCTTCCAAATTCCCTCCCCCCAGCCTGCCCTCCCATCATACCCTCTCTCATCCCCTTCCCCCCTACTCTCCTGTAGGGTGAGATACCCTATTTAGTGTGCATGTCATTCTCTCCCTAAGCCAAATTCAATGAGAATAAGGTTGACCCATTCCCTTTTGCCTTCCTATTCTTCCCCTCCATTGTAACCATTTTCCCTTGCCTCTTCTATATGAGATAGTTTATCCCATTCTGTCTCTCCCCATCTCCTCTCATTATATTCCTCTCTCCCCTCTTAATTTCACCTTTTAAGCATCATCCCTTCCTATTAAATTGGTCCTGTTCCTTATATATATATGTATGCCTGTACACATATATACACACACATATGGATTCATACACCCATATACCTTCCTATATAGACATATATAGGTATGTGTATACATACACATCTCTATTCCCTTCAACTATTCTCATAATGAGAAAAGTTTCATAAGTTACACTTATCATTTTTCCCTGTAGGAATGTAAATAATTCAACTTCGATAAATTCCTTATGATTTCTTTTCCCTATTTACCTTCTCATGCTATTCTTGCTTCTTGTATCTGAATGTCAACTTTTCTATTCAACTCTGGTTTTTTCAGCAAGAATGCTTGAAAGTCCTCTATTCCATTGGATGACCATATTTTCCCCTGAAACATGATACTCAGTTTTGCAGGGTAGGTGATTCTTGATTTTAATCCCAGCTACTTTGCCCTCTGGAATATCATATTCTAAGCCCTTCAATTCCTCACTCTAGAAGCTGCCAGATCCTGTGTTGTCCTGATTGTGTTTCCACAATGTTCAAATTGTTTCTTCCTGGCTGCTTGTAATATTTTCTCCTTGATCTGGGAACTCTGGAACCCAGGTATAATATTCCTAGGAGTTTTCTTTTTTGGGATCTTTTTCAGGAGGTGATCAGTGGATTCTTTCAACCTCTGTTTTGCCCTCTGGTTCTAAGACATCAGGGCAATTTTCCTTGAGAACTTCTTGAAGGATGATTTGTAGATTCTTTTTTTTTGATCATGGCTTTCAGGTAGTCCAAAAATTTTTCAGTCATCTCTCCTGGATCTATTTACCAGGTCAGTGGTTTTCCCAACACGATATTTCACATTGCCTTCTATTTTTTCATTTGTTTGGATTTGTTTAATGGTATCTTGATTTCTCATAAAGTCACTAACTTCCATTTGCTCCAGTCTAATTCTGAAGGAACGATGCTCTTCAGTGAGCTTTTGAGATTCTTTTTCCATCTGGCAAATTCATCTTTTTAAGGCCTTCTTCTCCTCATTGGCTTTTTGATCCTCTTTTGCCATTTGAGTTAGTCCACTTTTTAAGGTGTTATTTTCTTCAGTCAGGTTGTTGACTCTCATTTCATAATTTTCTTGCATCATTCTCATTTTTCTTCCCAATTTTTCCTCCACTTTTCTTATTTGGTTTTCAAAATCCTTTTTAAGGTCCTCTATGGCCAGCTCATATTTTTCTTGGAAGCTTTTGGTGCAGGAGTTCTGACTTCATTGTCTTCCTCCTGTTCCATGCTTTGATCCTTTTTGTCCCCAAAATAGGAGTGTAAAGTTGGATCGCTCTGTTTGCTTTGCTACCTTTACCTGCTCATGTTGCCACTCAATTACTTGACTTTTGAGCTTTTTGCCACAGTAGGAATCTTCTACCAGACAGGGGAGCTTTGTACCAAATGCTGGGGTTTTCTCAGCTGCTTAAGGTATTAGTTGGGTGGCCTCTCTAAAGCCTCCGCATGCTCTGGCAAGCTGGTCACACACCCTAGGACCTCCACCTTAGACTGCAATCCAGATCCAAGCAGGTTAAAGCAAGAATGATTACCCATCAGACTGGTTGCTTGGTCCCCCTACAATCTGCAGGCCAGGCGCTGAAGCTGCCACGTGGCAGCGGCTGCATGGCCTTGGTGCCTCAGCGGCTTCTCCCTCTAGGGGATAAAGGCCAGACTGTACTCCCGAACTATTAGATCCCAAAGTCCACATTGTACTGACCTCCCACTTTGTCCTTAGCTTCTATGTGTTGATAGTTCTGAAAACTGCCACAGCTGCTGGTGATCTGAAGTCTCTCCAGCCATTGGCTGGTTGTGGCCACCCTGAGGGTAAAATCTTTGGCTTGAGTAGGGATGGGCTGGGATCGCAGAGTGCTGTGCTAGCTGCTTCCTGCTGGCCTGCTGGGCTGTCTTCAGCCAGAGGTAAGCTTTTCTCTGTCATTTTGTGGGTTTTGTAGCTCCAAAGTTTGTTCAGCATCACCTTTTACATAAATTGGAGGAGGTGGGAGCCTTAGATGCGTGGAAGTCCTGTTTCCGTTTGTCCTTTTAAAAAAAGAGAGAGATTTGCATTCTTTTTGAGAATTTAATTTATACCAACCCTTTGTTTTTGCTTTGCTATACTCTTTTTTGATTCGTAATCTAGGTGTTGAGGATTTTGAAATGACTGACACTTTGTAAGAGATTTTCTCATCATTCACTTCCTATTCTTTCCCTTTTGCTGATAGGTCCCCCCCCCCAGTTTAGATATTGTAGGATGGTTCATTCTTCTTTCACTTGGGTATGTAACGTCTGCTGACCTGGATCCCTCTTCTGAATATTGGCTAGGGGGAAGCAGGACTGGTCCCAATTGGGTTTCAGTCCCTTTTTCTTCAGACCTGGTGTGGTCACCCATGATTGCACTCCTCCTCCCCCTTCAATTCTTTATTCAGTTCTCCTCCTTTCTTTCTCATGACTAGATAATAAATCTTTACTGCTTTTTGGAGGTTGGGCATTATTGTTGAAAACAAACCCTCAAACATAGAATAGTTGTATAAAGAATTTTGTGAGGTCATTTGGCAAAGAAGAGAGCTGAGGAAATGTGTGGTTTCCTCCTCCAGTCTTTGTGAGGTCATGTTATATAGAGTTAAAACAAGGACACAAGGACAATTCAGTATGTTGTTTCCAGAGAAGAGCAGTTTGGAATGTATGTCAATGGTTAAATGCAAATATACAATGTCATTTGGGGAATCCAAAATACAAGCTTTAGATGGACCCAAAACAAGACCTGAGTGAAACCAAAATAAGCACTGACTGGGATCGAAGCATTTCTTACAGCTAGTTGGCATCCCTGGAGATCTCTGAGGTCAACCTGAGCCCTATGGTAAGCTTTTGGATTAGACAATTTCTCACCCCATAAAGCTAAGTTCAAACAATATTACTAATTAATAAGGTTTTCTAAATAATATAGTAAAATATTTTCCCAAAGTGGATGGTATTTTGGACAGTCTTTATCTATTGGGGCTTCTAGCCTGGGGTTGGCCCCATTCATAAGGAAGAATGTTTTTAGCTCTTCTCCTCCTTTTCCTCATTTATCTGAGCAGAGTCACTGTCTGTTGCTTGTGAAGGGTGGGGCAAAATTGTGCTAGCAAAGTCTCTGTGATGGAGGAGACAACTCCATGGATTTACACTGCAGCATGGAGGCTGACGGAAAATGTGGCTCTAAATGAGAGCTTTGAGGATTAGAATTCTCAGGCCTTAATTCACAAGTATTTCACCTTGTTAGGGGTTATTGATTCTTTTTCAATGGATTTACATATCATTACTCTATGCATAGCATACGATTTCTTTCTTTTTGGTGGGTGGAGGAATAGAGAGTTAAAGGGGTCTGGAGGAAGTGACTAATCACCCCTCCTCCTCCTGTCTGTCTGGTCCCACATGGGATTGTGGTGGTAGAAAACATGATAAATGGTTCAGAGTGATGCAATTATCATGCATTTGTTTTTTAGAAACACTAAGTCATATATTATCATTTATGAACCATTCTTGAGCCTGATGAGTATCATTTTGGAAAGCCAGCAATCTCCCTGTGGGACTAGGAATTGTATTCTTTTTTTCCTGGAATGGAACATCAACAGTAGAGATTCAAAAGTCTGGCAGTGGCAAGAAAAAAAATAAGGAAAGATCCACAGTCATTAACATAGTGAACAAATAATTACAGGCCTAAAATAGACCCTGGAGAGATAGCAGATGTTACTAGCAATTGAGAAGGAAGCTACCTGAATATATGTGAAAGGGAATATATCTTTGCCAATACTACCCTTTCACAGAAGGAAGGAAAATGAAAGTTTGCAATGTAGTAGTCTGAAAGTTAGCATTTGAGTTTTAAAAAAGCATGTGTGGGGAAATAAAGTAATAAGAAAAAAAACCCTCTCTTCCTTTGTTCTTTCATTTTATTTAAGAAAGAGAGCATCTTGTTTGGGAGGTAAAGATTGACTGCCCAGCTCAAAGGCACCACCAGTTTTCAAAGACTCTTCAATACAAGATGTATTGAATTTTGTTTTCTGTTGGAAAATTGCCCCAGGTGAACCAAACCAAATGTTTCTTTGATAACAGTCACCTGTCAGAGAAATTGACCAGCTAACCTAACAAGCAAGGACATTTTGGGGCAAGAAATTTAGGTGGAGACAGGGAAGGTGTGGCCTACTTCTAATCTAGAGACTGCCAGAGTGTAACTGATAGAGTTGACCTTGAATAAGGAAGTCCCACCTCCTACTCAACACTAGTTATGTGACCCTTGGCAAGGAACTTAACCTTTTAGGATCCCAGGCACTGAGACTAAGACTAAATTGCCAAGGAAGAGCCAATTTGCATTACTGGAAGGAGTTTCTTCCTAAGGATTTCCCTACATCCATGAAATAACACAGTTAGTTCTTCCCTATGAAGCCCCCCCCCATATAAGAAAACAATCCTAACCTAATTTAATTAATCCTAATAGGCTTTGCAGTTATATGCTCTGATGCTTCATCTGTATTTGGTTACATATTAGACATACTATTGTGTGGATTTAATCATCATTTTCACCACAGCCTGGGATTTTTGTTAAGCATTTTAGCACTGGCTGATGTTTGGCTCTATGGAAATGCAGTGCCTTAAGGTTCTTTTTTTCTGAGTTATCACAAATTTGAATTTTTTCATATTACAAAGGGTCAGCCTCCTTTGATGCTTTTCTTTGCAGCATTTCATACACTTGGTCACACCTCTTTGATATTGTTTTCTCTTGACTTCTGTGATACCACATTTTTCTGGTTCTATTCCTTCCCTGACTTTTTTTTAATATATGATTACTAATTGACTTGAGCAATTCATCATTGATATGCATATCAAAATATATGCCTAAGCTTTTAAAATTATTTATTGATTTTATTAAAAAAAATGATTACATATGTAACTGCAAGTCTATTATGTGCAACTTGCTGTTCCTTTTAAATATATAATAAAGTTACCATATAATTCTCTTTTTTCCCCCTTTTTTCTTCCTCCCCCCATGGCTACAAAGATATGTGTAAACAGATACACACATACATACACACACACATATGTAAAATCATTCTATACATATTTCTATTTATTAATTCTTTCTCTGGATGCAGATAGCATCTTCCTTCATAGTCCTTTGTACTTAATTTATAACAGTCAAAATTACTTAGTTGTGCTCAAAGTTGGTCTTAAAACAGTATTGCTGTTCTTTCTATCTCTTTCTTTGTCTCTTCTTTCTCTTCCTGAGTCTTGAAAGTAATGCCCAAGGGAGTGTGGCCCCCTTCTTTTTTTTTTACTCTCTCTCAAAAATTTAATTCAATTTAATTATTTTTAATCCTAGATTTTCAAATATCACTTCTCTGAAGATGACTCATGTGCGTGTAATAAAGTTCTCTCTCGTGTTTCAGACTCACATTTCAACTAATTTAAAATCATCCACTACAAACATTTAGTAAGTATTTACTATGTGCCAGTCACTACAATGTGGAATTCTGGGCTTCCAAAGCAAGATCCTTCAAGGAGGTCACATTCTAATGGAGAAGACAAGAATGTAAACAACTATGCACACACGAGATATATACAATGAATAATTGAGAGGCAATTTCAGGGAGAAGGCACTAGCAGTGGGAGAGAACAGGAAAAGCTTATAACAGAAAAGGGGATTTGAATTGAGTCTTGAAAGAAGTCAGGTGCGGATGAGGATGGAGATCATGGGAAACATGGATAGACACTGAGTTGGGTGATGGAGTATAATATGATAAAAAAGAACAATGGATAATTGAGTACCTGGAGGGGAGCAAAGTCTAAGAAGACTGGAAAGGTAGGAAGGGGTTGGATTGTGAAGGACTTTAAAAGCCAAACAGAGAACTTTGCATGTGATCCTTGAGGTAGTAAGGAGACACTGGAGTTGAGGTGGTGTGTGACATAGTTATAGACTTTAACTTCAGGAAGATCTGGGTGAAAGATGTTCTCAAAAGGTGGAGAGAAAGGAGGCAGGGAGCAAAACAGCAAATTATTGCAATAGTCTAGGCTTCAGGTGATGAGGGACTGACTCTCTTATGGTAGAATATGTGTGAGTGGAAAGAAGGGGATGTTTCCAAGATAGTAGAACGACAAGACTAGGTGACAGATTAGATACGGAGTTTGAATGGGAGTAAGCATGAATGAAATTCACACCAACATTGTGAGATGGGGTGACTAGAAGGATGGAGTGCCCCAGACAGTAACAGAGAGATCCGAAGCAAGGAAGGTTTAGGGAGACACAGTGATTTCTGTTTCTGAAATGTTGAACTTGAGATGCTTATGAGACATTCAACTCAAGATGTTCAATAGGGAATTTAGCAAACATTTATGTTTTATTTTTTTTTTTTTAAAGCAATCGGGGTTAAGTAACTTGCTCAAGGTTACACGGCCAGTTATTTCTGGGTGTGGTGCTCAGTGTCTGAGCCCGGGATTTGATCCAGGTCATCCCGACACTGGAGCCGGTGCTCTTACTCACTGAGCCACCTGGCCGCCCTGCAAACATTTATTAAATGCCTATTCTGTGCTAGACATTTCCAGCTACCAATCGCTATTCTCCTAGTGCCTGGAAAAGTGCTTTGCATATTTGTTGTTGCTGTTCAGTCACTTCAATTGTGTCTGACTATTCCTGTACCCCCCAACCCCCCATTTGGGGTTTTCTTAGCAAAGATACTGGATTGATTTGCCATTTCTTTCTCCATCTTATTTTATAGATACAGAAACTGAGGAAAACAGGGTTAGTTGACTTGCCCAGGGTCACACAGTGTCTGATGCTGGATTTGAACTTAGGAAGATGAATCTTCCTGACTCCAGACCTGTCACTCTATCCACTGCACCACTTAGCTGCCCTACTTCACATATAATATATGCTTAATAGATGGTTGGGTTTTTTTAAATGAGTGAAAAAAATGGGTTCAACCTTTAGGAAGCTGGAAGTTTAGAGATTACCTTAGGATGAGATGAGGTAGAGCACCAAGCAGAAGTACATGCCATCCATATTTAAATAATGTATCAATGTTTAAGAAACTTTCCTGTCATAATCATAATATTTCTAAATTGTAAAGTACTTACAGCATTCTTTAGAGAAATGATCATTCTATGACCTAAATAGATTTCTGGTAGGTTCTACTGAGGATTCAGCCAAACAAAAACCCATTCCATTTTAAGTTTGCTTTGTGAATGACTGAATTCTAATGTCTCTAAAAACTGGATCAGAGGCCAAGAGAAAGTCAAACATGAAGAGCAGATATTAAGAATGCTATTGAGGAAAATTATAGGCAAGATAAAGATTTTGTATGACTATAGATTTAGAGCCCAAAGGCATGAAGGGGATCATCTAGTCATCAACCTCCTCATTTTCAGAGGAGAAAACAGGTATCTCAGAGACAGGAATTGATTCATCCAAAGCCACAAAGGTAATGAGAGACAGAGCTGGGAAATAAATATGGGTCCCATGACTGTTCTTTTTGATGGACTGTTTCATGTGGATTTGCCCCTGCTGTGGTACAGTGTGTCAAGTCACTTTGAAAGGTTAAACAAAAGGAAAAAAGAGCAACTTTTGATTAGTTCATGAAGAAAAACAATAGATTTCATTTTAGCAAACACTGCAGTCAGTTTGGCACTGCGATGTGACTTGAATTAGGTTGCTCTCCAGAAAAATTCCAATTAGAAGTTCACCCCATCAAGTCAACGTTAAACACAACACAAAATGCATTTTTCTTGGTAAGGGGCCCAAGGATCTTAAAGAAGGTCCAAAAATAAAATTTCTTTGCCAAATTATTACTAATTTAATTCCTTGTGTTCTATAGTGTTCCAGTGATACATTTGATTCAAAGAATAATGGAATGCCAGAACTGAAAGGAACCTTAGAAGCAACCTATTCCAATCACTCTCAGCTGAGAACCTCACTTCATATTTCACTGAAAACAAAATTGATGCTATTTGCTGAGTGTTCCCTCTTCTCCTTTCCCCATTTCACTACCCAGATACTTTCCCTTACCATCCTTTCTTCATCTCTATCTTATATGAAAAGATGGTCCATGTAGTGAAGATAAATCCCTCTACAGGCACAAGTTATCCCTTTATATTTTGTCTTCTCTAACAGATTGCCTCTTCTATTATTCCCATTCTTTTACTTATTTTCAATCTTTCCCTATCTACTGGCTGCTTTTCTACTGCCTACAAACATGCCTACATCTCCTTCATTCTAAGAAGGAACAGAACTTGATTTGTTCATCCTCACTAATTACTGTCCTGCATCTCTCCTCCCTTCCATGGCTAAGCAACTTGAGGAGGCTATCTCTAAGAGGTACCTCAGCTTCCTTCTCTCTTCTTCTCTTCTCAACTCTCTGCAGTCTGACTCCTGACTTCATGACTTAATAGACACTGCTCTCTCCCAGGACTTTAATGATTAATTGCCAAATCAAATGGGCTTTTCTCGGTCCTCTGCAGCTTTTGACACTGTCATTCACCCTCTTCTCCTTATTATTCTTTTTTCTCTAGGTTTCCCATCACTACTCTGTCCTGGTTATCCTACCTCCATCTCTTTTGCTGGATCATCATGCAGGTTTCACCTATTAACAGTGGGTATGCCCCACTACTCTGTTCTGGGTTCTGTTCTCATATACAATTTTATATGACTATCTCATCAACTATTATAGTTTAAATTATCTTCTCTATGAAAATAAGTCTCAGTTCTATTTGTTCAGCCCCTAATTTCTGTTCTAACTTCTAGACCTGTATCTCCAATTGCCTAGTAGACATCTTTAATTCAACATGTCCAAAACTGAACTCATTATCTTTTTTCTCCAAACCCTTCCTTCTTCCTAAATCCCATGTTACTGTGGTATAATAATTCTCCCAGTTATCCAGGCTCATAACCTAGATGTTATCCTCTGCTGTACTCAACATTCGCCACCCCCATTTATAATCGGTTGCCAAGTCCTGTCCATTTGAACTTCATAACATCTCTCCTATACACCCCCTTCTCTCCTCCGACATTGCCACCACCCTTGTCCCTATAGTCTGGTTGGTCTCCCTGCCTCAAGCCTGTCCTTACTCCAGTCCTTCCTGCATTCAGCTGTCAGATTTAATCTTCCTAAAGAGCATGTCACCTCCCTCTCTCTCTCCCCTAATTCAGTAAGCTCCACTTGCTCCCTATTACCTCCAGGATCAAATAAACTCTTGTTTCATTTATAAAGCCCTTTTTAACCTGTCCCCTACCTTTCTGGTCTTCTTATACCTTATGCCTACCCATCTCCCATATATTTTGATCTAGTGATACTGGCCTCTTTGCTCTTCCTCAAACTCCATATTCTGACTCCAGGAAAGGTTCTCATACATAGTTATCAGGCCATCAGGTGAAAGTTCCAAACTTCCACTGGAATATGCATGGGTATTACACATAATCTTTGACATATAAAAAGTTTGAGAGGTATAGTTTCTGGGTAATTAATTATTTTATTAATTATGACTAGCATGTAATTAATAAAAGGGTGGTCATTTGGTCTTCTCTCATGAAACAAAGACGGATCATGGTGGCTTCTTATGCCCTTTGAAGAACGGGTGTTCCCAACAGGCGATCATCAAGTCTGATTAGTTAATTAATGAGAAGAATGAAAATTATAATGAGAGAGGAGCCTATTCTAATGAGGGGCTGGGGGGAATGTGATTTTGATTATGTCAGTTACTCCGAAACCACCCTAGCTGGTAATATAGACAAAGGATCTCCCCTTTATCCATCAAGCCCTAGTAGAACACAATGGGCCAGAATTCACCTAACAGAAGTTTTTCTAGTTGGGTAGGGCAACAACTCCACCTAGACAAGATGGTCTAAAAGGTGGGGAAAAGTTTTGGGCAAGGTGAGACATCTCCCTGAAAGACTGGACTTTGAATAAAGAAAGAGAGGGAGGAAAAATCCTGGATCTCCTCAATAATTTATTAGTTAATAATCATTTCTCTCAAATCTTCACTCTTTCCTTAGGTATCACCATAGCTTTGTTGTCATATGACCTTTAAGACAGAGTATCCGCTTACAGATAAATCTTCCCTGACTGGTAGAGTATGCTAAATTCCTGTTTGGCTAATGCTGTTACCTATTTCTTGCCATTGACACTTATCAATATATGTCAATGGACTGTTGTCAGTCCACAGTTGTAGCTTTCTTCTATATTCACAATCTTTGAATTTTTCAGTGGTAGTCTACTCCTAAACCCAAGAACTCCAGCTGTGTATGGGTAGCATCTTGCTGTTACTCAGATCTCTGCTGACAAATGAAATTGGCTTCTGATGGCCATCACCTAATTGGAATAAGACGGTTTCCAAGCCTACCAAGCTGAGATTTGTACATAGGACAAGGGTGTGCTTGGATTTGAATACACCAACACTGGTACATGTGTGAGACAGTTTACCAGATCTCTAAAAGCTTGTTCACAGCTGTTTCAAAAGATGTGAATTTTAAAATAATTTTGCATTTCTTGCCATTGTTCTTCTGCATCTCCAGACATCTGTGCAGGAGGGCAGTCATTCAGCTAAACAGCAATAGCAACATAACTCTTGAAAAAATTATGATAACTCCCCAATCCTGGAAAAGTCCTTAGATCACAGAGGCTTTATGGATGTGGCCAAGTTAGGAGCCTTTTTAAAAATGACGAGGATGGGGACAGCTTGGTGGCACAGTGAACAGAGCACCAGCCCTGGAGTCAGAAGGACCTGAGTTCAAATTCGACACTTGACATACTAGCTGTGTGACCTCGAGCAATTCACTTAACCCCAATTGCCTTGCCTTCCCCCTTCAAAAAATGATGATGATAAGATACTACCTATTGAAAGGGTTATTATGGGAAATATGCTTTTTAAACATTGATTGATCACTGATTGCTTAAATTAGTGTACTCAAAAAAAATAAAAGTGTCTTACTGTTAGGTATTGATTATGGGTGTTATCAGGTAAAAACAAATTGTCTATGAGGGAATTTGGGAAATTCCATTAACTGGAATTCAACGAACATCTCTTAAATGCCTACTTAGTCTTGTGGAGTGGAGGTGACTTTGAGTGTCACAGCTGCATGAAGTTATAGAGGTTAATAGCAAAAGAGGAAGACCTGTGCATCCCAGACAGCAAGGTACCACAGCTGCCAGTTATTCACTGGGTCTAGTAAAGACTATCTGGAAGTAGCCTCAGGGTGGATTAGTATTGGTTGTTTTGTGGGTTAGAAAATGGCTTTGGGGGTGATAGACGGTGTATGAACTGTGAGAGGTTGTTTGGTTTGAGAGAAGTGGGGAGAGAGTTTTGATGTGGGAGCTTGGAAAAGGATAAAGAGATAAAGACCGAGACCCAAATTAAGTAAAAAGAGAAATCAGTGTTGGGTTCTGGTTAGGAAGACAATATGAAAGTCCCTAGATGAGCTCAGCTTTTCCAACAAACAGTCCCAACAAGTATATAAAAATTCATCAGATGAAATTGCTATCTACAAAAATTGAAGGGATATACCATTAATCTTCACAGCCAATGCAGGGTACCGTGAGAAGATGACCAGAAACCTGAGGCACTCTGAGCAGGGACATACCAGTGACACCTGAAACTAGCCTAATCTCCAATAAATGGGTCCCAAAGACTGAGGGATCTTGGTTCTGGTCTCTTGGAACTAAAATAAGAGACAGAGTCAGCTCCTAGTAGGTCACTGTGTAGCGACTGGGGTCAGGGAGTTAGTGCACACCTTGAATCCCTCCAAGAACCTTAAAACCAATGCTACTGTCAGAATAACAACAGGATAAGATGGCCGAGTAAAAGCAGGGACTTATTTAAGCTTGCCCCCAAACCCTTCCAAATACCTGTAAAAATGACTCTAAACAAATTCTAGACCTGCAGAATCCACAAAATGACAGAGTAAAACACATCTTCAGTCCAAGACAGCCTGGAAGGTCAACAGGCACCAGGTTGGGGGTGCAGTCCAGCCCTGGGGCAGCAGAGATGGTGTTGGCAGCAGTAGCAGCAGTAGTAGCAGTAGCAGCTGCTTCTGGAGCTCTGGGCCTACAGACAGTGCAGGATCAAGTGGCTGATACAAAACTCCTGAAGCCTGGGACAGTACACCCACCCCCCACTGGACAGAGTCCTACCTTGACAAAGAATTAGGAAGTCAAGTATTTGGCTGGGAAGATGAACAAACAGCATAAAAAAAAGTCAGACTATAGAATCTTACTTTGGTGACAAAGAACATCAAAACATACAATCAGAAGAAGACAACAAAGTCAAAGCCTCAACATCAAAAGTCTCCAAGAATGACAACAGGAGAGAGGACCAGCTCCCTTAGCATGATTGCCCAAGGAGAGAGACCTGGGAAGTCTTTGGGGACTCTCTTGAAGCCTTGAGGCCACTACAATCTCTGATTTCCTGTCAGAGCAAGGGAATGAGCCAATTCTCTATGGGTGATTGCTCAAAAAGAGGGAGACAGATGCACTGTAGAGACTGGACCTACACTGATCCATTAGAATATAGAGACAGAAACCTAGAATTATAGCAGAAATAGAACATAGCTTTACTTCATCTGTGACAAAGCAGAAGCAGTGTGCAGAAATGCAGAAGGACAAGTCCTGCTGGGACAAGTAGAATGTCCCTATTCCACCTAAGAGTTGTGGGCTGGGATGAAACCAGACTATGGCACAAAGCAGCTTGGCCTTTTCTCCTTCATAAAGGGATTTCACTAGCTCTTGGCTGTAACAGGAGATTCTCTAAAAGGAGATTCCTTATCCCAGAAGCCAAGATCACAAAGCATAGAATAGCCGTATAGGTCCTAAAGCTTTCAAATCTATTTTTTAACCTTTTAACTCCCTAAGTTAAGGCTAGAATCTCTGCCTCCAATAAATAACATCTTAAGGTTAGAAAATTCTGCCTTCTTTCCCATTATATCTTCCCTACACAGGAAGGCCCTTAAAGGGTACAGATATATTCTTTGCTTGGAGATGGGGGTAGGTAGAACAGATCAAAGGCTGAATAAAAGTAATAAAATTAACACGAAAACTTTTGATGTCTATGAGGTCTTTTGATATGAAAACTCCTGAGGAAATCAATAATATGGCCTTGAAGTTTTTGAAATCCAAGACCTGCAAGTTACAATATGCCATGACAAGGGATTTTTTTTTAACATCTAGAACAGCTAAAGTAAAAAATTTAAATGTTTCTTCTTCAAACAGAATAAGGGGGGCGGCCAGGTAGCACAGCAAGTAAGAGCACTGGCTCCAGTGTTGAGAAGACCTGGAGATCGAATCCCGGGCTCGGACACTTAGCAACCCACCCAGAAACACCTGGCCGTGTAACCTTGAGCAAGTTACTTAACCCCAATTGCTTAGGGGCGGCCAGGTGGCCAGGTGGCTCAGCGAGTAAGAGCACCGGCTCCAGTGTTGGGACGACCTGGAGATCGAATCCCGGTCTCAGACACTCAGCACCACACCCAGAAACACCTGGCTGTGTAACCTCGAGCGAGTTACTTAACCCCGATTGCTTAAAAAAAAAACAACAATAAGGAAAACCACAACTGGATTAAGTAGTAATGAGTAATAGTGAAGTTTAGTTCATAAATTATTTAATTTGTAACTTGATGTTTGTATTTTAAACATGACATTTTTGGGGAAACCCCCCATAATTCCATTGATAGTGGGAAAGGGGAGATGGTTAAAGATTACAGTATAACACAAAAGAAATTCATTAAACAAGACATGTTCAGAAATTGGAAGCAAGGGAAGGTAAGAGAAATATAAATGTGTTCCATGATCCTATAAGAATAGTGTCAGCAAGTTTAGGATGAGCTGAGGCTGGCAAGGAATGGTAAGTTTAATAAAACAGGATTCTTAAGGTAGAGTGGGTATGTGTGTGTATGTGGGTAGGGGTGGTGGATGATGATGTGTGTGTGTGTGTGTGTGTGTGTGTGTGTGTGTGTGTGATGGAGGCTAGGGGGGATGATCAACAAAGACGGGTTATAACAGCTCTCCAGGATCAGTAGACTGATCATGTATGATGGCAAGAAGACAGAACCACTCAATTCTTGTTTTTCCTCTCCTTTTTCTGTCAAAGAGTATAATCTTTGGGCTACAAAGGACAGATGAAAAATGACCAGTGGGAGGTGGAGACCCAAAAGGTACAGGGAGAAAGGAGTACCTAGCTGTCCTTAATGAGAGGAGGTGCCATGGACTAGAGAAGGGAAAATGTTACTCTGATTTTTAAAAAGGTAAGAGAACAGAATATGAGAACTATAGTCCAGTGAGTTTGACTTCAATTCTTAAACAATTTCAGAACATTTGAAGGAGTGGTTCATGAGCATGTAGAAAAGAAAGTACTGAGGGGCCAAGCAAAGCTGGAATAGAGGAATCCTGTTGTTTGCATTTATCTAGACTTTTGAAAAGTGCTTTCCTGCCATTCTTGTGGAAAAGCTAGAGAAATTTGAGCTAAATGAGAGCACTGTTAAGTAGATTTAGAACTAAGTGAATGGCCAGCTCCAAAGAGTAGTTTTTCCTTGTTTAATGTCAACTTGGAGGATGGTCTTTACTGTATGCCAAGGATCTATCCCAAGTCTTTCACAATTTAACATTTTTACCATTATTTTAGATATGAGCAGAACTATCACACTTATCTGATCTAAATATAACAAAGCTGAGATAGGTAATGTACCAGATGACAGAATAAAGATCCAAAAATTCTCTATGGGCTAGATCATTGTGTTGAATTTAATAGGATAAATCTGAATAGAAATAAATGTGAAAATTTACACTTGGGTTTGAAAAGAATTTCACAAATACAAGATGGGGGTGGAAGGAGAGAGGTGGGGATTGCAAACTTAATGACAATGTAAGATGGCAGATTTAAAAAGTTAATGTGATCCTATACTACATTAGTGTCTTGCATTTTCCCCAAATACTTAATTTTTATATCTTTATTTTAATCCACTTTATTCCTAATTATATCTTCCTCCTCTCTTACCCAAATGGTTGTCTCTTGTAACAAGGAATCAACAAGAAAGAAAAAACAGCAGTTTAGCAAAAATAACCAAATCTGAGTCTTTCACTTCCTCAAAGACAGTTTTTAATATTTTACAGCATCAAATCACATCACACATACAGAGTTGTCAAGCTTCCAAAAGCTAACAAAAGGGGTGTTGCTTTTTAAAATTGTCATTTAGTGTATCACTGTGATGGGGTGCTTGGGATCTATATCTGTAACATCAATTTGTAAAACCAATTTGCAACACCAGTCTGTAACATCTATTTGTAAAACCAGTCTGTAAAATTGTAACAGCAAATTGTAAAACCAGTCTGTAAAATCACACTACCCACCCCCCCCAGTCACAGAACATTAACTCTGCCCCTTCTGCCTACCTGCACTCTGCCTAGCTTCACAGCATTAACTCTGCCCAGAAACAACTCATGAATTGTTTATCTCAGCCTTGGAACACTAACAAGCTATACCTATCAATCCTTCACAAAGTATCTATAAACATTCTAGCTTAGGCAACTATTATCTCCCCCTTGTATAGTGCCTCGTTGACCCCATGAATCCTTCAATACCCCCTTTCTAGGTTAACTCTTTAAGCAATTATCTTTCCCTAACCTTGGTTCCCAGACATCAATCCTGTCAAGCATGACTCAGATGGGTGGCAGACTGGGCACTTCTCCATCAGCCCTTGACCAATAGCTGACTTAGTGACGTTTCAAGGCTAAAACCATACCTCCAGGTACTCCCCTCCCCCCACTGCCCCTCCCCCCTCCCCGTGGGCTTTTTCCCAGTGAATTGTGGGTACTACGACTGGAGAATTACCTATTCTCCAGTGCATGCCCCTTTAAACACCGAGCCCTCCTTAGCCCCACCTTAACTCCTCCCCAATCCCACCCTCTTCTCGCCTGGTCAGCCTAATTGACATCTAATGAATAGCCTTAACTCTTTAAAAACTATGCCTGTATCTTTTTTAAGCTTGCAGGTCCCCTAAGGATCCTTGCCCACTGTAAGGCGTATAATAAACATTTTCAACTCTGACCCCAAGTTAGCCTGAGCTGAATTCTTTCCAGACTGAATCGAAGGTTCTGGTCTTAGATAAGATTAGAGTTCCTGCTGAACCTAATAGCCAACCCTCATCAACTGGATCACAATGCAACATTCACAATGCAACCTTCAGGATATTTAACTGTACTAGGGTGAAACTGTGAGATGTTTTGTAGTACCTGAAGAGTCTGGTCTAGTTAGAGGTACTTGTATAGCAGAGAATCTCAGCTGGGCAGGGCTCCTGGGTGGTATAGGTACCCTCCACATAGTGTTCAGGTATCTAGAAAAGCCAGTCTTTGGGGTACTTCTGATAGCAGAGCAAAGTAGAAAAGAGAGAAATGACCTGGCCTCTTAGAACTTCAATTGACTTAACAAATCCTTGAGGTTGTATTTAAATTAGGACCTAAAACTCATATTTTTAAGCAACTAGGCATTCACTGCCCATTGCTTCCTTTACTCACAACAGTGGGATCCAGGCAGAGACTCTCAGTCACTTTAATGTAAACTTATTCCTCCAATCCCCTAAAAAAATAACAAGGCCCAAGAGAAGAGAACTTTCTAGACACAATCTAAATAAGTTCTTGTTTTCAAGTTAAATTTTAAATAAATATACAAAGGAGACTAATCTCATATTAATGGAAAAGCCATTGGAGCACCACGCCCCCTCCCCCAAGAATTTTCTATTTGTAGAGCCAAAAAGTTATCTCTCTGTTTTATTGTCAAATTCAGTCTTGGTGAAAATAGTTACATTTTCATCTTACAGGTCACCGAGGCTTTTTTTCCTCCACAAACTACTCTCCCTCCCCCCCCCACTGAAATCAAGGCAGAATTCTATAGAAGTGAGAGTCACAAATTAGGCCCCTGGTTAGCTGGCCTCAATCAACTCATCCAAGCTCAAAAACAAAATAATAAACTTGTCTCTTTTTAATGCCCCCAAGAACAACCATTACATTTATGTCCTCCAGCCTCTAGCAAGTCCATGCGACTAGTTTATGTGAACTAGTTTCTGGTCTGGTGCCAAGTTCCCTCCCCACTTTTACCCTGACTGACTTGCCAGGGGAACTGAGAAATCCAATATTTCACAGAGTGAAGGAAGTCCCTGGTCAGGAAGAGTTCAGTTTTCCTTTTCTATTAATATTATGAAAGTAGTCTCCTTTGTATATTTGTTTAAAGTTATACTTAAAGACAAAAAGCCATTTATTCTGTGTCTAGGAAGGCCTTTTCTCTTGGGCCTTGTTTTTTTTTTTAAGGGGTTGGGGAAGGAAGCAGTTTTACATTAAAGAGATCTGAGACTCTTTGTCCCTGGTTCCCACTGAAACCAGCTCTGCAGAAAGCCATGAGTGACTCTAAAATACAGACCACTCTACTGCTGGCTAGTTATTTTATCTATTTACTATTGGGATCTCTGATATTCCAAGCACTAGAGACTGACTTTGAGAGAGAACTGAAAACATCAGTGTATGAAATGAAAGCTGCTTTCCTGAGAAAACTTGATGATCTAACTCCTGAAGATGTTGAACAATTTGTGGAGGTAAGAGGGAGCAATGGTAGTGGTAGTAGTAGTTGTAGTAGTAGTGGTAGTGGTGGTGGTGGTGGTGGTGGTGGTGGTAGTAGTAGTAGTAGTAGTAGTAGTGGTAATGGTGGTGGTGGTGGTGGTGGTAGTGGTGGTAGTGGTGGTAGTAGTAGTAATGGTTGTGGTAGTAGTAGTAATAATGGTTGTGGTGGTGGTAGTAGTAGTAGTAGTAGTGGTAGTGGTGGTGGTGGTGGTGGTAGTAGTAGTAATGGTTGTGGTGGTAGTAGTAGTAGTAGTAGTAGTGGTGGTGGTGGTAGTGGTGGTAGTAGTAGTAGTAGTAGTAGTAGTAGTAGTAGTGATAGTGGAGTGAAGTGGGAAACTTGGGAGGAAAAAAGGGAAAAACAGATGAGGAAGAAGTAGAAGCCTTGGCTTCCCCATTTGTAAAATGGTGGTAGGGGAGGGGGTTGGATCAGATAACACACAAGGTCTCTGTCTTCTGTCTTTAAATCTATGATGGTGATAGAGAGAAAATTGGGAGAGAGAAAAGTTGTAGTACAGAGTTTTGAGGAGCATAAGAATTGGATCACTTCTGCCTGGTCTCATCATCTGGGGTGTTCTGAAAGGGAGGGAGGCTTAAGGGTACCATGGAACTAGAATTTGCCTCTGTTTAGTTTCTGAGTAGCGATACTGAACACTCTATTTTAACATTGCTATTCTCTTGTAGCCAAACTTTGCCAGGTGTCCTGGGTATCACTCTTGAGTCCTACATTCTAGAATGTGAAATTTTTGGTTGTTGTTTTTTAAAAAGTCTTTGAATTGTCTGTTTACTATCTAAATCAAACTGCAATCACCGTTTGTGCTGTTTTGGTTAACCCATAGCATTTGGTTATTACAGGAAGAGGGCAAGTTTCAAATGAAAATCATTCTAATTTCAAGTCACCTTTCCGAGAATACCAGAGGAAGTGACAAACAGGAGAAAAGTGGTAAATCTAGGAGATTGCAGAGGAAAGCTAAGGAGAAAAAGTACTAAAAGGTACTGGTAGGCAGTGACATTTCAAGGTGGCCCTTTTGATAGTGGAAAGGGATGATCAAGGGAGATAGGAAGAAGATGGGACTTTAATAGTCAATCTCATTTAATAATGAACAACCAATTTCCTTCTCAGTGTGTATTCATCAACACTCCTTCTCCAACCCCAAGGAATGCTAATTATCCTCACAATAAGGGTGGAGGGAGCTGAGCTATAACTGTGAGTGTCACAGGATTAAACTGCATGAATGAAACCATGTGATATAGTTGAAAGAGATGTGGATTTAGAACACCCAGGGAAGACCAGCTGTGTGACCTTCAATAAAAAACAACCTTTCCAAAGCAATTTCCTCATCTGTAAAATGGAGATAATGCATATACTACTCTACCTCAGAGAGTTGTTATAAGAAAAGCATTTTTAAAAACCTTAGAGTGCTACAGAAATCTGAGTGATGAGGACAAGTTGGCTTATTTGCTATTGTAACCTAGTCAATAATGAAAGAAGGAATTACCACCTTTCCAGACCTAGTCAAATGTGAAATATTCTTAACAGATAATTAAATATAGCCATTCAGTAATGCATGTAAATATTAAAGTATCGTGTTTTTCTTTACAACCAAGATTTCTAAGACACGCTACAGCTCAGCCAAAGGAAAGAAGAAAAGAGAAAACTTGGAAGAAAAAAAATAACCTTGAGGGGAAAAGGGAAAAATTCACTACCATCTTGACTATTTTCTTAAAATATTTAGTACTTATATGCCCAGAGAACTGCACTAGGTTGTGTACAAAAGTTGGACAGAGATGTCTCACAGTTGCATGATTAAAGTACAACACAGAAGTGGGTCACACCCATAAGGTGGGCTCTACTATAGAGTGGGCAAGGCCCACCCTAAGGGGGAAATCTATTTTGTGGGTGATATTGCAGGATTATGCCCCAGGAGGGTTGAAAAAATGCACCATGATGCTTGTTACATGTGTACCATACAAGGCTTCCACTCAATTCTATAACCCTTTGAGAAATATGCATGTATATGTAATATATACATGTTTACATACATGTGCATATGCACATACACATGTACATGCACACAAAGATACATATACATATATGGCAATACATATTTATGGACAGAATACCAGACCAGTCAGTCAGGAAGACGTAAATTTACATTGGACCTCAAACACTTACTAGTTGTGTGACGCTGGGCAAGTCACTTAACCTTGTTTGTTTCAGTTTCCTTATCTGTAAAATGAGCTGGAGAAGGAAATGGTAAACCAATCCAATATCTTTGACAAGAAAACCTCAAATAGGGTCAGGAAGAGTTAGACAAAACTGCAAATGACTGACCAGCAACAGATGGCACAGTTGATGGAGGGAGCACCAGGAGTGGAGTCAGGAAGACCTGAGTTCAAATTTGACTTTAGACACTAATTAGTTATGTGACCCTGGGCAAGTTACCTAACTTCTGTTTGCCTCAGTTTCCTCATCTATACAATGGGGATAATAATAGCACCTACCTTCTAGGGAGGTTGTGAGAATCAAATGAAATGATAATTGTAAAGCTCTTAGCCTAGTGCCTGGCACATGTGCTATATAAATGTTGGATATTATTATTAATTATGATTATTATTTTTTAACCAGACTAATAATTCATGAATATAGGGAACTTCCAGCTAGTAACTTCTGTGTACCCAGATAAACACCTTCTCTGCAACTTACAGTTTTATTGAGTTGCTTGAGGCACTGAGAGGTTAAGTGATTTAACCTGGCCCAGGATCAAACAGCCAATATTTGTCAGAGGTGAGACTTGAACCAAGTGTTCTTGATTCCACCATCAGCTCTCAAATTACCACGCCATCTTTGGCTAATTTTGACTATCCAAATACAATTGCAGCCACCAAACAGTGCTTTCTCTGCCAATAGATCAGGTGGGAAGTGTAATCAAAAGAAACTACTTAATTAGGACAGAATAACAAAGTAAAAAGAAAGGGGAAATCAAAAGGCAAAATCATTCTGCATTCTGTCACCCCACGGCCACCCCAACCTATACATGAAGGTGTGGATGAGGAAACAATTGTCAGATAACTTATTCTCCTAGGTAATAAAGAGCTGCATTGTGCCTGAGACACCTTTCATAGTTTCACTTCACAGAAACTGGTTATGCCTTGTTGATCTACTCTGTCTCTGCATTGCTATTCCTCTGAAGATGTCATTTTTTTTTTCTTTTCCAAGATGCTATTTATATCTGTCATTGACTGTTGTGGCAGCTTCATCTATGTCTGTAATCTGCTGACATGACATTTTCCTTAAAGGTGTTATTACTGATCTTTCATGAGATTGTTTAGGTCAATATACTTGAGCTAATCGGTATTTTCATCTCTTTTGTTATTCAAGCATCTCCTTACCCACCTGGGTCAGCCTACTCTCCCTCAGTAAAATAAATTCTCCATCCTACCTTCCAGGTTGGGTTGTGGAGAGTGAATTCCTTTCTTCTTTTTTTTAAAGTGAATGTTGAAAATTTTATTTAATTTTTTTTCTTTTTTGTAGTATTTTATTTTTTCCAGTTACATGTAAAGATGGTTTTCTTTCTTCTTTTCTTTTTTTTTATTGTGAAGCAATTGGGGTTAAGTGACTTGCCCAGGGTCACACAGCTAGCTTACTATGTTAACCTTAAGGTTAATACTTAACCTTAAGATAGTTTTCAACATTCATTTTCAAAAGATATTGAGTTCTAAATTTCTCCCCTCCCTCCTCAAGACAGCATGTAATCTGATATAGGCTATACATGTACAATCATATTTTACATATTTCCACATTTGTCATGTTGTGAAGGGAGAATCAGAACAAAAGGAAAAAAAAACATGAGAAAGAAAAAAGTAAAAAGTAAAAATAGTATTTTTTCAATCTGCATTAAGACTATATAGTTCTTTCTCTGGATATGGATAACATTTTTCATCAAGAGTATTTTGGAATTGTCTTGGACCATTGTATTGCTGAGAAGAGCTACCTATCACAGTTGATCATCACATAATATTGCTGTTACTACGTACAATGTTCTCCTGGTTCTACTTACTTCACTCAATATCAGTTCATATAAATCTTTCCAGGTTTTTCTGAAATCTTCCTGCTCATCATTTTTTTTTAGGACAGTAGTATTCTATTACATTCTTTATATTACAGCATCCATTACAACTTGTTCAGCCATTCCCCAGTTGATGGACATCCCCTCAATGTTCAATTCTTGGCCACCACAAAAAGAGTTGCTATAAATATTTTTGTACATTTGGGTCCATTCCCATTTTTATGATCTCTTTGGGATAGAGACCTAGTAGTGGTGCTTCTGGATCAAAGGCTATGCACAGTTTGATTGCCCTTTGGGCACAGTTCCAAATTGCTCTCCAAAACAGTTGGATCAGATCATAACTCCACCAACAATGCATTAGTGTTCCAATTTTCCCACATCTCCAACGTTTAAGTGGATTCCTTTCAACTTCTACCATGCCTCTGGCAACTAATGACCAAGCTATGCAAGTTACTTTGCATATACCTTAATGAGGAGAAGGGTGGGTTGACCTTTGGAAATGACTTATCTGCATTATTCCATGGATAGAGTCCATATCTGCTCATGCAGTAGAAATGCACAGATGCATTTCTTCCACAAATAATCTATCTAGTGCAACCCTCAGGCACTAGAGTGCCTTCAAAATTGAACTTCTTTGTAGTCACCATTGAACTGGAGGGTTCAGGGCTTACTTGATACTCTCTGCCATCATCATCTTCTGTCTTCTTATAGGCTTTCACACAGGTAGCATGTATTGTCAGGATCTTTAAATATTTAGCTCCAGATTTATGCCTATACAAGGAATAGACATATGCATTTATGCCTGTATACTTTGCCAGTAGCTTGAATTAGCTAGATTTGGTCCCAATCAGTGCTGAAATTCTATGGATACTTTCTAGGTCTGAACATATCAGAGTCATTGTTTCCACTTTATCAATGACACCTAGAACTCCCCTAAGGATCTCCAGAAACATTATGATGTAATCCAAATACAGGTAGTCCTCACTCCATTCACTGAGATCTAGGAGCATCTACTGTCCTGACATAGGTAAGAGACATATTTGCTTTCAAGTGTCCATCACAAAACAACTGACCTAAAAGTGTCACTAGCATGAGGTGGCTAGGTGGCGCAGTGAATAGAGCACTGGCCTTGGAGTCAGGAGGACCTGAGTTCAAATCCAGCCTCAGACAATTAACACAAAAACTAGCCATGTGACCTTGGGCAAGTCCCTTAACCCCAATTGCCCTCCAAAAAAGAAAGAAAAAAAAAGTGTCACGGCATGTACCAGCTAACACTGCAGGATATAGATGCATTTAGTAGAAACATTTGACACAGACCAATTAAAAAGAAAAAAAAAACAGACCAATTGAGAAATACCATCCACGTTAGTACTCCATTTAGAAAATGAAAACAGACATCACAAAGAAGGTCAATGATCCAATCAACTAGTAGTCAGTCAGTTAATGAGGATTTATTAAGCACTTTGTGCTAGACGCTGTAGTAAGCTCTGGGGATACAAAGAATGTTAAAAAAAGAAGTCATCCCTATTCTCAAGGAACTCAGTCAGGGAGAGAACATGCAATATACAAATAAAATATATACAGGACAAATTGGTAGTAATCTTAGAGGAAGTCATGGAGATTATGGAGGACTAGCGAAAGCTTTTTGCAGAAAGTGGGAGTTTAGCTGAGATTTAAAGGAAGCCAGAAAAGCTAGGAGTGTGAGATAATGAGAGAGAGAGCTTTCTAGGCATGGGGGACAGCCAGCAGAAGTTCTAAGAGTCAGGAGATAGAGTGTTGTTCACAAGGAACAACATGAAGATCAGTCTTACTGGATTAGAGAGTACGTGGAGAGGAGTAAGGTATTAGAAATATTGGAAAGGGTAGGATAGCACCGGTTATGAAGGACTTTCAAGAACCAACCAGATGATTTTATATTTGATCTTGAAGGTAATAGGGAGTCACTGGAGTTAATTGAATAGGAGGAAGAGGGGGTGACATGATCAGATCTACACTTTAGGAAACTTAATTTCACAGTCCAGTGAAAGATGGATCAGGGTGGAGAAAGGTATGGAGATCATTTAGTAGGCTATTGCAAATGTCCAGGTGTGAGGTGATAAAGGCCTATTTATTCCAGACTGGTTTCAGAATCAAAGAAGAGGGAAGCCTTTGGGAAGAATAGGAGTAGTGCTTCCTATTACCCAATTAACATTCTCACAGTTGTTCACATTCTACACAGCCCAGTGATTTTGAACACCTCTAAGTCACCATCCAAATCCCACTCCCCATCTCCTCACCAACCAATTTCTTACTCTCATCCCTCTCAACCCTCCCATTGCAAAGTCCCAACCAAACACCATCCCAAATCCTTCATAACCTAGCCCTCTCCTACCTTCCCATACCTTCTTATACCTTATTCCCTACCATGTACTCTGATCCAGTGATAATGACCTCCTTGTTATTTCACAAGCAAGATGCTCCATATATCTCTTGACTCCAGGAATTTTCTCTAATTATTTCCCATGCTTGGAATGCTCTCCCTCCTCATCTCCACCTTCTCTGGTTTCCTAACCAAAATCCTGTCCTCTACAGGAAACCTTTCCCAACTCCTCTTAGTTCTAGTTCCTTGTCTCTTGTAATAATCTCCTATTTATACTGTAGCTTGATTGTACACAATTGTTTGCTTGTTACATCTCCCATTAGATTGTGAGTTCTTTGGGATAGGGCCTATCTGTTACCTCTTTTTGTATTCCCATAAAAGGAACATAGTATGTGCTTAATAAAAGTTTATTGACTGACAGACAGAAGGAGGCATGTACAAGAGATGTTACAAAGATGGGAATGACAGGAATAGACCACTGATTGAGTAATGGCAGAAGGCATCTGAGTGATGTGAGATGAAGAACAGGGAAGGAAAAAAAAGCTCTCTGAGAGCTTCTTTTAGTCACTAACTTCTGTACCATATAAACTGTTTAACTGATTTTTAGATAGTGGCACCTAAATCAGTATTAAATATGGGAGATAAGAGAGAGTGAGTAGTCAAGAATGACACCTAGCTTGTGAGTTTAGGTAATTGGGTACTTGATGGGGGAGCTGGAGATGTGAGACTGAAGATTGGGAGAGAGGATCTGAGAGTCATAAACATAGAAATGACTATCAAAACCATGGGAGTTGAGATGTGACCTAGATGAATATCTAGCAAAGGAGACGGAGAAAGAGCAGACACGTATGAGAGGAGACAGACGAGAACAATGTCATGAAAACCTAGAGAGAAGAGAGAAACCAGAAGGAGAGGGTGAACTACGGTGTTGTAGGCACAGATTGGTTTAAAAAAATGATGAGGACCTAGAAACAGTCATTAGACTGATAATTAAGAGGTTGGTGGTGGTAACTGTAGAGGTAGGTCTAAGGTCAAAAGCCAGACTGTAAAGAGTTAAGAAGAGAGAGAGAGGGAAGGAAGTGAAGGAACCAATTTGTAGACAGCCTTGTAAAGAGTTTAGTCACAAAAGGGAGGAGCAGTGGATAGCTCGTGGGGATGGGTGAATCAACAGAAGTTTTTTGAGGATGGTGAAGAGTTGTAGACAATAACATGACTGAACATTAGTGAGAGAGGGGGGTTTATAAAGGTGGCAATCTGCTGGCAAAGACAGGATGGAATGGGATCACTTGTATATGTTTGCCTTATTCATGCAAAACAGAGGTAAAGGAGGAAAGAGGAAATCTGAGATTTTCTTTTAGCTATTAAATTCTGTATTATATAAACTATATTACTCATACCTAGATCTTGGCACCCAAATCATCTGGAAATTATAATTTCCGAGATAGAGAACCTGCAGAATCTTTGGGAAGATGAGTGAGTTGGGTACAATTACAGAAATCTAAGACAAATGTTGCAAGCTCTACCCTAACCCTTCATTCTTGCCAAAGGGAAACTCTAGGATAATTTGCAAGGCTAGTATTAGTTTCTAGGGACATGATGGGAATTAAAATATTTTCTAACCCTAATGCAAATATCAGACAGGTAAAGGTTAATTATTGGTGAGACACAACCAAAGTAATTAAAGATAGTCTTGACCTATTGGCTTTTTATCCATGGGTAGGTATGGATGTGGGTCTAACTCACAAAAGAAATAAACTAGCTCTGGACATTGCCATATGGGGAAGAGACCACATAGCCCATATAATTCATCCATAAATCAGTAGATGGCTACACAGAGAGGAAGACAGCCTAGCACATAGCACTAACAACTACAAATATAGCAGAGAAAGCACCTTAGTGGAGAAAGTCTGACAGATGACTTTGCCAGAACAGCTGATTTATCTAAGAATCCAAACTTCACAGAACAGAATTCAAAGGGCCACACTCGACGACCTAGAGGGCCACATGTGACCTCAAGGCTGCAGGTTTTCCACTCCTGATCTAAGTAATTCTATATATGAGAAAGCAACAAGTGGCAGTGTTAGAAGTAAGGTAGTATTTCAGCTGTAACATGGGTAACTAAGTAACTATGGGTGTGAGTTGGCCAGGGTAGATATATTCTCTCTTACACGTGTTTCTTGGCTACATAAGTTTCCTGGATGCATGTGTTACCACTCCCATGTGAGTTCTCTCTGTGTGTTTCCTCTCTCACACATGTCCTCTGGCTATGTATGTTCCCTATTTGTATTCTTTTTTCCCACTAGTGGTATGAGAATCTGTGGGAAGATGTGCTCTTGTGTATGAGAGTGGGGTAAGGTGATAGTTGTGGTTATTTACCTTACTCTTCTGTTTTAATTAAATATTTGTGCTTTAAATTATTGTGCACTTTGATCTGGCAAAAGAGAAGCACTGGTTAGAAGGGTGGGTTACGGTTTTAAATAATGTTGACCCAAGGCCTTTCTCCAACTTGATCCCATATTTAGTGGTGGTTAGGGAGAGAAAGAGCTACAATCTAAAATGCATCCTGAAAGCTAACAATATGAATTGGACTTTGATAGACAAGAATTTTATAAGACTATTTCATTTCTTGTTCTAGGTTTTTCAGTCATGTTAAGTTAAAGGTAGATGTTAAGGGCAATCTAATTCTAAATACAGGGCAGTTGGATAGAGTGCCAGGCCTGGAGTTAAAAAGACCTGACTTCAAATCTGGCCTCAGATACTTATTTGCTGTGTGACCCTGGGGAAGTCACTTAACCCTGTTTACCTCAGTTCTTCATCTGTAAAATGAGCTCCAGTAAAACCACTCCAGTATCTTTGCCAAGAAAATCCCAAATGGGGTCAGAAGAATTGAACACAACTGAACAACAATAGTCCTAAATGGAAGAAAGCAGTTAGGGTAGTCCCACCAGAATGCAAATATCTTGTTATAATTCAGTCTGGGCTTTCTGAGAAAATGATTTCCATTTTTTTGGCTGACTCTAAATTAACCTTGCAAATGACTGGACCTACCAATGTGTTAGTCATCCCATAAAATCTATACATATTCTTTTCACAGACTTTTATTAATAAAAACCTACTCATGCATCTTGTTTCTATCATTACCACACTCTACTCTGATACACAGTTCCTTTTAGGGTCATCTCCCCTGAGATAGGTGAGATCGCTAGCATTTTATTTCAACTTTTAATGACTCTCAATCTAATTTCCCAGAGCTTATTTTGAGATTTGAATTTGACCCCTAGTTGTCAATTTTCCATTATTACTATAAAGAAAGGATAACAACAGCAACAAGAAATAATAACTTTTATTTATATAGTGCTGTAAGGTTTTGCAAATAATTCTCCACACAAAGGGTAGTAGGTGACACAGTGAAAAGATTGCCAGACCTTGAGTTAGGGAGACTCATCTTCTTGAATTCAAATCTGACTTCAGATACTTACTAGCTATGTGACCCTGGACAAGTCACTTAACCCTGTTTGCCTCAGTTTCTCTTCTGTAAAATGAGGTAGAGAAGGAAGGGCGAACCACTCCAGTATCTTTGCCAAGAAAACCCCAAATGGGGTCATAGAGAGTCAGGCTTGATTGAAATGACTGAACAACTCCACACAAAAACCCTGTGAAGTCAGTAATATGATTATTATCCATATTTGCCAAATAAGGAAGTTCAAGTTCCGAGGAGTTAAGTGACCGTCACTTTGTGGTGGGTTTTGAATTCAGGTCCCTTTATTCCAAATTCAGTGTCATATTCATTATGCCCACATGATTCCTATAAAAATCACAAGTAGATGTGAATTTCAAGATTGCTTTTTTTTTTTTTACTTACAGAATTTGACTCATGCAGTCCGAAGAGGAGTATATCCCCTAGGAAATGCAACGGAGGTTGAACATAACAATTGGGATTTTAGCAACTCTTTTTTCTTTGTGGGCTCTATTGTATCCACAATAGGTGGGTATCACATTTATTTTCCAACCACTCTTCTGAGATTTTCCATAGGACCACAGGATAATAGGTTTGGCGCTCTAAAGGACCTTAGAGTATGTATAGTCCAACCTTCATACTTTACAAATCAGGAAACTCAAATGAAGCAAATTACTCAAGGTCATGAAGATAATAAATGGCAGAGGCTTAATTTGGTTCCAAAACATCTGTCTTAAATTCAGTGTTCTTACCCTACCTGATTTAGCTTTGCCCTAGAAATCCTAAGGATAGATTTTCAAGAAAAACTGGAGTAAACAGAAACACCCAATTTTTCTAGTGACCATAGTGATAGTAATTCATACAATCTGTAAGGTGCCATCAAAAAATAATTGCTTGAGTTAGTTGAGAAACTATTATCAACAACAATGATAAAAATAATAACTGGGAAATGGAAATGATATCCAAACAATAGTTAGTCCCCCAAAATGACACATCAAACATTTCTTTTAGTCATTAATATGTATTTAATGAAAACAAACACTTGCATCTAATTGCTTGTGACATTATAATAGTGATTTTTTAAAGCAATCGGGGTTAAGTAACTTGCTCAAGGTTACACGGCCAGTTATTTCTGGGTGTGGTGCTGAGTATCTGAGCCCAGGTTTGATCCAGGTCATCCCGACACCGGAGCCAGTGCTCTTGCTCGCTGAGCCACCTGGCCACCCCAATATAATAGTGATTTTAAAAATTGTGGATCTGTAACTTCATCAGTGAAGAAGAACTTCCAGTATGAAAAGTCTCCTCACCCCTACAGATACAAAGTATGTCTGTTATTTGTAGTCTTAGAGAGTTACTTGGAGGGCACTTAAAAGTTGAGTTACTTACCCATGGACACATAGTTTTTATATATTAGGGTCAGAACTTCAACTCAGTTTTTTTCTGACTTCAATCCTAGCATTTTGGTTTAACCAAAGATTAATTAGAGTCAGTTCTCTGCCAAACTTCAATAATATTTCTTTACTAATTTAATATATGATTCCACAAAAGATTATGAAATATTTTAGCTGTTTGTAGAACTTTAAGATGCCAATAGAATGAAAGGAAAAAGATGTTGTCTTATGTCATCTTTACACAAGAATTACTCTCTGTCTGGACCAGAATGGGTAAGCTGTGTCACATAGAAAGAGGTAAAAAGAGATTCAAAAGGAAGGTGATTTTTTACTTGCTTTTGTTAAAAAACAAACAAAAAAGTTACTGAGATTCCTATGAAAAGATCATGGCTGTACTTGAGCAAGTTAGCCAGGATGTAAAATCCATGAAAAGGTTTGGAAAAACAGTGATGCATGAAAACATTAAAGTGCATTATATTATTCCCAAACACTCAAGATAAATTTTGCCCCAGGGACACTGATGGCAGAAAATGAATTCTTAAAAAGGAGGGAACTAAGGGATTTTAACTCTTTAAGTCAATAAATTAAAGGGAAAAAATAACATTTGGAGCAATTTTCCCACAAGCAATGCCAAACCCACAGTTGAGAGAAAAGAGCTTTCAGTTAGTCATGTAACATGTGAGATAGCAATCAGTCCCCAAGGCTATACTATGACAAGAAGTGACCACAAAGTAAAAATTGAATTGGTTTCCAGGAATAGGGATCTCCTGATTCAATTGTAATAGGCAGTTCTGTTCATGCTTGGATTTTTTTTAGCCTCTTAGATATTATCTGGATTTTTGTTGTTGTTCAGTCATGTCTGTTTCTTTGTGACTCCATTTGGGGTTTTCTTGGTAAAGAACTGGAGTGGGGTACCATTTCCTTCTTCAGCTCACCTTACAGATGAGGAAACTGAGGCAAACAGGTTAAGTGACTTGCCCAGGGTCAGACTACTAGTAAATATCTGAGGCTGAATTTGAACTCAGGTTTTACTGACTCCAGGTCCCTTCCTCTATCCACTGTATCACCTAGCTGCCCCTTTAATTAAGCATGCAAGTTTTATATATTGTGGATATGAATGCAAAAACAAATTCTCCCTTGCCTCAAAGAGCTTATAGTCTAATAAAATATGTGCCCAAAAATTACAAGATAGGAGATGATAAGGGAGGAATAGATAAAGTTCTGTAAGAACATTTAATGAGAGAGGATCTGTGTGTGATTCATGTGAGCACAGATAAGTACAGGGAAAAATGTTCCAGGCTACAGTAAGCCCTAAGAAATTAACTGTCCCAATAGCATTTTCCTTTTTTTACCAAATGATCTTCTATTAGATAGTTTTAGCTTTGAAAATATGCCAGGCAGAGTATTTTGAAATTTGGTTTGTTTTCTCAGTCTGTACTGTACAGTTACATGTTAAAATAACAATATTTGTTCAATAACAGCCAATCACAGACTTGTAGCAGCAAACAGATTGAGGGGACATTCAATTTGTTGCTTTTTAAAAAACCAGGTTATGGGACTTTATCTCCCAAGACAGCTGGTGGACAGATTTTCTGTGTCATCTTTGCTTTATTTGGAATCCCTTTAAATCTCATCTTCCTGCACCAAGTGGGCAAGACACTTTCCCTGTTATGTGAAAAGCTTGGAAAATGCCTTCAGAGTCAAGGAATGAAAGAGGTAATAATTATTCAGTACTTTGATGCATGCTTGTAATCTACATTCTGCTTTCTTTAAGAAATGTTAACTGGGGCCAGGGTACTTGTTCAGAATAGGGGTGCCTAATGGAATAAGTATTGTATTAATTAAGAAAAGTCAAACCTGAGAGGGTATCACAAAATCTAATGGGTTCATCCATGATATCAATATTTGTGAGTCTAGTATTTCAGAAATTAATGATTCCTTTTGGGTCCTTAGCCTGCAGTTAGAGTAAGCTGGTAACAGTTATCTAAGGGATGCTCTGATGACCATTTCATGGTAGAAGTCCATAGAATCCAACCATAGACATTTTTAAAGGAATGAGGTTAGTATGCTTTATATCATATATGCTTTTTACTGAAAACATCTAAGTATAAATATAAACTAGAGAAGTGTTATAAAGAGATCTAGAAAGTAGAATTTTTTTTAAAAGAACATTGGTGATAAGAAACTACTATGATATTCACGTAGATGTATGGAACATTTATTTATGAGGCTCTCTGTCTCACCATTTGAAACATGAAAACATTATTAGAGGAGAAGGGAGAGGTAATAATAAACACAAACCTACCATCAATTGAATTAAGCTTAATTTGTTGGACTAAAATCAAATTTGGTATCTTTCTCACTAATCCTTAATTTTTATTTAATACTATTGGTAAAAAAAATCACTAAAATTCACATTTGTATTAAAATATTTTAAGATTTATCAAGTACTTTCTTCACAATAGCTTTGTAGGTTGGGTAATGTATTATCATTCCCTCTTTGCAAATGAGGAAATTGAAGTTCAGAGAGTTTGTAACTTCCGGTGAATAATGTTAGACTTGGTACTCAAGCCTGACGCACTGGACTATGAGACCAATATCCAGTCCTAATTTCTCTCCTGAGCTCCAGTCCTGCCTTTTGGATATACCAATTGTCTTTTGGACATTTCAAATTAAATGACCTGTAGGCATCTCACACTCAAGCCCCCAAAAAGAGATCCAAAATCTTCTTCTCTCCTGGACTTTCCTATTACTATAAAGGGCATCATCATCATCATCCTCCCAGGCACCCTGACTCCTAATCTTAGCATCATTCACAATCACACTTTATTTCCAATCTATCATCAAATCTTTTCATTTTTATCTTCAAGACATCTCTCATATACATTCCCTTCACTCCATTCACATAGCCACCATCCCAATATAGACCCTCATTACCTCTTTCCAGGACTATTGCAATAATATTTTAATTGATCTCCCTATTTCAAGTCTTTCCCCAGTCTCTTCCATCTGCTATTCATCTGCCAAAGAAATCTTCCTAAAGTCCAAGTGTGACTGTTACCTGCCCCTCAACCCCAACTTTAATGGTTCTTAATTACTTCCAGGATCAAATACAAAAAGCTCTGTCTGGCCCTTCACAACCTGGTCCCTTCCTACCTTCCTAGTCTTCTTATACTTTACTCATCAGCTGAAGACAACAAACACAGAATAAACACCCCAGTCCCATTTCTCAAAGACTAGGCAAAAGAGAAGTAAGTAGAAGTGTGCCTTCCCTCTTACCAGTTCAGTTCATGGCATGGATGCTGGAGAGAGCATGTAGGAGTCACAAGAATATTGAAAAGAGGGCAGCCAAAAGATAACAGAGGCACTTCCAGAAAAGAACTG
>NW_027185809.1:25045434-25051015 GCF_028583685.1 Petaurus breviceps papuanus
TTTTTTTTTAAAGCAATAGGGGTTAAGTAACTTGCTCAAGGTTACACGGCCAGTTATTTCTGGGTGTGGTGCTGAGTATCTGAGCCCGGATTTGATCCAGGTCATCCCGACACTGGAGCCAGTGCTCTTACTCGCTGAGCCACCTGGCTGCCCCTAAGCAATTGGGGTTAAGTAACTTGCTCAAGGTTACACGGCCAGTTATTTCTGGGTGGGTGCTAAGTGTCTGAGCCCGGGATTCGATCTCCAGGTCATTCCAACACTGGAGCCGGTGCTCTTACTCGCTGTGCTACCTGGCCGCCCCAGTCTTGCCAGTTTTAAAGATGGAGGAGGCCAACCAAAGGAGAGTACCCCATCTGTGTGTTAAGGGATCCATAGGACTCCATGTTTGGCAAACTGGGAATGCTCCAAGCATACCCAGAGAAGCCCAGACCTTGAATACTTTCCATCCTCATCTCTGATTCTACACTTCCTTGGCTTCCTTCCAGACTCACCTCAAAGTCTATCCCCTATAGGAGGCCTTTGTTGGTCCCCTTCTCCCTACTGCTAATCCCTCCCCCTCAGAAGATCTTCCATTTCCACCGTGTATATTGGTATGTGCATAGTTGTATGTTGTTGCAGCCATTTGGATGTGAGCTCCTTGAGAAGAGGAATCATGCTTTTTCCCCCTTTCTTTGTATCTCTAGTGCTCAGTACAATGCCCAACATGTAGTAAGTCCTTAATAAAATGCTTGTTGATTGAATGACTATACTATAGGACTTCCAACTCATATTCTTATTTAATTCAATTCATTCAGCAATTATTAATTACCTGCTATGTGTTTGAGATTATGCTGGGCCCTGGGGATTTGAATGTTTATAGGATCATCAATCTATAGGGGAAAAGACTTCCATTATCTAGTCCAACCCCCTCATTTTGTATATAGATCCTGTTGTCCTTCTGCCAAGGACAAATATTGCTGGGGATAAAAGTTCCCTACACAGGTCAGGATGTACATTTGTCAGCATATTTAGCAGGAGTTCTTAACCATTTATCATGGATTCTTTTGGTTATCTGGTAAAAATTATAGACCCTTTCTCAGAATAACATTTTAAATGCATAAAATAAATACCTAAAATTAGAAAGGAAACCAATTATATTGAAGTAAGTTTCTCTCTGTCTCTGTCTCTGTCTCTGTCTCTGTCTCTCTCTTTCTCTCCCCCTCTTTCCCCCTCCTCCACTCCCAACAAGTTCAGGGAACCTAAGTTACTAACATTGGTCTATAGCATTGCTTTTCTCCTCACCTGCAAGACAAATTTCCTCAAGAGGCAGTGAGTTGTACCAGGTTGAAAGGGTGAATAAGGAGGCTTAGTACTGGATTTGGAAGAGAAGACCAAGTGGGGGATTCAAGATGCTCACAGAGGAGAAATGAGATGTCCAAGGACATACAACTTGTTGGAAATAGGACTCAAATCCATGTCTTATCCAATGGTCAAGTTGAAACACTGGAATAACTAAATCACTCCTATCTTGATATTCTTGTTATAAAAGGAATAAGAAGACATAAATAAGCTTTCAGGATCTCCCAAGAAAGGCAAATATAGGAATGGGCTAGATTGGTTTCCTCATATGCTCCAATTCAATTAGGAGCATCAGCTAATGAGCTACTTGGCCATTTCACTTTGCAATCTTCATGATAATCACAAACAAATCACGGTAAATAAAATTGTAGTTTATGAGATATCTTCTGTTGCAAAGAAGGGAGATGCTGAGAAAACAAAGACAATGATGTTGAATTATACTTTGATATTTGGTGATATCATAAAAATGAGTGGATAGTGAAAATTGTGTTGGAAAATAAAGTTCAGGATCAAGAAATGAAAGAGGTCAATGATTTGGAGATTTCTCAAAGCCTTCACACTTGTCCATTGTAAATAATTTTCAAGAATATCAGAAGGTGCTGCACATGTCAAGCAATGAATGACAAAATTAAAAGAAAAAGAAAAGAAATTGACCATATCCTAACTGTAGTGCAAAAGGGGAGGGAGCTATTCTTTTTTTTTTTAAGCAATTGGGGTTAAGTAACTTGCTCAAAGGTACATGGCCAGTTATTTCTGGGTGTGGTGCTGAGTATCTGAGCCCGGATTTGATCTAGGTCATCCTGACACTGGAGCCGGTGCTCTTACTCGCTGAGCCACCTGGCTGCCGCTAAGCATTTGGGGTTAAGTAACTTGCTCAAGGTTACACAGCCAGGTGTTTCTGGCTGGGTGCTAAGTGTCTGAGCCCGGGATTCAATTTCCAGGTCTTCTCAACACTGGAACCGGTGCTCTTACTCGCTGTGCTACCTGGCCGCCCCAGGGAGCTATTCTTGAATAACATTGTCACATAGGATAGTAAGAATGGGAGGAAAACAGATGCCAGCAGGGAACTACTTTGATGGGAAGCCCCCCATGAGTAGTATATGTCTGGTGGTTCAGAGGTGCAACAAGATGTGCACTCCAATTGAAGACCCCCAAAAGTTGCTCAGAGTCACTAGAACTTACTTTGAGTTTTATACAAAGGGTTAATGACACTAATGAGGGCTGCCTTGTCATCTGTGAGGCAAGGCAGGGGGCAGTCATTTGGAACATTGGTATTCTCTGAATTGTCTTGTTCCTTAGTAGGAATGAGGAATGGGGTATGGAGAATCAAGAATTCCAACTCTGAATGTGCCACAGCATAAAAGTGATTGGGTCAGGTTTCTCAGGTCAGCTAAACCTTATCATGTGTGCATCTTGGGGTCTGTGATTGAACTGGTCAAATTTGGTTTCACTAGCTCGCATTAGCAGACAAGAAATGAATGGTAATAGACACAGAGTTTCAGAGTCAGATGTTCATGTGCATTTGTAATGGAGTTACAGGCAAAGGTCAAAGAAAATAATAGGTTACATGGCATGAAGACAAGAGGAAGATACTGTGTGCAGTTGCAGCAAGATAGATCTATTTTGTTGAAATCAGTAGTCATTTGGAAAAATAGAAAATGGACTGTTGAAAGTCACTGCCTTGGGCTATCACTGTCTCTTAAAGACATTTAACTCATGTATCAAAGTCACTGTTTTGAGGCTGAAAGTTGAGAAAAAATCTTGGGCAACAAATAGTTAATCTCCTTGTTGACTAGAGAGGTATGGTTGCTAAAGGCAATACTGAACTAGAGTTATAGGCTTATTTGCAAAACATTACAGGGCACAATGTTGAGAGACTATGAACAGTATTATCTCACAAAATAAGGAAAAGTAATTGCAGAGAAAATAAGCCTCCAGAGAGTTTAACACGAGATACGACAAAGCCAAGAGTGTTTGCGGATAAAACTGGAAAGGGGACAACAAGCGTAAGCACATAAGGGACAGTTAGCAGCATTTTCATAGTGTTCTCTTCTCATGGGTGATAATAGTGGAACCAGCACATTCAGAATCTTCCATTTCAGTGTATAGTGCTATATGGGTCCATTAATAGCACTTAAAATATTAAGTTAGGAAGAGCAGCTGGATCTGGCTGAACACAAACAGAAGAAATCTATAATGGAGACAATTATCATTTTAAAGGTACTTAAGGGATAGATTTTCAGGATTTCTAAAAGAGAAGATTCAAAAAGAATGGAAAACATATGGCTTTTAATATATAAAAGGCAACCAGGAAGACATCAATGACTACTGACTTGCATGCCTGCTTTTTGTCTCTATAAAATCTTCATGAGAAGTTTTTGTGTATGTATTGATGGTATCTTTGATGAAAATATGAGAAGAGAATAGGCAGGCTTACACAGAGATGTTTCTATAGCAGATGACATCTTTATTGTTACACTACCTATTAAGAAGTATAGCTCATATATGACCCCCCCTGGACCTGGTTTTTAGTGATTTGAAAAAAATAACGACCTGGTAGAACAAAATATAGAATATAGTTATGGCTGCATTCCTCAGATAACAACTCTCAGATATTAGGTAGGTAGGTAGATAGATAGATAGATAGATAGATAGATAGATAGATAGATAGATAGATAGATAGATAGATAGAAATAGATGATGAATGGATAGGGGAGGGGAGAGAGAGACACTGAGAGAGATAGGAGAGAGACAGAGAGAGGGAGACAGAAAGAGAGAGGGAGAGAGAGAGGGAGAGGGAGAGAGGGGGGGTGATTTTTGATATATTAAAAGCAAAAATGAGAGAGAGAGAGAGAGAGAGAGAGAGAGAGAGAGATTTATCAAGCATTTATTATGTGCCAGGCGCTTTACTCAGTCCTGAGAATATAAATAGAGGCAAAGACCAAGATAGTCTCTGCCCTCAAGTAAGCATGGCTGGATGAATTCACCAATCAGAGAAGGAGACTGTAAAAGTAGAGGCATTGATAGCTTGAAGATGCCTGATGGGGTAGAAGACCAGGAGTCCAGGGAGGCAGTACTATAGTGGTACAATAAAAACCCAAAAAAAAGAGGGGGGCAGCTAGGTGGTGCAGTGGAATCCAGCGTCAGACACTTGATACACTTACTAGCTTGTGACATTGGGCAAGTAACTTAACCCTAATTATCTTGCCTTCCCCCCTCCAAAAAAAAAAAAACCCAACCAGAACTGATTTTGGAATTAGAAGATCTGGGTTCAAATATTGCCTCAGTTTGATTGATGTTTACTACCCCTGTGTCTTTGAATAAGTAATTTAATTTCTCTGGTTCTTAATTTCATCATCTATAAAATGAAGGGGTTCACCTAGCTTGCCTCAGAGGTCTGTTTTCAACAGTAAATTGTGCATGACAACTGTGCAGAAGACATTACACCAGAGTCCAAGGAGGTGACTGGTAATGCAGCAAGAATGAATGAACACAGATGGACAGCTCCTGTATGTACTCGTTACCCTGAGGTCCTGAAAGAAACCACAGGTTTCTCTTATAGGTTAGAGAGATTCTCTATGAAGGATTTATATAAAGTTATGGGCAAGAATTGTATAGGTAAGAAGGCATGGAGGGGTTTAAATCTATATCAATGGAATAAGTACCCACACCAATAAAAAAGAAATCCAAACTAAGTTTAAAAATCAATGTTTCTAAAGAGAAAATGGAAATGTCTTCATAGTATCTCTATTTTAGAAAATGCTTACTGAAAGTATTTTCTGCTTATCACATTTTTTTTCCTTCTAAGAAGCTTCTCCTTTACAGAACTTTCATACATCTCCAACATCCTTATGGAGCCAGGGAGTTTAATTTGCTTTGATACTGCTACTCGCTTTGTGGTTATTGCTATTGTTCACCACTGATGATTGTTTCCATCATATTCGACTCTTTGTGACCCACTTTTTGGGTTTTCTTGGCCAAGATACTGCAGTGGAATGCCATTTCTTTCTCCAGCTTACTTTATAGATGAGGAGACTGAGGCAAGCAGGGTTAAATGACTTGCCCAGGGATCACACAGTACGTATCTGAGACCTTATTTGAACTTAAGTATTCCTGACTCCAGATCTGGTGCTCTATCCACTGTACCATATAGCTATTCCAATTGTTCATTGTACTATACTGTTAGTTATCTTTTCATCTATCTATCTATCTATCTATCTATCTATCTATCTATCTATCTATC
>NW_027185809.1:25051025-25077475 GCF_028583685.1 Petaurus breviceps papuanus
TATCTATCTATCTATCTATCTATCTATCTATCTATCTATCTATCTGTCTGTCTGTCTGTCTGTCTGTCTGTCTGTCTGTCTGTCTATCATGCCCCTGCTGAGATGGCTAGGGCCATAGATTCGACTTCTTCGTATTCTCAATGGCACTTTGCATAAATTGAGGGGTCTGGACTTATGACTGAATGACAGTGGGAAACTTTTGGCATGAAAATTCCCTCACTGATTCATGTTGGCAAATCTGTGACTCAGAGATTTGCCTGGGTCTATTTAAAAGTTAATGGACTTGTCCGTGGTCATTTAGCCGGTTTGTGTCAGAGGGAGGGATTGAACACAGGCCCTTCTGATTATGAGGCTGGCTCGCTATTTACTATACCATACTTCCTTTGCCTTGCATATAGTACAAAATAAATATGTATTGACTGGTTTATTGTGAATCTATTTTATAAATGGAGAAATTGAGAAAAAGAGGTGAAGCAGTTTGCCCTTATCATGCACTGGCTTTGTAACAGATGTAGCAACGGATTCCACAGTTTGGAACTGCATCTACTGTAGTGCCACCTTCAAGGCAAAATTCTTTATTAGAAAACTATGTAATAAACCTAAAGCTGACGTCACAGCACTGTGGGATATCTAGTGTTTAGTAATTTGTTCTAAGTCTTTGGACAGGGTTAATAAATTTTAATATTTCCTCTCTTGACCTTATGCTGATACCTGAAGAATCAGTAAAAAAAAAAAATGACTCTACATTGCTTCCTTCTTTATTACACAAATGGTAATAATAATTATGGCTAACATTGACATAATGTTTTAAAGTTTTCAAAGTGCCTTTACAAATATTATCACATTTAACCCTCCCAACTATCCTGGGTTGTAGGAGTTATTATTATCCACTTCTTACAGGTGAGGGAACTGAGGCACACAGAGAATAAGTGACTTGCCCAATGTCACATGGCTTGGTAGTGATGCAGAATTAGAACTGAGGGCTTCCTGACTCCGAGTGCTATGCTCTATCCAATGTTCTGTCTACTAATTCTGTATTTTCAGAAAATTTTTTTCCTCAGAAAAGAGGAAAAAAAATTTGAAGCTTGGGAGCTATCTCAGGAAAGTGACATTTGACCACTAAAATGAACAACATGGTCTTAAAATATATCTGATTGTCATAGCTCTTAAGACAATGTCAAGCCTATAATGGGTGCCCCCAAAGTCAAGGCTCATGATAATGCATGGACTTAGTCCACCAGTGTGCAATAAAACTTATCATTAGGACTATAAAAAATTGTACCATAAACACTGATTCACCATAGGATGAATAAGTAAGAAGGACGTTCCTAAGACAAATATCTCAATTACAGACTAGAAAATTAAAATTGTTTTTCCCCTCAATTGGTCTTAAAGATATTGGAATAAAATGTGATATTTAAATTCAAAATCCTATTGTTGATTTCATTGCAAACCCTAGACTCCTAGCAGAAGCAATTATTTGAGACATACTAGGTTCATGGTGTACCTAATTTTTATTTCTTTTAATTTTTTTTCTAGAAAAAAATCAAATTTCTGACACTTCTGTTTTTCCTGATGACTGGTATCCTCATATTTCTTGGATTACCACCGATTGTCTTCCACTCAACAGAGGGTTGGACGTATAATGAAGGCATTTATTTTGCATTCATCACTCTAAGCACTGTGGGCTTTGGTGATTATGTAGTGGGTAAGGACTCTCATGTTCATATTTGAAGTAGCTCTTTCATTTAAGGCAGCAGATTGAAATAGGTTTTGAAATAAAGTGTCAACCTGAGATGCATCATGTATTTATTGGAGTTAAGTAGTGTTAAAACTTAAATATACACACACAAACACATACAATAAATATTCAACAACTTCTTATAGTAGCTAGTCAGTTTTATTCAATTCAGGCCCTCTTTATTCAGCTTTCTTCCTCTTATGGGAAGAGGCTAATAACAAAGGAAGGAAAGAAGCAAGCAAGGAAAGAAAGAAAGAAGGAAGGATAGAAGGAAAGAAGGAAGGAAGGAAGGAAGGAAGGAAGGAAGGAAGGAAGGAAGGAAGGAAAGAAGGAAGGAAGGAAGGAAGGAAGGAAGGAAGGAAGGAAGGAAGGAAAGAAGGAAGGAAGGAAAAAAGGAAGGGAAAAAAAGGAACAAGTATTTATAAGTGCTTACTATATGCCAGTCACAGTGCTAAGTGCTTAACAAATATTGTCTCATCTGATTCCCACAACAACCCTAAAAGGTAGGTGCCATTATTATCTCCATAGATGAAACTGAGTGACTTGACCAAAACCGGTAAGTATCTGAATCAAAATTTGAACCAACATCTTTCTTATCCAGGCTCAGCACCCTAACCACTGCAGCTCCTAGCAGCTAGAGGAATGAAATGTGCAAAAAAAAAATCATTGTAATGAAAATAGCAGAGCCAGTTAAGCTATCTTATTCTTCACATTCTGTGATTTTGTTAGCATGAGGACATTCATATGAGGAGTCTCTTTACCTACTCTGATCCATCTTTTTGACTCAGTAGTTAAGCCTAGGACATTTCCTGTCCTTGGTTATAGTTTATAGGTTACATGACTTGTCCAGAAAACTTGCCCCCAAACATGGGTAGATACGTGAAGGACACATACATGGGTGAAGAGCCAGTCAGGTTCAAGTATCACCTCTGACACATACCGGCTGTATGACTCTGGTCAGGTCATTTAACTTCTTACTGTACTCAGGTGGTTCTCTGAGACTATAGATTACACTGATGGAGGGGATTCCTCAGCAGGCATTTCCTATACCAATGAAATCAGAAACAACTTCTAATAGGTATTCTTGCTTCCTAAAAATCAGTGTGCCAAATAAAGGGAAAAAGAATACTTAGAAATTATGTTTTCAAGCAAGCATCTACAAACCAAAGTTGTTAGCCAAGAGGTTCCATTTATGGAGGGGACTTCCATACTGGCAAAAGCTCCTTTTTGTGTAATACATATCGAATGAGGGAAGCCACAAGTCTATATTTCAATGAGAAGTTCCCCTCCAAATTCCCAGCAGTTCAGGGATACTTCTAGAAAACCATCATTTTTTTTTGATGTTTCATTGTGGTGTAGTGATTACTCTATATTTGAAAAGACTATAGCAGAATTTTAAGTGCTCTGGTAAGTATCATTACGTGGAAAAGATTTTGAGTATGAACTCAGTTACAGATTGCAGAGAGCCTTATTGCTCACAAACTGGTGATGTGAAACAAAACTTTGGATGTCATAGTCAACCATTAAATAATGATATTCCCATTGCAAAAGTTATTTTTTTTTATCAAATGCTTTAGTAACTTCTAGTTTACATCATTCATTTCTGAAAGATTTTGAATTAAAAATTTTCTCCCTGTTTTTTTCCTTACCCACTACCCCAAAATAGCGATACCACTGGATATCTCCCTCCTCTAAACTGCTCTCTCCAATATCTTCTCCCATTCCCCCTCCAACTTTCCAGTAGGGCATGGTGGATCTCTATGCCCCACTGCCTGTATATCTTGTTTCCCAGTTACATGTAAAATAATATTAATAATAGTATATATATATATATACATATATATATTTTGAATATTTGATTTTAAAGCTTTGAATTCAAAATTCATTCTCTTCCTCCCTTGTCACCACGCTTAAGATAAGCAATTCAATATAGGTTGTACATGTGTAGCTATGCAGAACATTTCCATGGTAGATATATTGTAAAAGACTGACTATATTTGCCTCCCTCCCATCCCACCTCCCACTTGTTCTATTCTCTACTTTGATCCTGTCCTTTTTCAAAAGTGGGTGCTTCCAAATTCCCTCTCCCTCAGCCTGCCCTCCCTTCCATCACCCCCCTCTTATCCCCTTCCCTCCTACTCTCCTGTAGGGTGAGATACCCTATTTAGTGTATGTCATTCCCTCCCTAAGCCACATTCAATGAGAATAAGGTTGACCCATTCCCTTTTGTCTTCCTGTTCTTCCCCTCCATTGTGACCATTTTCCCTTGCCTCTTCTGTATGAGATAGTTTACCCAATTCTGTCTCTCCCTATCTCCTCTCTATTACTCTCTCACCTTTTAAGTATCATCCCTTCCTATTAAATTGGTCCTGTGCCCTCTATGTATTCCTCTACAATTATATACATACATTCACATATGTATTCATATGGCCATATACCCTCCTATATAGACATATATGTATGTATGCATATACACACACATTTCTATTCCCTTCAACTATTCTCATACTTAGAAAAGTTTCATAAGTTACAATTATCACTTTTCCATGTAGGGATGTAATTAGTTCAACTTTGATAAGTTCCTTATGATTTCTTTTCCCTGTTTACCTTCTCATGCTTCTCCTGCTTCTTGTATCTGAATGTCAAATTTTCTATTCAACTCTGGTTTTTTCAGCAAGAATGCTTGAAAGTCCTCTATTCCACTGAATGACCATATTTTCCCCTGAAACATGATGCTCCATTTTGCTAGGTAGGTGACTCTTAGTTTTAATCCCAGCTCCTTTGACCTCCGAAATATCATATTCCAAGCCCTTTGATCCCTCAGTGTAGAAGCTGCCAGATCCTGGGTTATCCTGATTGTGTTTCCACAATATTCAAATTGTTTCTTCCTGGCTGCTTGTAATATTTTCACCTTGATCTGGGAACTCTGGAGCCTGGCTATAATATTCCTAGGAGTTTTCTTTTGGGGATCTTTTTCAGGAGGTGATCAGTGGATCCTTTCAATCTCTATTTTGCCCTCATACCATTAGGGCAATTTTCCTTGAGAATTTCTTGAAGGATGATTTCTAGGTTCTTTTTTTTTGATCATGGCTTTCAGGCAGTCCATTAATTTTTAAATGATCTCTCCTGGATCTATTTTCCCGGTCAGTGGTTTTCCCCATGAGATATTTCACATTGTTTCTATTTGTTCATTTGTTTGGATCTGTTTAATAGTTTCTAGATTTCTCATAAAGTCACTAGCTTCCATTTGCTCCAATCTAATTCTGAAGGAATGATTCTCTTCAGTGAGCTTTTGAGATTCTTTTTCCATCTGGCAAATTTGGCTTTTTAAAGCATTCTTCTCCTCAGTTGGCTTTTTGAGCCTCTTTTGCCATTTGAGTTAGTCTGTTTTTTAAGGTGTTATTTTCTTCAGTCAAGTTGTTGACTCTCATTTCATAATTTTCTTGCATCATTCTCATTTCTCTTCCCAATTTTTCCTCCACTTCTCTTATTTGGTTTTCACAATCCTTCTTAAGCTTTCCTATTTCCTGTAACCACCTCATATTTTTTCTTGGAAGCTTTTGATACAGGAGTTCTGAAATCATTGTCTCTCTCTTATTCCATGCTTTGATCCTTTTTGTCCCCCAAATAGGATGTAAAGTTGGGTTGCTTTTTTGCTTTGCTTCCTTTGTCTGCTCATGTTGCCACTCAATTACTTGACTTTTCGGCTTTTTGCCATGGTAGGTCTCTGCCACCAGACAGGGAAGCTTTGTCACCAATGCTGGGGTTTTCTCAGTTGCTGAAGGTATTATTTGTCTGCCCTCTCTGAAGCATCCACACACTCTGGCAAGCTTGTTGCACACCCCAGGACCTCCACCCTAGACTGCAATACAGATCCAAGCAGATTAAAGCAAGAGTGATTACCCCTCAGACTGGTTTCTTGGTCCCCCTATAATCTGCAGGCCAGGAGCTGAAGCTGCCACCTGGTGGTGGCTGCAAGGTCGAGGTGCCTCAGCCACATCTCACCCTGGGGGCAAAGGCCGATGGCACTCCCAAAGTACTGTATCCCATAGTCCACACTGCACTGACCTCTCACTTTGTCCTTAGCATCTATGTGTTGATAATTCTGGAAACTACTATAGCTGCAGGTGATCTGAAGTCCCTCTAGCTGGCGGCTCATCAGACCTACCCTGATGCTAAAACCTCTGGTTCAACTGGAGCTGGGGTGGGCTCCCAGAGCACTGTGCTGGCCACTTCCTGCTGACCTGCCAGGCTGTCCTCAGTGGTCGCTTAGCTCCTCTGTGTCATTTTGTGGGTTCTGTAACTCCAAAGTTTGTTCAGAGTCACCCTTTACATGAATTGGAGGAGGTGGGAGCCAGAGCCCCATCGAAGTCCTGTTTCTACTCTGCCATCTTGACTTCTCGCCATATAAGTTATTTTTTAACATCTAGTCTGAAGAACATGAATGTAACACCTTATTTAAATTTACATATTAATATATTATTATATCACTTAATTATATTTATATAATCAATTAACTATATCAGTTAATGTATCACTTTAATTACAGTCATAAAAGAAATATGAAAAAGACAGGCAACATGGCATAAAAGAAAGAACTCTAAAGTTGGGAGACCTGGGTTTTGTTCCTAGGTTTGTGTGTAACTAACTGTGTGAAAATTCAGTTAACATTAGTTGCTTTAGTGCCTTAGTTTCACACTCTGTAAAATTATGAACTAGAATACATTTATGTTATCCAGCTTTCTTTTTCTTATGGGAAGAGGCTAACAGAGAAGGAAAGAAGGAAAGAAATAATTTGAAGAAAGAAATTGCTATATGCTAGGCACTATGTTAAGTACTGGTGATGCCAGTAAAAGCAGAAAGAAAGACAGTCCTGCCCTCAAGAAGTTTATATTCTAATTGGAGGAAGTTGTTGTTGTTCAATCATTTTACTTGTATCCAAGTCTTTGTGATCCCATTTGGGGTTTTCTAGGCAAAGATTTACTTCTCCAGCTCATTTTACAGATGAGGAACTGAGGCAACCAGGGATAAGTGAGTTGCCCAGGGTCACATAACTAGTAAGTGTCTGAGGCCAGATTTGAACTCTGGAAGAAGAGTCTTCACAACTCCAGGCTTAGCATTGTATCCACTCCTGAAAATCCTGGGAGGAGCAGGAATGGTACTTGATGCAGAGGTTTTGAAGTCTGGAAGTGAGGATATAGGACCAGGAGGGGAATAAAGCCTGGCTTAGGATCCTCCCCAAAATGGAAGCTTCAGAGGGAACACAGCAATTGAAGAAGGTGGGGGAAGGGGTAGGTCTTACTGAAGGATTTTCCAAATTAAAAAGATTTCTCCCAGCTAAAAGAATCTTTGATGAAGGCCACAAGAAAATTGCCAGCATCCAACTGCCCAACCACAGAAACAAATTTCTTATTTCTCATATTTGCTATAAAGATTAACTCTATATTTTTGGTGTACCTTATCAAAAATACTGCATTGAGACTGCAGGAAATTCTTTGACCAATTGCTGTCACATATAGGATAACTGAGTGTAGTAAATAAAAATAAAAACTTTTGACAGAGGGCCATGACATCCCAACAAGTTGGTCTCACAAACAGCTTTGCAGAAGAATAAAAGAGAAATTGTTTTGTTCGATCAGCAGAGCCCCTCCTGTCTCAGGATGCTTGATTTTTAGAGCTAGGAGATAACTAAAAGGTCATTTAAAAGAGACCCATAATTTTATAGAAGAAGAAACTAAAGTCTAGAGATATGGGGCTTGCCCTAGGTCACACAGCTTGTTATCATTGTTCATTTTTCATTTTTTTTAAAGCAATTGGGGTTAAGAAACTTGCTCAAGGTTACACGGCCAGGTGTTTCTGGGTGGGTGCTAAGTGTCTGAGCCCGGATTCAATCCCAGGTCATCCTGACTCTGGGACCGGTGCTCTAACTCACTGCACTACCTGGACGCCCCCATTTTTCATTTTTGAAGATGACCAATGACATCATGGGGTGATGTCTTGGCTTGTGTGTGAATTGGATTTAAGTGAGGTCACACAGCTATCTAGTTACTGGCTGAGTAACTATTCATCATTTTCAGTAACTACATGATGGGGTCCACTCTCAGTATCTTAAAAAGAGAGAACATGGCAGTGGTAACTAATTAGGCAGGGCAACAAGAGATTTTCCCCAGGTGTTGGCATCTGGAAAAGTACAATTCTTCCCCACAGGGGAGGACATCCTCTTCATCCCCTACCCCAAATAATATGATTAAATTTATGCTCTGAGTCTAACACCTCTCAAGTGATGGATAGCATGTTTTATTTTGAGTCCTCTGGAACTGCACTTGGTCCTGATATTGATCAGAGTTCCTAAACCTTTCAAAGTTGTTTGTCTTTGGATTATTGCTATTATTATATATGTTGTTCTACTTGTTCTCATTTCATTTTGCATCAGTTCATACAAATCCTCCTATGTTTTCTGAAGCCATCCCCTTCATCATTTCTTATAGAACAATAATATTCTATTACATCACGTTCCACTGGCCTCCTGGCTGTTCCCAAAAAGACCTTCTGTCTCTCTGCTCAGGGCATTCTCTCTGGCTATCCCCCATGCCTGGAACACTCTCCTTACTCCCCTAGATTACTGACCTCTCCAGATTCCTTTAAGTCCCAACTAAAATCCTGCCTTCCACAGGAAGTCTTTCCCATCCCTCTTAAGTCCAGTGCTTACACTGTCTTAATTATTTACTATTTATCCTGAATAGAGTTTGCTTTCCATATATTCATTTGCATATTTTCTCCCTTATTAGATTGAAAACTCCTTGAGGTTAGGAACTGTCTTTTGCCTCTTTTTGTATCCCCAGTGCTTAGCAAAGTGTCTGGCATATTATAGGCACTTAATAAAGATTGAATGATCCAATATACACATAAGTTTCTCAGCCATTCCCCAACTGATGGACACCTTCTCAGAAGCTGGTTTAATTTCTACAATTCAAATGCACTTGAACACTATTCACTCTATGTCAGAATTTAATATAAGGTAGGTCTCTAGATGGAAGTCGGTTTAATGAAATACAAAAAGAATTTCAATATAAAACTATCTCATCTGGGAAGTTTTTCACAATCTCAGAATGTTATAGCTAGAGGGGCTCAGATTTTCCATGTATTATAAAAAGTAAATGAATATATTTGCAATTTTCCCCATAGGTGAGACTGAATTTCCATTCCTTGAATTTGATTGCATATGGATTTCTATTTCTTTATTTAATTATAAATTCATTTCTTTCTATTCTGTAGATATCCTTAAGGTTGAGTTTCTACAAAGAGGTCACCCATAGCTTATTTCAATATTTTGATGGATGTACAGTCTCATCAATGTGACAACTCTAATCTTTCTTAGCCTTCTTGTTCTGTGTTAACTTTTATCCTATTGGAGAGGTATACAGTCAAAATTCTACGGACCTCCCTATAGATTTCTTGCCTTTGGGTGAAAATTGGTTTTTATACATGCTACTCTTAAATTACCCTCACTCTCACTATGTGACTATCCTTTTCCAGACATCCATCTCTCTAATCAAATCCTTTATAAGGCTTCTCCAGAGTAATTCTTCAATGGTTAAAAAAATGCACCAGTCCATTAACAATCATCAAGCACTTCTCCATTGTCTTTTGTGTGATATGTAACTTAATTTTTTTTTTTAAATTTATGTTTATTTTTAGTTTACATCATTCATTTTCACAAGATTTTGAGTTACAAACTTTCTCCCCATTTTTCCCCAACCCACCATCCCAAAACAGTGATCTCACTGAATATCCCCTCCCCCAATCTGCTCTCTCCCATATCTTCCTCCATTCCCCTCCGACTTTCCAGTAGGGCATGGTGGATCTCTATGCCCCAGTGCCTGTATATCTTATTTCCCAGTTACATGTAAAATAATAATTATATATATTTTAAACATTTGATTTTAAAACTTTGAATTCTAGATTCTTTCCCTTCCTCTCTCATCACCCACCCTTACTGGGAGGATAAGCAGTTCAGTACAGGTTTTACATGTGTAGCTATGCAAAACATTTCCATAGTGGATATATTATGAAAGACTGACTATGTTTCCCTCCCTCCTATCCCACCCCCACTAATTCTATTCTCTACTTTGATTCTGTCCCTTTTCAAAATTGTGTGCTTCCAAATTCCCTCCCCCCAAGCCTGCCCTCCCTTCCACTATCCCCCCTCTCATCACCTTCTCCCCTACTCTCCTGTAGGGTGAGATACCCTATTTAGTGTGTATGTCATTCCCTCTCTAAGCCAAATTCAATGCAAATAAGGTTGACTCATTCCCTTTTGCCTTCCTATTCTTCCCCTCCGTTGTAACAGTTTTCCCTTGCCTCTTCTATATGAGATAATTTACCCCATTCTGTCTCTCCCCATCTGCTCTCATTATATTCCTCTCTCACCTCTTACTTTCAATTTCACCTTTTAAGTATCATCCCTTCCTATTAAATTGGTCCCATGCCCTCTATCTATGTATACCTGTACACACATATATACACACTCACATATGTATTCATACAACCACATACCCTCCTATATAGACATATATGTATGTATGCATATATAGATACATTTCTATTCCCTTCAACTATTCTCATACTGAGAAAAGTTCCATAAGTTACAATTATTGTTTTTCCATGTAGGAATGTAAATAGTTCAACTTTGATAAGTTCCTTATGATTTCTTTTCACTCTTTACCTTCTCATCCTTCTCTTGCTTCTTGTATCTAAATGTCAAAATTTCTATTCAATTCTGTTTTTTCATCAAGAATGCTTGAAAGTCCTCTATTCCACTGAGTAACCATATTTTCTCCTGAAACATGATACTCTGTTTTGCTGGGGAGGTAATTCTTGGTTTTAATCCCAACTCTGACCTCCAGAATATCATATACCAAGCCTCAGTGTAGAAGCTGCCAGATCCTGTGTTATCCTGATTGTGTTTCCACAATATTGAAATTGTTTTTTCCTGGCTTCTTGTAATATTTTCTCCTTGATCTGGGAACTCTGGAAACTGGCTATAATATTCTTAGGAGTTTTCTTTTTGAGATCTTTTTCAGGAGGTGATCAACAGATTCTTTCAACCTCTATTTTGCCCTCTGATTCTAAAACATCAGGGCAATTTTTCTTGAGAATTTCTTGAAGGATGATTTTTAGGTTCTTTTTTTGATCATGGCTGTCAGGTAGTCCAATAATTTTTAAATTATCTCTCCTGGATCTACTTTCCAGGTCAGTGTTTTTTTCCCATGAGATATTTCACATTGCCTTCTATTCTTTCATTTGTTTGGATCTTTTTAATAATATCTTGATTTCTCATAAAGTCACTAGCTTCCATTTGCTCCTATCTAATTCTAAAGGAAAGATTTTCTTCAGTGAGCTTTTGAGATTCTTTTTCCATCTGGCAAATTCGGCTTTTTAAGGCATTCTTCTCCTCATTGCCTTCTTGAGCCTCCTTTGCCATTTGAGTTAGTCTATTTTTTAAGGTGTTATTTTCTTCAGTCAGGTTGTTGACTCTCATTTCATAATTTTCTTGCATCATTCTCATTTCTCTTCCCAATTTTTCCTCCACTTCTCTTATTTGGTTTTCAAAATCCTTCTTTAGCTCCTCTCTTTCCTGTAACCAGTTCATATTTTTCTTGGAAGCTTTTGGTGCAGGAGTTCTGACATCATTATCTCTCTCTTATTCCATTTTTTGATCCTTTTTGTCCCCCAAATAGGAGTGTAAACTTTAATTCTTTAAAGATTCATATTTCATGATTTGCAAACCATAAAGCATCATTGGAAGTAATATTTATAATGAAAAGTAAGTCTTTGTTTCAGGAAGGAGAAGTCATTAAAAGCGCTGAACAGTTTCCCAAAGGCAATGGAGGCCACTCTGTTTCACCTAGTCAATTATTCTTGTATCAGTTAATTGGCCAGTAATTAATGCAGTGTTATATGGGTGTATGTATGTATGGGGGTGGGGGAGGAGGCAGAGGCATAGAAAGTCAGAGACTTAGACACAGAGAGATCCAGAGAGAGAGAGAGAGAGAGAGAGAGAGAGAGAGAGAGAGAGAGAGAGAGAGAGAGCACAACTCTGCGGACTGTCCATCCAAATGAACATCATTATCTGTACATTAGACCTTCTTCATCCATGTGAGTGTTACTTTATGAATAGTTAGGTTGAACTCTTTTGAATGATTATAGATCTTTTTTAAGTGATTCAGTAATGCTCCAGGGCTTGATGCAATTAATACAATATCATCTTCAAAAAAGAATATCTGGGTTACAGGGAATCCCTTTGTAATTTATTCCCTTCCCTGGACACCTGCATGACAATAATAAATATCTACAGCAAACAAAAAGCTTCGCTGTTTTATGTTTCACTTAATATTAATAATCAGAGTTGTTAAAGTTTTCTCTGTTAATCTTTTCAAGAATTTTGTCTTTCCTTCCATTGTTTCTAGTTGTTTTATAAGGAGATACTGCTCATAATCTTCCTCCATTCTCCTCTGTTAAATATTATAAGTGAATTTGTTTTCTAAACAAGTGTTACCATTGCTTGTCATTGATTTCAAGTGTTTGCTCTCCAAGGAATTTTCTTGTTATTTGTTTTTGTTTTGGTCTCTTCATTGTCCTGACTGATTTTCATTGTTAGGCTTCCTTAGAAAATGATGATAGTATACATTGTCAATTGTTTTCCTAACTATTTCTCATTTTTCAGTGTTAACACTGTTTAAATAGGTCAAATTGGAGTTGCCAATGTCCCATGTAGTATCTTCTCATCTTGATTAATTTCATAAGGAGTTTTGTCTATGCTCTAACGAATTAATATTCTGCATACACATAGGACTTTTTCAGAAATGGCACACATTACAAACTAGTGATTTCCCAACTTAAAATAAAATTTACAAATTGTGATGTTATTCATTGTTCACCACGTTTAATATTTCCCTATTTTTTTTAAAGAAAGCGCTCATTATATAAATGCTTGAGTTGTCAAAAAGTTGATGAGCCTCTGACTACTCTCATTTGTTACTCATAAGTCATATTTTTAGACATTTTTTGCTTTCCTTCTTTATGATTACATTTGCAGTGAAGTAACCGAATATTAAAATGTATGTTGATCTCGTTTAGATTTTTTACCAAGTTTTTTTGGAGAGTTTCTTTACCTCTCTATCATCAACAATAGATGTTGAAATATGAACTACACTTCTCTTTATGATGGTTTTGTTTATTTGTTTGTTTTTTGGTTTGTTTGTTTTTTTGCAAATGCTCATAATCAAAAGCAATGCCTGCTGAACCAGTATCCTTTGAAAGTATATTTCCCACAGAGTATGACCTAAAACCAGCAAAATTCTAAGTTCAAAAAGAGAATAAGAAAAAGAAATTAGCAGTTACTCCAGTGTTAACAAAGTAGCCAAGGATGGAGAAGTGAAGTCCCACTAAATGCTTAGAGTCAAAAGCAAAGCCTTATTCCTGAGAGAATTCTCTCTTACTAATGAGTTCAATTTCCAGGGTCTCTGGGGAAAAGTTTGCCTTTTGACCATATACACTGATGTGGTATTTGTTGAGATGGGGTGGGAAATTTTCTACAAACTAGGTCTTGGAGGACAGAAATCTAGATGAGACATATGACTCACTAGGCTGTATTCCAGTCTCTACCACTATCTCCCTTGTTGGTACTAGATAAATTATTTAATCTCTCTGTACTCCATTTATCTGCTACAAAATGGAAACAATGAAATTTAACAATCATTGGTTTTTCAAAAGCTATTTGGATGAAAGTCACTTTAATACATAAATACCAAAGATTATGGAGAGGACTAAATCCAAGATTCTTGCATTACCTGTCTAGTGATTGTTTATGTCAACATTATGCAATGTTTATGATCTAAATGTGCCTGTAGACATATTGCATTACAAATACTTTTAACTAATTCAACAGGACCAAAATCATTCAGATTTCACTGGAAAACAGATTACTTTAGGCTAATTAAATGGTATGGCTTTACTTAAAATGGCAGGTATTCAACTTTGGATGATATTAAACTATTTGTATTATATGGAACATGTCTTGATCCATTGGCTTAGAAGATTGCTAGTTATATTCTGTTGTGTAAGAAGAAAAAATTCACTGATTATTTAAGGTTGTTTTTTTTCCAGTCTATTCCATTAATTATTCCAGTTTATTATTGTTATTATAAATGAATTATATTATTTATTTCCAGTTAGTAAACCTTGGCCTTGACAAAATCATAAGCAAATTGTGTTTTCCCACCAGCTGGCAAGAATAGATTGTTAATAGACAATTGTTTTGTATGGAAACAGGATTTCCACCTATTCCCCTCAGAAGCCAGCTCATTAAGTAACTGTGAGGAGCCAAAATTAGACTGTCCTGGGACCGTATGTGTTAATGCTTCATTTAAATAGATTCTGTGGATATGTTCTGGCTTGACAAGCTGCAGGACTCCACATGTATCCCAATTCTGTCTTTGGCAGACTCCTAAATCATATTCTAAATGGTTAATGTTCTTACTGACAACAGTATCTATATTTGAAAGGCCCCAGAGGTGAGGTGGGGAGGACAGTGGGGAAATAAAGCATATATAATTTTCTTGTTGGTTATTTCATGAGATCACAAACAGCAACATAGAGCTTCAGTGGTTGTGAAAATGACATTATTCCTTGACATTTATAGCTGCATTAAATGAAGCAGAGTGACCCTATATCCAAAGCTGTCAGAACCTGAAAGAGAAAACTAGTGAAATTGTTGGGAATGAAAGCCTATGATATTGATGACAATGGTGATGGTAATTGACATTTATATAAAAATGGAAATGCTTCTGAATCTATGATTACATTTGTATGGGGGTGTTTCCAGTGAGAAAACTTCTTCACCAGGGCAAATCCTCAATGTTATGCAGTTTATAGTTCTAGAGAGTTGCCTGAGAAATCTAGCAACTTGCTCAAAGTCACAACCCCAATGTTTTGTCAGAGACAGTCTTCTATTCCATATCTTCTTGACTTTTAACTCTGGCTCTATATTAAATATGCCATGCTTTCTAGAGACATTTATATAGTACTTTAAAATTTTCCAAGGACTTTATATACATGATCTTATTTAAACACCCTAAGAACTATGTGAGGTAGGGGCTGTAAAGCATTATTATCCTCACTTTATAGATGAGGAAATTGAGATTCAGAGATTGTGATTTTGCCATGGTCACTTAACTAGCAAGTGGTAAAGGTAGGATCTGAACTTGGATCTTCCTGGGTTCCAACACTCTATCCACCATGTCCAACTGACAGGGTGTATCATTATTCCATTAATATGGGCCTGTTTTGGAAAAATTTTGTATAATGTAATAGGTGTGTGTATAAAATTTTTCTCCAATTACATGCAAAAACAATTTTTAACATTTGTTTTTAAAAAATTTTTGAGTTCCAAATTCTTCAGCTCTTTCCCTTCCCTCCTTCCATCATTGAGAAGGCAAGCAAATTGATATAGGTTGTACATGTATAGTTATGAAAAACGTATTTCCATGTTAGTCACATTGTAAAAGAAAACCAATTTTTAAAAGCAAGACAAATAAAATAAAGAAAAAGTATGCTTTGATCTTTATTCAGAAAATTTTTCATTGAAAGTCCTTCAGAATCATCTGGCATCATTGTATTGCTGAGAATAGTTGAATCTTTCATAGCTGATCATCATACAATACTGCTGTAATTGTGTACAATGTTACCTTGGTTCTGTTCAGTTCACTTTGCATCAGTTCATGTAAATCTTTTCAAATTTTTCTGAAAGTATCCTGTTCATCATTTCTTATAACACAATAGTATTTCATCACAATCATGTTTTGTGTAATAGATTTATCTATTTTCAATTCTAATTTTAAAATTATCAGGCAATAGTAATAGAAAATTGATAGGTATCTGAAATATTAGTTGGCTCTTTGGGGTACCCAGAGAAAAAGCACCCAAAGCCAAGCAGCTGGGGTCAATGTATTTCCAAAGGGTCTTTTCAACCTGGGATTCAAATGACAGTTGTACTTAACCTTAAGTCATGGGTAATTTGATTTCTATGAGCTAAGTCATGTTTTCTTATTAATAAACATTTTCATATATTTTTTAGAATCTTCTTCATTTCTTATTGTTTTACAGCTGGAAAACAAACAAGATTGATGTTTGGGAGACTTGGGTTGTGATCATTTTGCTAAGTCACTGTGTGACCTTGGGAAAGTCACTGAGCTAATCTGGGACTCAGTTTCATCATCTATAAAATAATCTCTAAGATCTTTTCTGTCTCTTTAAGTTTATGATTAATGCAGTTAATTTTCCTTATTTATTACTGAATGGCCTCTAAAGTATTATTCTGATGTCTTGGGATGTAAAGGTGCTCCTGAATTATTGAAGGTATTTCAATGCTGGTATAAGCTCTGGCAGATTCTAAAAACCTGGAAAGGCTTGGTCAGGTAATAGATTGTATGTTGGTCATCTGAGTCAGTCAGTCAATAAACATTTATTAAACACCTCCCTACTATACAAAGAATGGCAAGAGATAGCCCCTGCTCTCAAAGAGATCACAGTCTAATGGACATGCAAAAACACTATCAACTATGTACAAAGATGCTATATACTAGGCAAATTTGTGGTAATCAGCAGAGGGAAGGCATTAGAAGTAAGGGGAATTGGGAAAGGCTTCCTGTAGAAGGCAGGATTTGAATTAGGACTTGAAGGAAGTCAAGAGGCAGAGATGAGGATGATGAGAATTCCAGGTCTGAGGGACATCCAGGAGTAGTGTCTTGTGTAGGGAACAATAAGGAGACCAATGTCAGTGGAGCACAGAGTATTTGGGTGGGTGGGAAGAATTGAAAAGGGAAACCAGGTCTGGAGTCAGGAAGATATGAGTTCAAATGTGGCCTCAGATACTTACTAGCTCTGTGACCTTGGGCAAGTCACTTAACCCTTTTTGCCTCAGTTTCTTTATTTCTGAAATGAACTGGAGATGAAAATGGCAAACTATTCCAACATCCTTGCTAATCCCAAAAGGGGTCATGAAGAATAGGCTATGACTGAAACGACTGAACAATTTTAAAGCATGAGAAGACTGGAAAGGCAAGGGTGCTGGACTAGCTGATTTGAAGGTTGTGAAAAGCTGTGAATACCATCTGAGGATAATAATTGCTAAGTCTGGAGAGGCCATTACCAGGTTGGGCACAGGTGATAAAATTTTCAGCCACAGTAATCCTCAAAGCCCACATACTATTCATAGAAGGGTTGTATCTACCCCCTAAAATGAGGGTTACTTGAAGAAGTGAAGGTTATTAAATGGAGAATGCCCCCTGCTATGATGGGAAATTGGTATGTGTATGAAGAAAGAAACATAGACACTAAAGTCAATTTTTGTTGATTTACTTCCTAATTCTAGGTGTTCAGCCTGGGAAACAATACTGTTCCTATTATCGAGCCCTGGTGGCCATTTGGATTCTCTTTGGCCTTGCCTGGATTGCTCTTCTATTTAATTTGTTGACCAAATTTTTGGAAGACACAGAAAAAAAGATAGCTGAGGACCTCCACAAAATAGGAAAAGTAGGAAGAGAAAATGGGAGAAGCCTGAAAAGATTCCACTGTGCGAGCCCTTCTCCTAATGAGACCTTACCACTGGACACTAAAGAAAGTTCTCAGAAATTTATTTTGGAAACAGCAGAAAAAGACAATGGAGAAGAGAAAGAAACAAGTTTTCTTTGTGAATCAGTCTTGTGATGCCTCTTGAACTGAAATTATATTGTGATGTTTTGTGAGCTATGTTTTGTAAAAGGTTATTTTGAGGAGAAGATGAGAGTCATGCAGAATTGTGGGTCCCCATTTCTTTGTATCAAACCTTTTTTGTATAGGCTTCTATAATCACAATGACAAATGTGATCATACTTGTAGTTGACAGGACCCAATTCTGCATGGTGGGCTTAGATATCTTCTTTTTCCATCTATACTTTTAGTATTTATATAAAAGAGAAAAACTCATATATATGGAATTGTTGAGATTCTTGAGTTGGTGATTAACAACTGAAGCAGAGGCCCTTCTGACTGCTAAATATTAAGTGGGTGAAATCACATTAGTCTAGCTTTCTTATGCCATTGTAACAGAGCATCATAGAAAGAGACCCTAATATCAAATACCTTCTTGAGGGAGGGGGAGGAGAGAGATGGGAAGAAAATTTGGAACTCAAAATGTTATGGAAGTGAATGTTGAAAACTAAAAATAAATAATTTTTTTAAAAGGGAGACCCTAGAAATCACCCTCATTTTATAGACAAAAACCCCCAAAATGAGAACCAGGGAAGTTAAGTGATTTGGCCAAGACAGAACAGAGTCAGTTAATGACTTAGTTCCCCATTCAATTCAACTCAACATGCATTTATTAATTGCCTACTATGAACAAGGTATTATGTTAGGTTCTGGTGATATGGAAACAAAAATGAAAATGTCCCCACCCTCAGGGAATTTATATTCTTCTTGGGGGACAATATCCAAGGTCCTGCTGCCATGCTACTCCTTTTCTAAGTCCTTCTGGGGGGCAGTCTCTATTCTATGAGAGATACACCATCCCTTCTTCTTGTGTGGCAGCACTATGGTTGAATTAACCTCTGTGTACTTCCATTTCAACCCACTCCCAAGCTATATTTGTCCAAACACAAGGATTTCCAGGTTGATAATAACTCATTCTCATCTAGGGTAACTTAGTAGGGCAATAGAGAAATCTAAAATGTAAGTAAATACTTTTAGTTGTACTTACTGAAAATTAAACCCAGTTTCCATGTTGCACAGATAGAAGATGAATACCTGATTACTATCCCCTCATAATAATTCTTTATATCACTGAGAGAAGGTATTAAATAAACATTCAGTGTCACCATTATCCTCCAAATTTAATGATTCCCAAATGAAAGAACTTTGAAGACTCCAAATTACTGTGCCAATGTAAGGGATATTTGAGAAAAGGTATGCACTTGCCATAGGTTCTTGTTTCTAGTCCTTTGGTCATTGTTGACTTTTTGTTGAACCCTCTGCTAATTCCTCCACCTGTCTTAAAATAGAGCCTTAAATCAAATGCACTACTCAAATAAAGGTCTGAACAATGCCATCAGGCCATCACATGATATCCCTTGAAGTATTCAACCAGTGATGATAGGCCTAATTTGAAAGAAAGTCATATCTACCACAAGGCTATCCACCCTGTACATTTAAGTGATTTTCCCCTTCATTATCTCGTTAACTTCTTTTTATGATTTGTCTTTTCTAGAAGTATACAAAATGGACCAAACACAATATTATTTAAGCTATTTGAATTTTGATTATCAAGAAATTCTAGAAATAAGTTTGGAGACTAAGATTTTTGGTGATGAATTATGTCATCTGTCATCTTCAATGATACGTCTAAGAAGCCGTTTCAATAAATACTTATCAAAGCAGCAAAAGTTCAAAGTGTTTGCTTGTCCTGTACCTCAGAGTACAAAAATATCAGACATTTGGTGCGTATAAACAACTCCCAGGTGCTCACCTCTTTAAACACCTCTTTTACAGATTAAATGACCTATACATTACATTATTCCCATAGCAACAAACTAAGAGTACAACTTTAAAGTCAGCACATGTCCCATGACCCAGGGGCCTAGGAGAGACAGGAAGGTCTTGAGAATCAAGGTGAAAGGTGGTCTGGGAAGGGAAAAAATAATGCTCACTCCCTTTCATTAGTTGGGAAGGAATCACACGAGTGTGGCATGGGATATGCAGATACCTCTGCTCCTTGAGAAAAAGAATTGCATGAATACCCAATGAGAGGATTCTACTGTGAATAAATTCAGCCTTAGAATTCTGTCCAGAAAAGGAGATCACATTTTTTTTAAATTAGAGTCATTCTAAGGGTTATGAGAGCCCTGGGAAGAAAAGATGAACAGAACCTCTATCCCTCACTGTCATGTGTAACTCCTTCCCTCCAGGTTCAGGAAGAAGAAGTAACTTTTCTAGCTAAAATTAACCTGTCCTCTTGAACCTAGTCCCTTCTGTGTCCTTTCTTTCTTGTGCAACTTCAATCTCTCCCTCTCTATCTCTATTGATGCCTTAAGGGGTGATTGAGAGCGTGGGAAGCCAAGTCCTTACTAGCCTAAAAAGTAAATAAACAAAACTCTTCCTTTGATAGTTCCACCCCATCAAAAGAGTTTCCTATCTTCTTCCTCCCTTTTAACTACCATACTCTTAGACAGAGTACTCTATACTGAATCTCTACTTCCTTGCCATGTATTCACTCATCAGTTGCTTGCAAGATGATTTAAATATCTGAAATAGATTACTAATGACATCCTTTTCTCTAAATTAAACAGTCTCTTTTCCATCCGCATTCTCCTTGACCTTTCTGTGGCATTTGACACTAAGGGCAGTGTTCCTCTCCTCCCAGGACTTCTGTGTCACTGCATTCTCATAATTCTCCTCCCAAATGACGTTTTTTCTTGTCCCAGAAAGAACCAGGAAGGTTCTTCATTCTCATCCCACCCTTTAAACATGGATATCCCACAAGATTCTGTCATAGGCCTTCTTCTCTTCTTTGTTTACACTATTCCTTGGTGAAATTTTCTACTCTGATGGCCTCAATTATCACCTCTATTCAGATAGTGACTCCCAAATCATAACTCAGCCCCCAACCTCTCTCCAGAGTTATAGTACTGTATTTCCAACTATATACTGGGTATCTTCATGAGTAATTCAACATCTCTAAAACGGAATTATTTTCCTCCATTAAACTTGTCCCTTCCCTTAATTTTTCTACTTCTATTAATTACACCAGGATCCACTCTTTAATTCACCCAAACTCATCTTTGACTCTTCTTTTTTCCTTATGCCATTTACTCAATGAGTTTCCAAGTCCTATTTCTACCTGCACAATATCTCACAAATCTGGTGCCTCCCTTCCACTTCCACTGCAACTAATTCTTGTCAAGTCTACCTCCACAACAACTCTCACATTTGTCCTTTTTCCTTCACCTATACAACTACCACCTCCATTCACCTCTTACATGCATTATTACAACAATCTCCCTGCTTCCAGCCCCTGCCCTCTCCAATTCTTCTTTTTACACATAGCTGAAAAATAATCTTTCTATAATATAATAATCCAACCATTTCATTTTCCTGCTTAGAAATCTTTAGTGTTTTCCTATGGTATCTAGAACAAAATGGAAACTTTTTAGCCTAATTATTAAAAGCCCTTTGCAATCTGGCTAGAACCTACCTGTCCAGGTTTAATGTACTTTATGCCCCTTCCTACATTCTATGTACTCTGAGTTTGGAATTCTACCTTTACCTCCATTGCTTTCATACATACTTCATAGGTACATTGTCTATAGCTCAGAGTCTTAGAAGAATCAGTTTCCTTCAAAGCTTAGTTTAAGTATTTCCCCTCCTCAAAAACTTTTCTGATTCCTCAGTTACTCATGCTCGCTCCTTCAAATTTCTTTGTGTTCTCCTATCTGTGTTCATTTTGTATCCTCTGGTAGACTATAAGCTCCTTGAGGGCTAGGATGGGTTTTCTTTCTCTTTTTTCCTGTCTTCCTAGTATCCTTGTATTATAGTTCATATTGAATATGTGGGAAGTTGAATATTCATCTAATTTTGTTGTTGTTCAGTTGTTTCAGTCATGTCCAACTCTTTATGACCTCAATTGGGGTTTTCTTGGCAGAGATACTGGAGTGGTTTGCCATTTCCTTCTCCAGATCATTTCACAGATGAGGAAATTGAGTCAAACAGTGTTAAGTGACATGCTCAGCGTCACACAGCTAGTAAGTGTCTGGGGCCACATTTGAATGCATGTCTTCCTGACTCCTAGCTTGGCACTCTATCCACTATGCTACCTAGCTGCCTGTCACCAAATTAGTTGAGGCCTTTATCAGTTCTCATCTAGACTACTGTAATAGCCTCTTAAATCATTGTCTCATTTCCATTTGAAATCTTTTACAATCTACCCTTCAAAGCACTATCCAATAACCTTCACAACACAGCAGTATGATCAGGTCACTACTCTCTTCAAAATCCTCATTAACGTCTATTAAATAAATCACATATTTCTGATCTATTCCAAATTTTTAATTTTATAGAAAAGGCAACTGAGACACAGAGTTTTTGTTACTCTGACTCTATCCTATCTAACTTTATGTTATCCTGCCTCCCTTCACAGTCTAACTTACAGCCAAATTTGATTACTTTTCAGCTCCTGTTTACATTTTTGATCTGTCCCATGTCTGTGCCTTTGCTCATGCCACCCCTGATATAAGGAAGAAACTCCTCCCTCCACCCCAAGGATGCCTCCACCTCTTGAAATCCCTTCTTTCTTCAAGAGCCACCTCAGATGTTATATCCGTAGTAAAGTTTTTCTTTTCTTATTCCCACTCATGTTTAATTTTGTCAAAGTATTTTCTCTGGGGTTCTTTGCACTTATCTCAGTCTCCCTTAAATTTTTTTTCAAAATTAATTTTTTTCTAGAAGTAAAAATCTGCTTTTTCTTCCTCCCACTTCCACCCCAGTTATTTGAGAACTCAGCCTCTTTTTATTAGAGTTTCGTCCTTTCAGTTAACTCCCACAGAAATCGGTTTACTTATAATTGTATCCCCAGCAGCAATCACAGTGCCTTGCCCATAGTAGTCAATTAATAAATGTTTATTAAAGTTAATTGATTCGTATCTTTTTGTTGAATGTAACCAATCCTTGGTCCTCCATAAATTGATACCATTACTTCAAAACTAACTTAAATTTTTATTGATATTTTAATGTAGCTCCCATTTTTTGTTTTGCTAATATTTCCTACTGTCTTTGCAAAAAGCTCTATGCTAGGGGAATGGAGAACCCTGTGTAGCATTATAATGTGACAAATATGGAGAATATTTGTACTTGAGTTCCTATACATAGCACTCATCCATTCAGCTAATTACTCCCATTACATGATACCATTTAATTATTGCAGGGAAAGGCTTAAAGTTATGAAAATGACAAAAATAAAAGAAGCATCTCCATAAGGCATTCTTATTGGAGAGGGAACAGTTGTTAAGAGGCCTTGGATTAATTTGAGATTTTTTTCTTCTGCATCTCTCTCCTTTTCACCCTGACAGTCTTTCCCACCCTCCTTCCCCCATCCATCTATCCATCCATCCATTCTGCTAGCCAGAGATAGAATGATGGCCCCATACTTCCTGAAAAAGTTGTACAGATCCATTGCACAGCAAGAGGTTTGAGGTTTGAGGCCCCTGAGAAACACAGGAAAGAAAAACATTCAAAACGTTAGGCACTTCCTAATTATATTTGTATAGACGTTTCTCACAAGTGCTCCTGGGACTCTGCCAAGTAGGACAAACATCAACAAAATAGCTTTCCAAACACATTATGCTCTCACTCCTTCCTTATTCTCCTATTCAGGACTGCTCACTAGTGATAGAGTGTGTGTTTGCCAGTAGGTTCTGAAAATATCTCTCCAGGTCTTTCACAGATTTTGAGACTCAAAACGAAACCTTGAAAACACATTATCCCAGAGAAGCAGTAGGGCCTCCCACATGTATAGCTACCTGACTAGATCTGAGTAAAGTTATACATCAGAAAAGAGAAGAAAAGCAGACTACAGATAGATTCAGTGGCATCCCATTGTTCTTACAGTCAGGTGCTTTCCTAAGCTTATTAAGTATTAAGCTACTTACTTTGTTTCCTTACAAGTTTGCTGTGGATGTACTAAAAATGTACCATAGAATCATCACATTTAGATATAGAAGGAACTTAAGAAATTATATAGTCTGACCTTTTCATTTTACAGATAAGGTAAGTGAGACCCATCAAGTTTTCATAATTTGATTATAACTTGGTAGTAAATGATTGACCTAAATCTTCTAACACTTCCTTTATCACTCCCTACTCTATCATACTGCCTTTTTTTTTTTAAAAAAAAAGCAATTGGGATTAAGTAACTTGCTCAAGGTTACGCAGCCAGGTGTTTCTGGGAGGGTGCTAAGTGTCTGAGCCCAGATTCGAGCCCAGGTTATCCCGACTCTGGGGTGGGTGCTCTTACTCACTGTGCTACCTGGCTGCCCCCATACTGCCTTTCTAAGCAGAGACAGTGGAGTATATCTGTTTAGCATGCAAACAAAAGCAGCTTTGTTGGAAAACCTGGTGGAAGAAAGGACTTTGATCATAAATGACAAAATAATTATGTTTCTGTGGTATATTTGTATCTCGTCATACATAAGACCTCAGGATTGGGTCTGTGATAGAACTAGTATTTCCGTGATGAAACTTCTTTCCTCCTTCCCACAGTGTGGGGAGGTTTTACCTAAAAGAAGGCAAAGATACCCTGGGACCAGATCAGTTTATGTAATTAGTCTCAATTTCCCTGTAGCTTTCTTCCCCAACCCCTAGCCAACAAGAGGTAAGTCTAGAACAAAACTGACCTTGGACTTGGTTGACCACAGATTCAGCTTTCTTGTCATCTAAGAGCATAATAAGTCCAATCCATTTGGAATCTAGACCCATCGGACTTGGTATATTTCCAAAGCTCATGTGAGAAAAGTCATTCTGCTCTACACTGCTAACCAGACTCATTCCTATATTGAGACTAGGGGTCCACCTAAAGCAGCCAAATTCCACTGTGTCTTTTTTAATATCCTGGCTGGATTAGGACAAAGTAAACCTTCCTTTGTAAATGTTAAATGACTTTGGAATGTCTCATTTAGTTTCAACATTGAATATGGCCCAACAGGTTCTGATGCTAAAATTGTGCCAGTCTAAATTAAAAACTTCAGGGATGACAATTTGAGTTTTGAGGTTTCAGATCTGCTCTAAGGTGTCACTGATGAAACCTCTGTCTTGGCATGTAGGTACTTAAAAATTTTTTTTATTTCATTTTGTTGAAAAACATTTTTTTTCTCTCCCTTATACCCCCTCCATTATAAAAATATAATTTTATTTTTAAAATATATATTTTATATATATATTTTAAAAATATATATTTTATATATATTTTTCTGCACTATTAAAAAATCGAAAGAAAACCATTTTAATAAATGTGTATAGTCAAACAGAGAAAGTCTTCCATTACTCTGTCGAAATATTATGTTTTATTTTGCATCTTGAGTCTGTCTTCTCTCTGGCAGGAGGTGGGCAGCATGCTTCATCATTGGTCTTCTGGAATTGCTGTTGGTTTATGTATTGATCAGAAATGAGCCTTTTAAAATTGTTTTTATTTTCAATGTTGTTGATGTATGTGCTGCTCACTTCACTCTGTATCCTTTCATGTAAGTCTTTCCAGGTTTCTCTGAAAACACCCCTTTCATCATTTCTTGTGACACAGTAGTCTTTAATTACATCCATATACCATAATTTGATCAACCACTCCCCAGTTGACCTTCTTAGTTTCTAGTCTTTTTTCACCACAAAAAAGAGCAAGAATACATTTTTTTTGTACAAATGAGCCCCTTTCCTTTCTTTGAATTATAGGCTAGTATTGGTATTGGTCATTAACAATTAGGGACTTTTGAGGCACCTTTCCAAATTGTTTTCAGAATGGGTGGACAGATCCACCGACAGTGCATTCATTGATAATTTACATGTTTCCCTACAACCCCTCCAACATATGTTTTTACTTTTTTATTATATGAATGTAGGTATTTTAATAAACTACAATAAGATCATCAAGAAGAACAATAAAACTTATACTGCATATTAAATAAAGTGATGCACGGAGACAAGTTTTCTTTATGAAATAACACATGATAAATTTAACTCAGTGTAGAATAATAGATCCAGAAGCAATCTCAAGATAGCATCTGGTCTAGCCCTGTGCCTTCAGGCATATTATTATCTAAACCATCTAGGACAGATAGTTGTATAAAGGCATGGGAAAGGCACCACTGCATTTGTCAACTGGATCCTTAGGCTTGGCAGAAAATTAAATGTACTGGGCCAATCCTATTAATTCCATTAAATGCTGCTTGTCATTTTATGTGAAAAGATCACATAGTCATGGTCATTTCACTACAAGAAGCTGTACCTTAGAATTTATTGCTGAAATATGTGAATGTTTACCTTTTACTGCTAATTTGCCAAACAAATCCCAGATTGTAATATGGATTTACTTCCTCTTCACTCCAGCTGTTTGGGGGAGGATTGGAGTGATATTTGAAAGGCAAGAAACTTTTGAGCAATTAGTTGAAAGCTCAAACAGCATAAAAAAAAAAAGATAATCACGGGGCGGCCAGGTAGCACAGCAAGTAAGAGCACCGGCTCCAGTGTTGAGAAGACCTGGAGATCGAATCCCGGGCTCAGACACTTAGCACCCATATGTGTATATGCACATACATACATACATACATACATATATATATATATATATATACATACATTCTTTAGGCTATCACTTCTTTTTTTTCATTTTTCAAATGATTTATTAACTTCTGATTTACATCATTCATTTCCACCAGATTTTGAGTTACAAATTTTCTCCCCATTTTTCCCTTACCCAAAATTGCCTCAAAATAGCAATTCCACAGGATATCCCCTCCTCCAATCTACTCTCTCCCATATCTTCTCCCTTTGACATTTCCAGTAGGGCATGGTGGATCTCTATGCCCCAGTGCTTGTATATTTTATTTCCCAATTACATGTAAAATAGTATTAATAA
>NW_027185809.1:25087475-25126557 GCF_028583685.1 Petaurus breviceps papuanus
CTCCTCCTCCTCCTCCTCCTCCTCCTCCTCCTCCTCCTCCTCCTCCTTCTTCTTCTTCTTCTTCTTCTTCTTCTTCTTCTTCTTCTTCTTCTTCTTCTTCTTCTTCTTCTTCTTCTTCTTCTTCTTCTTCTTTCTTCTTCCTTCTTCAACAAAGAAGGAAATTGGGCTAAATGCTCTCTCAGCTGCCTTTCCTGACATATAATAGAATTGTGAATCACATTGGAAATCTTTTTGGGCTGATCATGCAATGTCCAAACGATGCCTCCAGATGTCAGTATAAACTCAATCAACTGAGACAAGGACTTCCTAAATGGTAAGGTTTGTAAAGCTCATTTCCTAATTCTTTACATGAAAGTATATTACTGTATATCAAATAATCATTCCCCTCAAATGCATGAAATGGCTTCCTATACTTGAAAAATACTCTTGTATAAACTCTTAGGTTAGTTGAAAAATGCATATATCTGATAAATAGTTGGATAAGAAGAAAACTTACTATTGGTCTCATTTAAGACTACAGTTATTGATATACTATAAAATTTACTCCCATTCCTCTAAAATTAACATTGAGTGTTTTTTTAATAAACAAAGAGAACCTCAAAAATTATTAAGGAAAATTGAAGGTCATTTTCTGAAATTCTCTACATTCAGAGATAGAGTGTTATTCAGAGATATTTTTATTGGTAAGGGAAAAGGAATCATAGTTATTTGGTGTCCATAGAAACCATTAAAAAATAAGTGGCTGGACAAATTAGCCCATGCTTGTTAAAGTGGCATCTAAAAAGGGGTTAGCTCTCAGCGGATGTTGCTAGCTACTGGATGAAAAAGGATTAATTTATCCCTAACACCCAATGGTTGTCAATCAAGTGAAGAGCTCCTAATACTGGCGACTAACCTTAGGGGCTGAGAGACTGATGAATCGAAGGATGAAGCTGTTTCAAAGTCCTGGGTCTAAAAAAAATCATAATCCTTGTTGCCAAGGGGATCACTCTCCTTGAGCAGAGGAAAAGTGGAAAGAGAAAGAGAAAGAAACCCTTGATTTTCTAATGCAGACATGTCAGAAGAGGTACATTAGTGTACAATGTATGTGAAATATAATAGTATTTTAGCGGGAATAAAATGAGCCTGCTACTGCCTCTGGGAATACGGTTGATGCTTGGCATTCCTAACCAAGAATCCAGGATTTCCATTTACTAGGAAATCTGAGCTTTTGTTTTCAAAGCAGCCTCAGAGATACCAAGTCAGTTGTTAAGTGTTTGATATGTAGATACATTTTCTTTTCAAGATTGAATGTGTTAGCTCTCAAGTGTGTGAGACTTATGACACCCTCTTTTCCCCCTCTCAGCCAACCCAATAATCTGTAAAAAATCATTGTAAAATATAGCACATCTAAAGAATGGAGGAGCATGGCAAGGCAGGGAAATTCAAATGTTAGGGTTTTCCAGGCAGATGGCAAGAGCACAGGGAAACCTGACATACCTTGAAGGACTTAGATGGTATATTTAAAATGTGAAATACTTCCCATGTCATGGATCCTGAAATTGATTACCATGCAGAGGAAAGTCATCCTTCTGCATAGATGAGGTGATGGGAGAAGGAAATAATAAATGATAATGTTTAGATAGAAAACAATGTAAACCTTGAAGCTTGGGCTGAGTATAACTACAATTGGGATACATATAGATTGCTCACTTATATAAGTGAAGTCCTTGATAGAGAGACCCTAGCCATTCAACCAAGAGGTTTAGTCAAAAGAAAACATTAAACCAAAAGCTAGTAGAGAGAACTAGAAGCTAGTAGAGAAAACTCTGTTCTTTATTCCAACAAATTTGGTGCCTGAGGCAAGGAATCTCCTATTGGAAATAAAATGCCTTCTATCTAAGACTCAGAAAGGAAAGACAAGCTATTCTATAAAGAGAGAATGGGCCATGCCCTGGCCTGCAGGCATTAGGAAGGGTAGTGGAAGGGGAACTGAATAGCTAAGGTTTGGATCTGGCACTTCCTCTTTAGCCTATACAAGAATATATGTTTGCCTAAGGCAGAGTAGCACCCAAAGTATGCTAACTTCCTCATAGTGGCTCTCCCCTCTAAATATGTTCTGAGGGCACTCTTCCCAAAAGTAATAAACCTTTGCTTCCATCCCCTCTGGTGTTCAGTATGTCCTTCCAGTTCAAACACCCATTGACTGGTAGGTAGAACACTGGATGGAGCATCAGGCCTGGAGTCAGGAAGACCTGAGTTCAAATTCAGCCTTCGACATTTATTAGCTGTGTGACCATGAGCAAGTCACTAAACTTCTATTTGCCTTAATTTTCTCAATTATAAAATGGAGATGAGAACAGCACATGCCTTGCAGGGTTGTTGTGAGGATCAAATGAAAAGACGTGCAAAGTGCTTAATATAATGCCTGGCACATAATAGGTGTTATATAAACGCTTTTTTCCTTCCCTCCTTTTTTTCCTACTAAACAGGAATCAAGAGGAGATCAAGGCAGGAAGTACTGTATGCACCATGCTATGGTGGTGAAATATTTCATTCAGTTAGGGGCATCAGCTACTATTCCTGGTGGTCGGTAACCCTATATGTCCAGATCACAGGGATTCTCTAGTGGTCAGGAGATTGGTTGATTGTGGCAGGCTGGGAAGAGCTGATGCCAAATGCATAGACACCAGCACTCAGATGAGTTATATGAAGTGAAGGGATCCTCTTCGATGACTTTAGCGGGGCTGTTCCAGCTGGCTCTGAGGTCCTCATGAGATCTGATGGAATGAATCTTCTCCCTGTATGTCAGACCACTGGGACTGCAGAACACAGCTTTGCAGACAAATGGAAGACCTTAGGAGCTGTGTTAATGGATCCTGAAGTAAAGGAACTGCTTAATCCTGTACTTTAAAGTTTGCTTTATTGCATCAGAATAGAAGACAATAAATTTAGAGTCTATGCAGAAACCATCTAAAGATATCAGCAACCTTGCAGTTGAGAGGATTCACAGAGCAGCTTGAACCTGGGCTTTCTTTGTCTGGATTATCAGACAGGTAAAATAGGGGAGCACCTGCAGGTACTACCAGAGAAGTGCATTTCCATATTTTTAAAGGGTCTCCATTGAGTCTGTGGTTTTATTATACTCCAATCAAGTTTAAAAGGTTGATTTCACATTGTCCGTAGCTCTTGAGATTTTCTTCAAAGCTTTTGGAGTATTACAAAGTTTATCTCTGTTTTTAAGTTGAGGAGACTGAGGGTGAGAGATTAAATGATTTCCCCAAGCTAGAAAAAGGCAAAGCTATAACTTGAACCCATGCCCCCCATTCCAAAGTACAGGGCTTTTCCACTATAACAATGGATTAAACACAACCAAAGCAGATAAACACTACCTGGGTTTTTTGCTGTGTTTGGCCACCAAGAGACAATGACACTTAGGAAACTACCTATTCGTGGAGATTTGCAAAGGAAAAACAAGAGACCTCAGAAGGTCACCCTGTCTCAAATCCTCATTTTACAGATGAAGAAACAGGGGACAATGAAATCTTCCAGCACTTTGAGCCCAGGCACAGCAGGAAAAAGCAAGAGACAGAAGCCTGAGAAATCAAAGTCAGAAACAAAAACTCCATCTAAGAGTTCAGGAAGGGGTTGGAGTCTGACCTTGGCACAATGAACCAAATCAGAAACTGAGGCAGGAGGTATATGCATAAACAGAAGATACTAAACTCTATGAATAAATATTGCGGATCAAGAGACATTCTTCTACCACGTTCCACTCAAGAAAAACCTAAAAGAAAAGAGTAACTCTGCAACAACAAGCAGATATTGGTGGTGGGAATGGTTTGACCAGAAGGACTTCTGACTAGCAAGGACTACCTGAAAGAAAGAGCAACAAAGAAAAAATGAATTAGGATTCTAGAGGGAAAAAAAGTTGAGGGAAAATAAGTAACTTAGAACAGAAAGTGGAAAATCTTACTCAAGCAGTGAGCTCCCTGAAAATTAGAATGGACTAAATGGTACTCAATAATTTTAGATGAAAACAAAAAAAAAATTGAACAAAATCAAAAGGTTGAAAAATATGTTTATAATATAACAGCATGTAATTATATCATAAATAGATAATATAATGTTATACAATACAATGTTATACATATGATACTATAACATGGCATGACATAATACAATATGACATGTTGTGACATGACAAAACATAGCATAACACTTGTTACAATGCAACATAAAATAATGTGATATAACACAACATGATAAATAGATTATTTTAAAAACTGACCTGGAAAACAGGCTAAGAAAAATTAAGTTAAGAATTATTTAGGTAGCTAGGTGGCACAGTGGATAGAGCATCAGCCTTGGAATCAGGAGGACCTGACTTCAAATGTGACCTCAGACACTTACTAGCTATGTGACTCTGGACAAGTCACTTAACCCCAATCGCCTCAAAAAAAAGTGAAAGAATTATTTGATTTCCTGAAACCCATGTCCAAAACCAAATGCTAGACACCATGTTTCAAGAAATCACAAATGAAAACTACCCAGATTTACTAGAACCAGAGGGAAAAGTGAAAATAGGAGAAACTCACGGGTCATATGCTGAAACTCTAAAATGAAAATTCTCAGCAATGAAAGGTTCAGAACTTCCAGGTCAGTGAAACAATATTGCCAGTATCCAGAAATAAATAATTAAAATGTTAAATATTTACAGTCAGGATCATAGAAGGCTTTGAAGTAACCACTATAAAGATGAGAAAAATCTTGAAAAAATTATCTAGAAAGAAAAAGCTTTATAAACAAGAATAATTTATCCTGCATGACAGCATAATCTTACACAGGAAAAATGGATCCTCAGTGAAAGAAAAGACTTCTACCCTTTCCTGATTAAAAAAAAAAAGACTAGACATGATTAGAAACATCAAAATGAAAACATGGAGTTAAGAGAGACTAGAAAGGATTGGAAAGAGCTAAACAATTGGTGATGAAATTCTTACATTCTATGAGGGGAAGAGAGACAAATGATTCTTTAAAATCCTACTACTGTCTTCAATGGTCATAGAGAGAATTAAACAAGATAAACTTAAGTTCTAGCAGTGGCTTAGTTCTGCATTGATAATCTTAAGGTAGTAAGCAAAAGAGAGGTAAAAAGAATGAGGAGAAATGTCTGGAACTTACTATGTATCATAATTAGGGTATACAAGAAAAAAATACACAAATGTAGAGAGAGAAGAGGAGGGAGCAGATATCAAATGAACCTTACTCTTTTTTGAACTGGATAAGGGAACACTGAAATATATATGGGCAGCTAGGTGGTAAGATAGAGTGCCAGACTTAAGGTTAGGAAGACTCATTTTCCTGAGTTCAAACCAGGCCTCAAATGCTAGTTGTATGACTCTAGGCAAGTCCCTTAACTCTGTTTGCCTCGGTTTCCTTATCTATAGAATAAACTAAAGGAGAATATGGCAAACCACTCTTTGCCAAGAAAACCCCAAATGAGGTCACAAAGAGTCAGACAAAATTTAAAATAACAACAACAAACATATACGTGCAGAAATACACAAAAGATTTGGTATTGTAATACATTACACTCAAGAGGGAAATGAGTTGGGATAGGAAAAGGAGAGAAGGAAGTTTCAAAGGAAGAATTGACCCAGGAAGGAGAGAGTCACAAACAAAACAATATTTGACTTCAGATGGTGGATAAAGAAGGGCATAAACTTTTTAAAATTTATTTATTTTTAGTTTTCAACATTCACTTTTGTAACATTTTGATTTCTAAGTTTTCTCCCCTCCCCAAGACTACAATAATATTAAACATATTTCCACATTAGTCATGTTGTGAAGGAAGAAGCAGAACAAAAGGGAAAAACCATGAGAAAGAAAAAAACAAAACAAAACAAAAAGAGGAAATAATACGCTTCAAACTGTATTCAGACTCCATAGTTCTTTCTCTGGAAGTGGACAACATTTTCCATCATGAGTCTTTTGGAATTGTCTTAAATCATTGCATTGCTGAGAATGCCTAAGTCTATCAACACGGGTTGTCACACAATGTTGCTCTGTTATTATATATGATGTTCTTCTGGCTCTGCTCACTTCACTCAACATCAGTTCATATAAGTCTTTCCAGTTTTTTTCTGAAATCTGCCTGTTCATCAGCACAAAGTATATTATAGCACAATAGTATTCCATTACACTCATATATCACAACTTGTTCAGTCATTCCCCAGTGGATGGACATCCCCTCACTTTTCAAATTCTTTGCCACCACAGAAAGGGCTATAAATACTTTGTAATGTGGGTCCTTTCCCCTTTTTTTATGATCTCTTTGGGATACAGACCTAGAAGCGAATCAAAGGGTGCATACAGTTTTATAGTCTTTCCAAATTGCTCTCCAGAATGGTTGGATCGGTTCACGACTCCACCAGTATTACATTAGTGTTCCAATTTTGCCACATCTTCTTCAACATTTGTCATTTTCCTCTTTTATCATGTTAGTAAATCTGATAGTTGTGATATTTTGGTACCTAGCTCAGAGTTATTTTGATTTGTATTCTCTAATCAGTAGTGATTTAAAACATTTTTTTCATATGACTATAGATAGCTTTAATTTCTTCATCTGAAAAAATGCCTGTGTGTATCATTTGACCATTTATTAATTGGGAAATGATTTGTATTTTTATTTTAACTCAGTTATCTATGTATTTTAGAAATGAGAAACTGGCTATAAAAATTGTCTCTTAGCTTTCTGTTTCCCTTATAAACTTGGTTGCACTGGCTTTGTGCAAAACCTTTTTAATTTAATGTAAATAAAATTATCCATTTTGCATTTCATAATGCTCTCATTCTCTTGCTTGGTCACAAATTCTTCTGTTATCTACAAATCTGATAGGTAAACTATTCCTTGCTCTCCTAATTTGCTTACAGTATCACCCTTTATGTTTAAAACATGTGCTCATTTTGATCTTATCTTGGCATACAGTGTAAGATGTTGGTTTATGACTAGTTTCTGCCATATTATTTTCTTTTTTTTATTAAATGCTTTATTAACTTCTAGTTTACATCATTCATTTCCGCAAGATTTTAAGTTACAAATTTTCTTCCTGTTTTTCCGCTAACCACCACCCCAAAATAGCGATTCCCACTGTATATCCCCTCTCCAATCATCTCTCTCCCATATCTTCTCCCATACCCCCTCCAACTTTCCAGTAGGGCACGGTGGATGTATATCTTATTTATTATATACAGGCCCAGTGTCTGTATATTGTATTTCCCATTTATATGTAAAATAATATTGATAATAGTGTATATATACATATATTAAACATTTGATTTTAAAACTTTGAATTCCAGATTCATTCCCTTCATCCCTTGTCACCCACTCTTACAGGGAAGATAAGGAATTCAATATGGGTAGTACATGTGTAGCTACACAAAACATTTCTATAGTAAATATATTGTAAAAGACTCACTATATTTCCTTCCCTCCTATCCCACCTCCAACTTGTTCTATTCTCTACTTTGATCCTATCCTTTTTCAAAAGTGGGTGCTTCCAACTTCCCTCCCACCAGCCTGTCCTCCTTTCCATCATCCCCCCTCTCATCCCCTTCCCCCTACTCTACTGTAGGGTGAGATACCCTATTTAGTGTGTATGTCATTCCCTCCCTAAGCCAAATTCAATGATAATAAGATTGACCTATTCTCTTTTGACTTCCTGTTCTTCCCCTCCATTGTAACCATTTTCCCTTACCTCTTCTATAAGATATAGTTTACCCCAATGTGTCTCTCCCTATATCTTCTCATTATATTCCTCTCTCACCTCTTAGTTTCACCTTTTAAGTATCATCCCTTCCCATTAAACTGGTGCTATGCCCTCTATCTATGTATACCTGTACACATATATACACACATTCACATATGTATTCATACACCCCTATACCCTCCTATATAGACATATATATGTATGTATACATACATATATATGTAAACACACACACATTTCCATTCCCTTCAATTATTGTCATACTGAGAAAAGTTTCATAAGTTACAATTATCATTTTTCCATGTAGGAATGTAAATAGTTCAACTTTGATAAGTTCCTTATGATTTCTTTTCCCTGTTTACCTTCTCATGCTTCTCTTGTTTCTTGTATCTGAATGTCAACTTTTCTATTCAACTCTGGTTTTTTCATCAAGAATGCTTGAAAGTCCTCTATTTCACTGAATGACCATATTTTCCCCTGAAACATGATACTCAGTTTTGCTGGGTAGGTGATTCTTGGTTTTAGTCCCAGCTCCTTTGCCCTCTGGAATATCATATTCCAAGCCCTTCAATTCCTCGGTGTAGAAGCTGCCAGATCCTGTGTTATCCTGATTGTATATCCACAATATTCAAATTGTTTCTTCCTGGGTGCTTGTAATATTTTCTCCTTGATCTGGGAATTCCAGAACCTAGTTATAATATTCCTAGGAGTTTTCTTTTTGGGATCTTTTTTCAGGAGGTGATCAGTGGATTCTTTCAACCTCTATTTTGCCCTCTGGTTCTAAAACATCATGGCAGTTTTCCTTGAGAATTTCTTGAAGGATGATTTCTAGGTTCTTTTTTTGATGATGGCTTTCAGGTAGTCCAATAATTTTTAAGTTATCTCTCCTGGATCTTTTTTTCAGGTCAGTGGTTTCACAATGAGATATTTCACATTGCCTTCTATTCTTTCATTTGTTTGGATCTGTTTAATAGTATCTTGATTTCCCATAAAGTCACTAGCTTTCATTTGCTCCAATCTAATTCTGAAGGAATGATTCTCTTCATTGAGCTTTTGAGATTCTTTTTCCATCTGGCAAATTTGGCTTTTTAAGGCATTGTTCTCCTCATTGCCTTTTTGAGCCTCTTTTGCCATTTGAGTTAGTCCATTTTTTAAGGTGTTATTTTCTTCAGTCAGGTTGTTGACTCTCATTTCTTAATTTTCTTGCATTGTTCTCATTTCTCTTCCCCATTTTTCCTCCACTTCTCTTATTTGGTTTTCAAAATCCTTCTTAAGGCCCTCTATGGCCTGTAACCAGATCGTATTTTTCTTGGAAGTTTTTGGTGCAGGAGTTCTGACTTCACTGTCTTCCTCCTGTTCCATGTTTTGATCCTTTTTGTCCCCAAAATAGGAGTCTAATGTTGGGTTCCTCTGTTTGCTTTGCTTCCCTCATTTACTCATGTTGCCACTTAATTACTTGACTTTTGGGCTTTTTGCCACAGTAGGACTCTGCTACCAGAGAGGGGAGCTTCATACCAAATGCTGGTGTTTTCTCAGCTGCCGAGGGTATTAGTTGAGTGTCCTCTCTGAAGCCTCCACATGCTCTGGCAAGCTGGTCACACACCCCAGGACCTTCACCCCAGAACTTCCACCCTAGACAGCAATCCAGATCTAAGCAGATTAAAGCAAGAGTAATTACCCCTCAGACTGGTCACTTGGTTCCCCTACAATCTGCAGGCCAGGAGCTGAAGCTTCCATATGAGGGCAGCTGCACAGCCACTGCACCTCAGGGGCTTCTTGCCCTGGGTTCAAAAGCCTATGCACTCTGAATTCCCAGGTCCCAAAGTCCACACTGCACTGACCTCTCACTTTGTCCTTGGCATCTATGTGTTGATAATTCTAAAAACTGCCACAGCTACTGGTGATCTGATGTCCCTCCAGCTGGTGGCTGGTCAGGCCGCCCTGGGGCTAAGACCTCTGGCTCATGCAGGGCTGGGGTCAGCTCCCAGAGCCCTGGGCTAGCATCTTGCTGCTGGCCTACTGGACTGTCCTCAGAGGGAGCTTAGCCTCTCTGTGTCATTTTGTGGGTTCTGTAGCTCCCAAGTTTGTGCAGAGTCACCTTTAACATGAATTGGAGGAGGTGAGAGCTGGAGCCCCATATAAATCCTGTTTCTACTCTGCCGTCTTGACTCCGCCCCCCCTGCCATATTTTTTCCCAGTTTTCCTAGCAGTTTTTTTCAAATAGTGAGTTCTTATCCCAGAAGCTTTGAGTTTAACAGACAATAGATTACTACAGTCATTGACTACTGTGTCTTGTATACCTAACCTATTCCACTGATCCAACTAGCTATTTCTTAGCCAGTACCAAGCAGTTTTGATGATTGCTGCTTTATGATACTATTTTAGAGCTAGTATGACTAGATCATCTTCCCAAGAAGGGCATAAAATTAAAGAAAGAAATTATAAATACCAGTCATTAGGGTCTGGCCAAGGGGGAGAAAGTAGAGATAGTTGATTGAAAACAGATTGAAAACAGAATTTTAGATCATTAGTATTTATCACATACCTTCTCTTTTACTATTCTATTTTTCTATATAAATTAGAGATTGGGGGAGGGAAGATAAAGGGAAGAAAAATAACAGTTTATGATTTAGGGAAATGAACTAAGCATCATAATTGGGAATGAGACTAGGATGAACTCACCCATAACATGAAATAGGGTAGTCAAGTGGACCAGAAAGCAGAATACAACAACGTGTGGTTTGCAAGAAATAAATTAGAAACACAAATATCCACACAGAGTTAAAATGACAGGATGAAGCAAAATATGTTATATTTCTAAAGAACTAAAGGACACACAGGTAGAAAGTATGATCTCAGATATGGCAACAGTATAAACAGACATGGTTAAGACAGATACACAGGGAAACTGCATTCTTCCTAATGGCTCTATAGATAATAAAGTAATATTAATCCTTGATCTATATTTAACTTGTGGCATAGTATCTAAGGACTTAGAGGAAAAGTTAATCACATTATGGAGAAACATAGCAACACTACAATAGTTGGGGTCCTCAATGTACCTTTCTTAGTCCTAGATAGATATGACAAAAAGATAAACAAGAAGGAAATTTAAAATGTAGATAGAATTTTTAAAAGATTAGATATGGTTGATATCTAAGATTACCTAATAATAGTAATAGAAAGGAATATGCCTATTTCTCAGCTACAAATTACACCTTTACAAAGACTGACATGTTCTAGAGTATACAAATCTAAATGGAGAAAAATAGAAATACAAAAACGCATCTTTTACCAGTTACAACATGATAAAATAATCAATCCAAGGTCATTGAATAAAGAACTTAAACTCAGATGGAAACTAATCAACTTAATTAAAAACATTGGCAGGTTAAAGAACAAATCACAGAAACAAATAATTTCAAAAAAAGAAAATGACAACAATGTGACACCATACTAAAACTTTCAGTGTCTAGCCAAAGCAGTTTTTGGGGGAAAAACCATCTTACTAAACACTTCAGTTAACAAAAGAAAGCACATGACCCAGTGAATGGGGCAGGCAATTTAAAACACCAGTAAAGCAACAAACCAAAAAGGAAAAAAAATATCTAATGGGAAGAGATGAAAAAGAAAATTACATTCAAAATAACTACAGAATGTATAAAATATTCAAGAGTCCCCTTAACAAGACATACAGAAATTATATGATCATGCTAACAAAACATTCTTTTTAGAAATAACAGGACTTATTATTTGGAAAGAAATTATTTTTTCCTTTTTTTTTTGGAGGAGGGAAAGCAAGGCAGTTGGGGTTAAGTGACTTGTCCAAGGTCCCACAGCTAGTTAGTATGTCAAGTATTTGAGGTTGGATTTGAACTCAGATCCTTTTGATTCCAGGGCTGGTGCTCTCTTCACTGAACCACCTAGTTGCTCCAAGAGAAATTAGTTTTTCATTGATGATTCATGACAACAATAAAAATTACAAGAGTGCCCAAGTCAATTTATTTAACTAGCATCTCATCAATCAAACTACTAGAGGACTACTCTATAGAGCTGTAAAAAAAATAATGATTCATTTAAAAGAACAAAAATTAAGAATCTCCAGGGAAGAAATGGAAAAAAGTTGAAAAGAAAGGTGCCTCAAGTAGATTTCAAACTCCAAATTGCTATCATTAAAACAATTTTACTGATGAAAATATAAAATTTTTTTAACAATAGCTTAAGTACACAAAACCCAAAAGCAATCACACTTAGTAGCATTGTGTTTGACAAATCCAAAAATGCAAATTAGTGCAATGAGTCACTTTGACAAAAACTATAGCAAGCCTACAAAGGAGTCTAATCTAAATTACACCATATACCACAATAACCTTTAAATGGGTATATAACAAAGATATAAAAGATCCCATTACAAATAAAATAGTGAAGAATGAAATATATACTTTTAAAATGCATGTAATAGATATTTCATTTCATATGAAATCCTTTATTCTTCTTTGTTCATGAAAATGTTCTTGTTTATTGGTGTTTCTAAAGTTCAAAATTTTTTAAAAAAGAAAAAAATTAAGAGTTTGGAGAAAGGAAAGGTACAAAATATTCCAGGACATATTATATGGAGAATAGGCAAAAATGAAGCTAAGTGTTAAAGGTGTGGAGGAGCGATCTCCTTCTCTTGTACTAGTCTAGGTGATTTTCTTAAATTAAGATTATGACTTTCTACTTATTGCTAGTAAATTTTATCCTTTTAGTTTTGCTTCACCCTTTCTACCTGTTGAGAATATAGACTGCCACTCAACTTATCAATCATTTCTCTTAGTCCTTGTGCTTTCCTCCAATTTGATAAACATGCTTTTTCATATTTTCATATAAGTATCTGAAAAAATATTTGCATGGCCTAGGGCTAGGGACAGATCCTGATTGACACAGCTATGACATCACTCTTTATGAACATTCATTTAACTGACTATAAATCTACCTAACTAATATCATCATGCAACTCATTTCTTCTGCTTGTCTTGGACATAGAGACTGTTTAAAATGTCTTGCTGAAATTAAGATGAAACATATATAACTGAAGATGAAGCTTAAATATTTTGGCCACATAATGAGAACACTGGACCCATTCAAAAATGTTCTGATGTTGGGAAAGATTAAAGACAAAAGAAAGAGGGAATGGCAGAAGATGAGTATCATGGAAACAAAGAAGATGAATTTGGACAGCTTCAAGAGATCGTGGAGGATAGAAGGACCTGGAGGTATAAGACTTGATAATTTCTTTTAAGGGGCTTAAAAGTCACTTGAAAAGATAGGATGTACACATAGAGAATATAAACACCAATAAGATATAAAATAATCTAGGTGACTGATGAGTAGTACAGTCAATAAATTTTTTAGCTTCAAGAACTCAGAAACATAATATTTATTACACCAAATTGAATTGTAATTTTTAGCAACAAGTAATGAGGTATATAGTAATAAATACTATACTCACCATAGTGTGACCCTGGGTGAGTCACTTAACTGTCTCAGTTTCATCGTCTATAAAACGATTGTGGGAAGAAAATGGCAAACCACTCCAGTATCTTTGCCAAGAAAATCCCAAATGGGGTCACAGTGAGTCAGACACAACTGAAACAACTAAACAACAATAAAATAAGCAAAAGGCAGAGAATGTGGGGATGTAAGGAAATGGACAGAGAGGACACTGAGAGTTAGTTCTATTATTACAGACCTTCATGTTTCATTGATTACACAACCTATCACAGTTTTGTTCCTACCTCAGATATGTGAGTGAGAGGCTCCTAGATCCCAAGTCTGACTCATTTTCATGGTGTCATGAATTTCCTCAATAAAGAAAATGCAACTTATGGACAGAAACTAAAGGGAAAATAAATCTACCTACCCTAACAGCTGTCAAAACCATGAGGGCTGAGGATGGTAGAGGGGTGAGGGGCTATAAATCCAGAAATGAAAATCACATTTCTTTGGGAAGAGACAATGTAAGAGTATTAAATATGGCACCCAGAACATTCTATTCTGAACAATGCTTATTAACTGTGTGACCTTGGGGAAGTTACTTGATTGGCTTCTTGACCTCAGTTTCTTGGTATGTAAAAGGATTGAGTTGAGCTAGATGGCCTCTGAAGTCCTGATAAACTTAAAAGTGTTATCCTATGCTCCTACTTATTAGCACTCTGATCTTCCTGAATCATAGAATCTCAGTTGGAGAAAGCCTCATTGACCATCTAGTCTGGCTGACACCTAACCAAAGACTCCCTTTATGATCTCTGCAACAAATGGTCATTCAGCTTTCATTTAAAGACAGATTACTTATTTTCATTATCTGTAAAAAGGGGAGAGGAATAATTAAATTATCTTACAGGACTGTAATGAGAAACATACTTTTCACATCACAAAGTGCTATGCAAATTGAGTTATTATTCTTCTCATCCAGTAGGCAGAAGACATGGTTATCTCCTAACACCAAATGTCAAAACCATTGATATAGAATTCTCCTTCAGTTTCCCCCCATTCCTAGAGCTAGGAAGGGCATTACTGAGGTTATTCAATGTAAAATGCCTCTTCTCTCATTCTCTTCATCTCAACCCTTGACAACATCCTTCACTTTCTCCTTTGTCCTGGTCTCTGACAATTAGGTGACCCTAACTTATTGCCAAGGCCAAACTGTCTACATGTAACCTTGGTTCTATCTCTTCCCATCTTCTCTAGCAGATTGCAGGTTCAAAAATCCCCTCTGTCAAATCTTCAATCTTGCCTTACCTACTGGTTCCTATATTATTGCCTTCAAACTTGCCCCAGTCTCCCTAATCCCTTTTCTAAAAATTTTATTGGAGGGCAATTGGGGTTAGCTGACTTGCCCAAAGTCACAAGGCTAGTAAGTATGTCAAGTGTCTGTAATGGGAATGCAAATTTGGAAGATCTTCCCTGCCCCTAGGCTAAAGTGCACCTGAAACATGGGGGTGGGAGGCTTGTTTTTCAGTAAATACTTTTTGATTGGCCAGTGGGTCAATAAGGTTGTTACATTCTCTGAGCCAGGAGAAGGCTATATAAGCCCTGATGTGAGGCTTTGTTTTGGGGGCTCACTTTGAGAAGTGTTCTGTGATTTGATCTGTATTCTGAAAAGCCGTTGTCCAGAGCCCCCCCGGCTTTGAAAAACCCAGATGTTGACTGGGTATGGATGTAATGGTTGGACAGTCTGAACAAGGTAAACGATATATGTCTGACTGATTAAAGTAAGCTTGTTAACCCATTTTGAGTTGCTTTCCTTTATCAAAGCAGATCCAAGAACCTGTATGGGCGGCAAACCCTGAGGACGCTTGGGGTGCTTGCTGCTACAGTGTCTGAGGCCGGATCTGAACTCAGGTCCTCCTGACTCCAGGGCTGGTGCTCTGTTCACTGTGCCACCTAGCCAGCCTGAACCTAATCCTTAAGAAAGAAAAAGAAAAGAAAAACAAAAAACCTCCACTAGACCATACCATCCTCCCCAGTTTTATCTTACATATCTCCTACCTTTCTCAACCAACTTCTTATAAAAGCTGTCTACATTCATTGATTCTACTTCTTCTCTTACTCTTTTCTAAACCTTCTGCAATCTTATTTATGACCTCATCACTCAACTGAAACTTCTCTCTTAAAATTTTCTAAATCTGATACTATTTTCCCATTGACCCATTGCTTTTTAAACTATTGACCATTGTCTTCTATTAAGATACTCTCTGCTGTCCTAAGTCTCTTCCCTGAGTTTCAGTCTCACATCACCAGTTCCTTATTGGACATTGAAAACTGGATGTCCTGGAGACATCTTAAACTCCAGAAGTCCAAAATTGAACTCATTACCTTTACCCCAAAACCTTCACCTCTCTCAGACTCTTCCCTATTTCTGTCAAAACTACTATGGTCTTTATGGAGTCCCAGTTGTGTAACTTTGCCTTTATCCTTAACTCCTAACTACCTCACCCTACCTAGCCAATCAATTGCTAAATCTTGCTGTTTCTACCTCCACAACATCTCTTCCATTCAACCCCTCCTTCCTTCTCATATAACTACCACCTTAGTTGAGACTCTCATCACTTCTCACTGAAATTATTGCTATTGGCCTCCTAATTAGTCTCCTTGCCTCAAATTTCTTCCCACTCTAGTTCATCCTATAAAAGGAAAAATTGTTTTCATTAAGTACAGCTCTGTCCATGTTACTCTACTGATAATTCAGCTCTCATGGCTCCCTATCATCTCTAGGGAAATAAGCTCCTCTATTAACTTTTAAACACAACCTAACCACAATCTTGTTTCCAGCCTGATTGAACATAATCACCTCTCCCACACTTAGTAGTTGAGTCAAATTAGCCTTCTCTCTGTTCCTTATATATGATGATGCAATTTACCATGTCTCCGGACTAGACAAAAGTCATACTGTGTCCAGGAACATCAATCATGTAATGTAAACTATGCTGTGCTACAAAATGCATGGGAGAAATAGTCTAATTAAGCACTTCTGTAGAATGAACATCTCAGTACCATATAGCCAACTACCAGCATCTAGGATGTCAATGATAGTCCTCATTTTGTTAATTCCATGGAATCCTAGTTTGAATCATTACCCTGCACTTTTCCTCTGGGATATGAATGTCAAATTACCATTGTGATGGTAATTTATTAAGTCTAGTCTATTACCATTACCACTTGGTAATGGTAAGCACACTTCAGGAATTCTGGTGGTTCCTTTCTTGCTATAGTTCTCATGGGGCACACCCACGCCATTTGTACCTTTAAAATGGCATATTCAAATAATATTAGGTCAAACACTTCCTAGAAGGACTGGAACTTAAGGATACCTCAAAGGACCAAGCTGCATAAATTCTGTGTAATTTTATTTTTGTAGTCCATAAAGCAAAGAAAAATGAGAAAGGATGAAAATTTTTATTTCAAAGTGAAATTATGAAAAACATTTTGTGTCAATTGATGTACCAGGTTCTTCTAGTGTTAATAAATGTGCATTGATTAATTAATTTAGTTAACTGGTTAATATTATTGAATTAATTTCATACCTAGCCAATATCCCTTCATGGTATTTGGAATGAAGATTCCACACTAAATGTTTTGAACACCCTCTAACTATCGCTCAGAGATTATGATTATCTTCTTTGTGTCATAAGTGAGCACTCAGAAATAGTATTTTAAATCTACCTATCTCCTAGATGTGTGAAGACAAGGGGTTACTAATTCATTTGCATTTTTCACTATCACAATCATCTAAACAAATATATGGCATTGAAAAAAGGATTTATGTTCCTTGATCTCCCAATGGTGCTGCCTTTGTGTTTCTCTTTCTGAATGAGTGAAAGCCTACAACCTGCCTTGAGAATTTTTACAAACTGAGACTTAAAATGTGATGCTTATTTTGTGGGGCATTTTAAGGCATGTAAAACAGCCTAGACTTTGGAAGTTTGGCTACATGATACAATATGGACAGATCACAAAAGAGAGCAGATGGTAAAATGTTTAAAGTTTCATTTCAACAGAAGGAAGGAGGTAGAGTGAAAGGAATTAGCTCATTTCTAGTTGAGTTCAATGAATATTTTACATAAAATCAGATACCATATGAAATCTACAGCCTGGGCACTACTTTCTATATTAGAAAAAGAACTTTGACTCTGGGTCTAGTGTAAAGCCAAAAATGAGAGGCAACTTAAATGATGAATTCAAACTATATATTCTTCACTCTAATGGAGAGTGATTCTGGAACAGGGATTTTTAGGTCCAAGGTATTGTGTGCCCCCGTCTTCTACTTTTGCCTCTGCTAAAACTAAAGAGGGTACCATAGCAATAGAAAACAAAATATGAATGAGTTTTACCTCTGGAAACCAAAAAAAATCTGTGCATGTCCTGAAATGGAATATAAAGTTTATGTCTGTAACTATATCAAACAAGAGAGCTGATAAAAAGGTGGAAAATAAAATAAGTTATTATCATTCTTATTTACTTTAATTACTTTTGAAGGAATATTTTCTTGGATGAAAATAAGCATTCATTTATAATTCAGTTATGGTTAATAGTAAAAATGGTGCCATAGGTAGCTGTAATAGTAATGAAAATTGAAGATCCCTTTGCATTGCCAAGCTAACAGGTACTTAGCACTTAGTTTCAAATTAGGCCTCTGTAAAGAAACAAGGTATGAACCCTGTTGCTGATGTAACAGGAAGAGGCTGAACAGGGAGAAGCTAATACCATATATAAGGAAAAGCCCTGTCTGGGAGAGTCAGAACTTCCTGGGGCAAGCATTGTGGAGGCAGAGCAGCTACTGTGGGGGAGAGAGGGAGAGAGAGAAAGAGGGAGAGGGAGAGGGGGAGGGGGAGAGACAGGGAGAGGGGAGAGAGAGAGAGGGGGGAGAGAGAGAGAGAGAGAGAGAGAATTTCTCTCAGTAAGCATCTGGAGGCTGGGCTGCTTCTGCTGGACCAAGCATTGAACTGAGAAGTGAGAAGAACCGAGAAGAGAAATAAGAACGGAGCCGGAGAAAGTGATTTTGATTTTTAGAACGGAGCTTTTTAGGAGAAGCTGATACTTTTCTTCTGGGAACTTCTGCTAAGAGCTTCTGAGAACCAGCCGGACCTGCCAAAGACTTCTGAGGGCCATCCGGAGCTGCCAGATGAAGCATGACTGTGGTGTTGGTACTTTGTCTGTCTGTTTTGGGTCTATGTTGATTTCACAGGCAGAAAGTGAATTGAGATGATAGTGCCCTCCATGTGTGTGAATATTGTTGTAATTCTGCTAAGCTTGATGTGTTCAGATATTGTTGTGACTCTGTTAAGTTTTTCTTCCTAGGAACAGAGACTGTGAAGGACATGAGGTGGACTAGACACTATGAGCTTCAATATGGAGCAGGAACTGCATGGAGAACTGGACAAGGAACTGGGAGCTGTCTGCCTTTGAACTCAGGTGGCAGTTGGTTAGATTTGGGCAGTGGCTGGAACCATGGAAGAGGTACCATGGAAGCTGGGAGCCTTCCTTGAGTCCAGATGAAAAGACCTCTCCTTGGGTATTTAATGATGAAATTGTAACTTACTTGTGACCTAGGGGTGGATGGCCTTTGTATTTTCCACTACCCTTAAGCAGGTACTGAGTAGTGACTGATGAAATTCTAACTTAATTGTACTCCATTGGTGGAGGACTTTGACTTCTGTACTTTGTTATTGAATTAAGGACTTTTTGATTGACTAAATGAATGTACTTTGCTTAAAACTATGTGACCACTTTGGTGATAAGTTATTATGTCATTATGAATGCTGTACCTTGATTTTTGTGAATGATTTGCTCTAATTTAGTGCTGAATAAATAAAGAGTTCACTATACTGTGAAATCATAATCTTAAAGCTGTTCATAGCAGCAGTCCTCTGGAAAGCTGCTTGTGCTTGGCTTTACAGTAGCTCTTAAAGTAAACCAATTTATGTGACTTTTAGTAATGCTAGAAGACCATAAATCTTGGTGAAAATTACATAGGAGTGTAATGGGTATATAGGAGAAGTCAAACTTTTTTTTTGTTTGTTTTCTAACATCCTTAATTCAATTATACTGTTGCTATTCAATTATTTCAATTGTGTCCAACTGGTCATGACCCCATTTGTTTGTTTGTTTGTTTGTTTTTTGGCAAAGATACTAAATTGGTTTGCTATTTACTTTTCCAGACCATTTTACAGTTGAGGAAACTGAGGCAAGTAAGGTTAAGTAACTTGCCTGAGGTCACCCAGTTGGTAAGTGTCTGAGGTCTGGCTACACTGTGCCATCTAGCTGCCCTTAATCATACTAGCAACTGACAATGAAATCATGGATGTTTTAAACTAACCCCAGAAAAGCATGACAAACTAGAAAATTTCTTCAAATTTATAGACACTTTCTCTTTTGTACTTTGTCAATTTGAATAAAAAGGTCATCTTATTTAATAAACAGATTTTCTTTCAAAACTTTTGTTTTAATTCCATACCTGACAGCATTGATTTATACAGGCATATGCCACCTAATGCCATTATTTGGTTGCCCAAAATATGAAGTCTGTTGGAACAGTGTTCTAAAGGACAGATAGTCTGATAGTTAATTTTATTCTCCTCTGGCGCAATCAGCGAGATAGCATAAGCAAGATTTTGTGGCATTGTGATGGGGTTTGGTTAAAATGTATTAACAACATTATAATTAGATGATTGGTTGGAACAAGCAGATGTATTTCTATAGAACTGCCATCATCCCAGGATTTCCAGAGACATTAACACATTGACTGTGGCTTTGGAAATTTTCCCTACCCCCCATTAGCAACTTTGTACAATTTCAGGGACTAAGCCCACAAATGCTTCTGAATCCCTTTTTCAGTTGATGACTGCAATCTGGCTTTTATTATTAGGGAGAGATAATATTGGGTTGTCCTCATTATCTCATAAGAGTAGTCTTAGGTATTTGGGAAATGTGAATACAAGAAAATTTAGGGATTTAGAGAGTAAAGTGTTTGTATAAATAGCAAAGATTTTCAACCAATCAATTTTAATATTAAGTCTTATTTTTGTGTGAGAAACAGAACTTAATAAAAAGTCAATAGAAACTCCTGGCTACCGTGAGAATATAGATTTACTCTTATTTCTAGCATCAACTATTTTTAGCTTTGTGTATTTAGCTAGTGAAGCATAATGGAGTCTTTGTTCTAACATGTTCTTAGCAAATGCTACTTAGATTTGCAAGAGGTTGCAACTTCCCATGACAACATACAATCCTTACTTAGTATTTCTAATGAGAGGAAGGGGCTGTTTAGTGACTCAGTGGATAAATTGTTGATCCTAGAGTCAGGAAGACTAATCTCTCTGAGTTCAAATCTGGCCTCAGATACTTCCCAGCTATGTGACCTTTGGCAAGTCACTTTACCCTGTTTGCCTTAGTTTCCTCATCTGTAAAATGAGTTAGAGAGGGAAATGGCGAACCACTCCAGTAACTTTGCTAAGAAAATCCCTAATGGGGTCAGGAAGAGTAGGACACAACTGGAAATGACTGAACAATAACAATTAGGGAAAAGAACAAATTTAAATAAGGAAAGGTTCAAAAATTTTGTGAGTTCAACTTCAATTATGAATTCCAATGTATCACAATCTTTTGCATTTTTTCCCCATAGCTTCTAAAACAGCTGCTTATCTTTAAGCACAAAACTATTGGGATGGAACATATTTTGGTTGCTTTTTAATTTTATAATCAAATGTTAGTCTTTTTATTTGAATTTATAAAGAATTTCCACCTATAAAATAAGTGGGTTACACTAGAACATCTTCAAGGTCTCTTCCAGTTCCAGCATTCCATCAGACTATGCAATTGCATTCCCAAATATCTACCACTGCCATGAGCCAAGAATTAACCTTAAATTCTCCAAAAGTACCAGTAGCAACTGGAGATCATGTTTGTTATAGGTCTATAGCAATCACTGATCCCAAAGAAAGTCTGAAAGAGCTGAACACAAAATTTTCCAGGTCAAAATTTCCTGAACATTTAAAGTGACATCCAAAGGCCATTCTGTAGAGACTAATCCTGGCCAATCTTCCTCTTCATTTAAATCAGACCACCCAAGTGGAAAAGGAATATGACAATCAGCTGTCAACAGGACAGAAACTATGCAGCCAATATGGAAAGACCCAAGAGATGTCATGTGTTTAGATAATTCCTTTCCTCACAGTGGTACATATATAAATATAATCCTAGAAATGGGAACTAAAAGCCAGATTGAGCAGCTGCAAATACAGACTACAAATCTACAGTCTACTTACCTTCTAACTTCCTCCCAACTGTTCATACTAATGTTTGTAGTACTACATTATGGAAACAGGAAACAGAAAATATTATCTTCAACACCACACAAAATCTGGCCACAATCTGCATTGAAATTTGAGGTTCTTCTGAAGCATAAGTTGCACCAAATGAACCCAAACCAATGACACATAAATTTAAATGATCCTCTTAGAGCTTTCAGGATTCAGGTATCTCCCTCCCTCCCTCTTTTTCTTACCTCTGAACTACATATATTCCACTGTATCTTCTTGCTCCAGAGGATATGGGAAATATAAAGATAATGGGTTAGCTATGTGAGACTGAAATTAGATAATCTGTGTAGTTTGGAATGTGGTGATTGTAATCACAGAGTAGGACAAATAGTGTATTCAATGTTCTAATACCTTAATTTTTTTCAAGGGATACTTTTATAACACTATTTCTGCTGCTTGCAATGGCTACCAATTGACTTATCATTAGAATTGGCAAAAGGGTTCAAATAAATGTGAAACAATTGGGACTTTTACCTAGAATGCAAATCAACTCAAATGGTATTTATGATTTTAAAAAAAGGGGGGGGGAGGGGGAAATGGGGCAGCTAGGTGGTTCAGTGAATAGAGCACTGGCCCTAGAGTCAGAAGAACATGAGTTCAAATCTGGCCCCAGACACTTAATACTTACTGGTCGTGTGACCTTGGGAAAGTCACTTAACCCCAATAGCCCTGCCCTCCCCCTCCAAAAAGCAAAAAAAAAGGGGGCGACTTACTTTCTTCCTTAGTCCCAAGGTTTTCAGGAGTCAAGAAAATGAATAGACTGTAAGTGAGGGTGCACAACACATTGAATTGCACTTTGTGACTCTTTAAGTGCAGCAGAGCCAAGTGAATAGAGAGCTGGCCTTGGAGTCAGAACACCTGAGTTCAAGTCCCAACTCTCATATATACTAGCTGTCTAATCCTAACCAACTAACTTCATCTCTCAGCTCCCCCTAGGAAAACACTCTATAAATTGCAGCACAGTGGCAACACCTGGTGGTAATGAGAGTTTCCTCCCTGAAGAATTCTTTATATTAATGAAATCACAGGTCCAGACCAAAACATAAATACTTGTATCACTTCTCTCAGAGACAATGAGAAGATTGAGAGTGTTGGAGGTCTGAGAACTAGACAAAGTTGTGTTTTCTCCTGGAGGGATTTTGATCTTGCTGCTCTTGGGAGAGTCACAAATTCCATTCTGGCAGAACTGAGAGAGTGTCAGAGAGACTTGACCTTGAAGGTGATGGAGAATGATGGAGGCTAGAGCCAAGCCAACATCCCAGTCAGGATTTCAACACTGAATTTTTCTAATGTGGGCTGAGCTGGTTTTCTTCTCATGTCAAGAAAATCCCTCAGAGTCAGGGAGATTTCATAGAGAAAGGATTGCCTAGACCTTCTTAGAATGCAATCAGATTTTCAGAATCATGTGTCTATTGCTAAGACTAGCTTGGGTCTCCCATAGGACACCAGAAAGTGTTAGCTTCTTATTCACTTTAGCCTCATTTACTCTCTTGCTTTTATCTGTTTCTCAGGGAAGGATGAAGGAAAAGCCAGTCACACTGTTTTTTCTTTCTCTTTCTCCTTGTGGCTACAACCTGTGTGGCCACATTTAGAACAATTATCTTTTTAAGCAATATTTTTAGATTTTCTCATCATTCATTTGGATAGTTATTCAAATCTGTGCCAATTCAGGTTACTCGAGTCTGTACAGAAACCTAAGAAGGAAAGAAGAAACTCAAAGAGGACCAGATTTAAATTATTAAAGATTTTAACATCTAAGTTGTCAGAGCAATGTGGCTTGGCAATCATGAGTCACCTATTTAACTGGAATGAAAGTTCTTTGGAGGGAAAGAGAGAAAATTCTATGAACCAGATTCTGCTGAATGAGAGACAGGTGGAGTGAGAGGGAGCCTAGAGGCAGCCATGTTGGCATGCTGAGTTTGAAAGGAAACATAAAACACACACACAAAACTGGCCGTGTAACCACGAGCAAGTTACTTAACCCCAATTGCTTTTAAAAAAAAAAGGAAACATACACCCTGAAAGTGAATGAGCTAAAAAAAATCATCCCCATAAAAACAGAGGAGATAGAGGATTCCTTTCCAACTCAAATTAAAGAGTGATTGACCACTCAGCACCACCTATTGGTTTTATATTTATCATACCACCATGTGTATAAGACTTGCTTGCATTTCTACAGTATTAGTCTAAGCTAGAATCATGACTCTCCATTAGAGTAAATAATAATATTATTTTAATTCACCATCTAAATGATCTCTCTCTCCATATATATAAATATATTTCCTATGTATATTTCTTATATATATATATATATATATACTATATAGTATATATAGCTCCTACTATAATATCCTGCACACTGTAGTCTGTTAATAAATGTGTATTAAACAAACAAATGAATAAATGAATGCAATTGGAATTTTTAGTGAAGATGGGTTTCTTGTTAGAGGTCAAATGGGTCAACAATAAATTTAAACATTAAAAATACTAGTACAATGTGGTGTGATGAGCAAAGTTATCATATAACTGGAAAAAATAGGATACCCCATTTGAAGGATACATTGAATCTTGAATTGATAAAGCAAATAAAAGGAGGAAGACTGTTTACCTGTTTCTATAACAATAGTATTTCATATAATCTTAGACCTGTTAAGTGACCTTAGAGGTCATCCATTCCAACTTGAGCAAGAATTTTTTTCTGCCACAAGCCCCACAAATGATAGCAGACTTAGAAAGGCAGAAGTGGAGGAGGACATATAGATCATATAGTCCAACCTCCTCATTTGCAGATGGGGAAACTGAGGCCCAGAGAGGTTAAGTGACATGCCCAAAGTCACTTAATTACTGCCCAAGTCAGGCATTGCTAAGATTATTAACATTTTAAGAATTTTAGGAATAAGAAAGAACATGCATTTGTCCCTTCACCATTTAATTTTATTCTGTGTTCAATGAATTGTTATATATGGGAAATACCCAGATGAATAAGATATAGTCTTTGCCTCAGGGTTCTTATAATGTATAATAGAATATAACAGAAAAGAGAAGAAAAGAATAGCTCAGAATACTAGGAGAAAAAAAAGTACAAAGTAATGGAAATTAAAACATAAGTGAAAAAGACACTGTGCCATGAGATCAGATAAGGGGACATATTGGTCTAACTGGGGGTAAGCAAAAAATTGGCTTGATCCTTCAGTAAAAGTTATATAAGCGCATTGTCTTCACACCACTGTAAGAAACTTGGTATATTAAAACCGTGGAAAATGACAATTCTTCAATAAAGAGGGTTATTTTAGTGAACAGAGGGAAAAGGAATGAAAGGAAAAGCCTTAAGGAAAATTTCTATTAACAAGAACCAAGTTGAATTGCAGGCTGTGTAGATGACCAAGCTCAATCTTAAGTTAATATGAATCTGTAGTGAGGAGTGAAACAACAGCATTTCAAAATGGAAGAAATGACTTATTCTCTCTGACTTCAATTGAACTCTCAGAGCTCTATGGAAATTTTAATTTATCCATCTAAAATTTATTTTCTATCACATCACCCACAGTGGATGCTTTACAGTTTCTATTCCCTTGACTTCCCAATTTCATGTCCTTTCCCTCCCCACTCATTCTCAACAGAAGCTCTCAACATTTATCTAAAATGATCCCGTTCATACAACTAAAAGTCTTGTAGCGGCAAGCACCCCAGCGTCCCGGGGTGGCTGCCCATAAAGGTTCTTGGATCTGCTTTGTAAAAGGAAAGCAACTCAAAATGGGTTAACAAGCTTACTTTAATCAGTCAAATATGTATCGTTTACCTAGTTCAGGGGAAAAAGGTCAGCACCCCGAACTTCAGAATATACGGACAGAATTATCAAGACAGAAACAGATCAAGTAGACAGATTTCCAAACTATCCAACCATTACATCCATACCAAATCAACATCTTGGCTTTTCAAAGCCTGGAGGGGGGGGGCTCTCAACAACCAACGGCTTCCCAGAATCCAGATCAAATCACAGAACCCTTCTCAAAGTGAGCCTCAAAACAAAGCCTCACATCAGGGCTTATATAGCCTTCTCCTGGCTCAGAGAATGTAACAACCTTCTGGACCCACAGGCCAATCAAAAAGCATCTACTGATCTATGCTCCACCTAGCCACCCTGATGCCAGCAGGTTTGAACTTAGAGCCAGGAGGACAATGAAGACAGTCTGAGTGCTTCATCTTCAGTTTCCCTGAAAGACAAGGACATGAAGGAGAAAGAATGAAGGTTGTTTAGGGGAATTAATTAGTCAAATGAGAGAGAAAAAGAAGAGAATATCTGGGATTCTTATAGCTAGATGTGGAGACCTCATTTGTGGTTTGAAGTTTTGATTCCACTCGACTTCAAGTGTTTATTCCCTTTATCAGTCAGTCAGTCTGTCAAGAAGTATTTATTAAGTACATAGGAAGTTAGACGCCACTGGGAATGTAAAGAAAGGTAAAAACAGCTCCTGCCCTCAAGGAGTTCACCTTCTAATGGGAGAAGGCAGCATGGAAAAAAACTATCAAGATAGATACACATATGTGCATAATATGATACACATATGATACATATAAATGTACATACATGTGTATATATACATATATAAACACATTATATATGCATATACTAGATATAGATAGAGATATCTTAGGTGGAAAGTAATTTCAGAGCGGAAGGTTCAGGCAGTTGGGAGGGGACAGAAAAGACCTCCTACAGAAGGTACAATTTGACCTGAGTCTTGATGAAAGCCAGGGAAACTGAGAGGGGAATATGAAAAGGAAGATCATTCCAAGGATGGGAACAACTAATGCCTAATGTCTCAGAGTGATGGGAGATAGTGTCTTATAAAGCACACAAGTTGTTGTACATCCTTCGTTTTTGAAGAAGACCAATGACATCATGGGGTAATGTCTTCACTTGAGAGTGAATTGGATTTAAGTGAGGCAGAGTTGCTCAAACTTGTCAACCTCACTTTCTCTTCCAAAGTCACTGAAGTCCAGTGGCAGGACGAAAGTCAGGACAGAATATTGAGGATGACTTTAGTATCTTTGATGTCTGACCAAGCTCTAAGCACGCCATTAGCACTTGCTTCAGATGCCATTGTGGCTACTGGAACAAATTGTTCTCATCTGCACATTATAGGGGAAGTCTTTACCTGCTTACCCTCAATTTGGTTTAGACTGTCTTCCAAGACAGTTTTACCAAAATGTGTCCTCTGTTCACCCTACTTCTTGGAGCCACAGTTGAGAGTTGAGTGACAGGTAGACTGGGCTGCACATTTAGTGCAGTGAGCCAGTAAGCTAGATAGTAGAATACATGGAGAGGAATAATATAACATAATATTAAAAACAAGAAGACTGGAAAGGAAGAGGCCAGGTTGCATAGAGCTTTAAATGCCAAACATCTGATGCTATATTTGCTATGGTGGCAGTAGAGAACAATTTGAAGGTATTGAGGGGAGGAGGGAGGCATTGTAATACCAATGAGATACCCATAGCAGCTACTATGAATATGCATGTGTATTTCCAGGGTAGATTCATAAAATATAATAAACTCTCTTCCTTAAAGGCAAAACCAAAATATTTATTTGGGACATCATTAGAATACCAGGGGGTAAGATTTAACAGGGTACTTTAACAGGGAGGATGAACATTTTCAACCTTCTTTCTGTTAAGCCTCCCCACAAACAAGTTCCCCTAGGCAAGTTCCTCCCTCTGCCCACTCAAGCTGCTTCTCTCTCTGCATTCTCTCGGCAAACTCCTCCTATACTGAGCTCCATGTGACTCAGGCTCTGTGTGACTCAGGCTGTATCTACAAGTCAAATAGTCCTATTAATGGGCAGGGAAGATCTTTCTATTCCATTAACACTGCAGGCATGGGCAGACCTAACTTTAGGAAAGTCACTTTGGCAGCAGCTGGTTGAAGGACAGATCGAAGTAGGAAGAGTCCAATCAGAAGTCTATTGCAATAGTCCAGGCAAGGGTTGATAAGGGTCTTAACTAGTGTTATGACTGTGTAAGGAGAGAGGAAGGGACGTATATAAGAGATGTTATAAAGGTAGAAATGACAAGATTTGGTCATGGATTGAATGTATAAGATGAGGAAGAGTGAGGAGTTGAGAATGATGCTGAAGTTTCAAGCCTGGGTGACCGGAAGGATAGTGGTACCCTTGACAATAGTAGACAAGTTAAAAACAGAAGTTGGGAGAAAGAAAAGTTCCTTTTCAAGCATATTGAGCTCATATTTGGGAGCGGATGCTCCTTTGAGATGTCCGAAAGGTAGTTGGTGATAAATGAGTGGAGCTCAGCATGGATGGGTATATAGACATGTGAATTATCTGCATAGATTAGAAAATTGAACCCATTAGGCTCAAGATGAAATGTGCTGATTAACTGAATATTGGAAATGGGTTACCAGGTTACAAGGAGGATGGTCATTATTTGGTATTGATGATCATTATTATATTACCTTGGTGTTTTATTTCATGGTATTTATGTTAATTGAGTTTTATTGGTGACTTTGATGATATGTACATCTCCTCTCTAAACTTAATACCTGATGTGCTAAGTGGTTTAATCTGTAACAAGTCTTAGTTTACATATAAGGTCTATTCCTAGAGAAAATAGTGGTCAGCAATATACAAAGCTGAAGAGAGATTAAGATGGATGAGAATTGAGAAAAGATCATTAGATTTGGTCTTTAAAAGATCACAAGTCACTTTGAAGAGGGCAGTTTCAGTTTAAAAATGAAGTGCAATATATGTGTCGTTTTATGTATTGAAAGGGTTCAGAAGAATTTGTTTGAGAACAGTTGTGTCCTCACCTGAGGATGGGGTGGGGAGTGACTTCAGTTGATCTCAAGTCTTTAAAAAAAGCCCCAGTTGTTCTGGGAGCTCTTTTTGGAGCACAGCTATGCCTTCCTCATCTCAGGTGTGGGGGTAGGGGTTAGGGGCGAGGAGCCACCGTGATCTGGAAAATCCACATACATTTTCTTGGTCCTCCTTTGGTACCAAAAAGTCTGAATAATCATGATATTAAAGAATAAAATATGTTGATATTACATATTATACATACATTTTATGCATTTCTGAGTTTCTAAACTTTTTCTGTGCCATCTGCTGCTTCTGCAAAACTCCCAAAAAAATTCCTTTTAATTTCTTACACTGACCTATAAGATATCAAAACTGCAACAGGAAAAGTTGCAGTGTGGAAGAGAAGGAAATCTCTGGTTTTCGTTTTCCTTTTCTCTAAGTTTTATCTTTTATTGCGTTGTTTTATTCTATTTTCTTTAATTAGGTTGAAACAGGCCCTTGTTAAGTACAAAGTAATAAGTAACCTCTGGTAAACTTTGTAAAATGCTCTTTGTTGGCTTTGCATAACTCTGTACTTAAGAGTTTATGATCTGCAGACTCACCAACTATGGTAGCTCTAGGCCCTCCTTAAATTAATTTGAGACTGTGCTGAATGGACTACTGAAACACTTCACATGGCATTTAGGAAACCATGTATGTGTGATTGATCACTTAAGAATGATGAGCTCATGGTTGCTTTGGACCATCTATGACTCAGCACTGAAGGACTTGAGATGATGAAGTAAGTCCTTTATTGGTCAATGAGCCTGTCTACCGGCTCGTTCTCTACTGCTTGCAAACATGACCATCTCTCCCTTATTCCAGAAAACAAACCAAAAACCAAACAACTCATTTGGACCTTTTAACCTTGCTACCAATTGTCTTATCTCTTCTAACCTTAGTAGCTGAACTCTGGAAAGGTCATCTACAATAGGAGCCTCCATTTCCTCTCCTTCTACTCTCTTCTTAACTCCTTAACAATCTAGCTTCTGACCTTATCATTCCAACAAAACTGCTCTCTCCAAAGTTATTAATGATCAAATCCAATGGCTTGCTTTGTATATATTTGTTTGCTTGTTGTCTCCCCCATTAGATTGTAAGCTCCTTGAGGGCAAGGTCTGTCTTTTGCCTCTTTTTGTATTCCCAATGATTAACACAGTGCCTGGTCTTAATAAATGTTTACTGATTGATTATTAATTGAATAGGAAGAATCTACAATTCAGTGAACCTTTAAAAAGGGAGTGACTCTGATCTTGGTTCTTTTTCTCTTCTTTTTTTCTGGCTGTGAATAGTGTCAAAATTCTTTTACGCGGCTTCCCATGACATGTAATGAGAATAGCAGCTTTCTCTATACCCACCAGATACCAGGTAGCCATGAGCATGTGCCCTGCACTAGTGAGCCTGATCCTGGGTTTGGAGCTGCCTCTTCTCTTCTGTTTTTGTCTCTGGATCTTAGGTAAATGAATATTGATTCCACAATGGATGTATATAGGATTGGAGGCCACTGTTGTGAATTTAATGGGTGCAACTTCTGAAAAGGGTGATCATCAACTAGAGGAGAAGGTCACTCTTTGGCCTGGTCTGAGGAAGACATTGAAAAGCAGAAATAAAATGTAAGATACCTACTGTCCTACAAATTGCTTCATGTTCCAATGTTTATGACTCAACTTTGTAGCAGATTATAACAGTGCTTTTAAGTTACCAATTCTTTAATTTTATCAATGTGTCTTATAGCATTTCATTTGTATATAAGAAATGAAACCTGTCTCATATCTGATTCATATGGTATACAGTCATCCCGTCCATATTGCAACTTTCCCCATCATTGTTTCTGTATGTCACAGGTTGGCATAAGACATTACATGGGAAAGGTCAGTATACAATGCAGAAAAAGTTTAGAAACTCAGAAATGCATAAAATATATGAATAGCATTGTATACTATAAAAAATTTATCTTTTAATACCATAAATATACTCATATTTTACAATAAGGTATTGTAAACACCTATAGCAGCAACCACACTGGCATACCCAGGATGGCTGCTAGCACAGATTCTTAGATCTGCTTCACTAGGAAAGATAGCTGTTTAAGAGGTCAACTATCTCTTTTAATTACATTCACTAGTTCAGGGGGAAAGTTGGCACCCTGAGCTTCAGAGAAAGTACAAGCAGAGAAAATACAAGACCAACAGACAGGGCTCTGGCTGCCTGAATCAAAGCAATATTAGTATACATTTCACATATATCCCTGGATCAAGAAAGCCTTTAGATCTGAGCAGTCAGGGAGCTCTGAACGTATGGGCCACTCAGAATCTTGAGCAGGGAATCACAAAATCATTCTCATAAGCCAGCCTCAAGCATATATATGCATGTATGTATATGTATATGTCTATATGTGTATACACACACACACACTTCTTAGAGTCAGAATGGGAACGTAATTCTGTAACATTAATAAAATTTCGCAGCACCAATGGTCATTAGAAATATGACTGCACAGTGTTCAATTGCAAAACACAACAGGCTCTCCGTATAGAAGATAGAAGCAAAACATTTATTCAGGCACCAGAAAACCAAATCAGTAAGCCAATTCCACCAGAGTAGCAAAGAAGTTAATAAGCCATAACAGTACATAGAGCCACAGCATCCTTTAGCTTTCCCACAAACCAACATTTACTCACAAGCATAACTGTCTACCTAGGATGCATTCTGTCCTGCCTCCAGTCTAGCTACTTTTTCTCCCAGTTTCCTGTGGGCTGTGCTCCACCCTTCAGCAAACTCCTTCCACCATAGGCTCCATGTGATTACATTCAGTCTATTGGGGGCAGGGTATATCTTCAAAGCAGGGAAGGTCTTGAAATTCCCTTAGGCTTATTAAGGGGCTGGGAAGATCTTCAAATTACCATTACCATTACAAACTGTCATGACTTCAGTCTCTAATTATATATAGCTTTCCTATATTATTATAGCTTTCCTATAAGCAAGTCTCCCCTAAGAAAACTTCCCTTAATGAGCTCCACATGAGGCCCATTAATGGGCGAGGAAGATCTTTTTTTCAAATGCTTTATTAACTTCTGATTTACATTATTCATTTCTGAAAGATTTTGAAAAGTTACAAATTTTCTCCCCGTTTTTCCCCTACCCAACGCCCCAAAATAGCAGTCCCACAGGATATCTCCTCCTCCATTCTGCTCTCTCCCATATTTTTTCCCAAACCCCTTTCAACTTTTCCAGTGGATCTCTATGCCCCAGTGCCTGTATATCTTATTTCCCAATTACATGTAAAATAGTATTAATAATAGTATGTATATATATGTAATTTTAAACATTTGATTTTAAAACTTTGAATTCCAGATTCATTCCCTTCCTCCCTTGTCACCCACCCTTACTGGAAGGATAAGCAGTTCAGTATAGGTTGTACATGTGTGGCTAATGCAAAACAATAACATAGTAGATATATTGTAAAAGGCTGACGATATTTCTCTCCCTCCTATCCCACCTCCCACTTCTTTTATTCTCTACTTTGATCCTGTTCTTTTTCCAAAAGTGGAAGCTTCCAACTTCCCTTCCCCCCCAGCCTGCCCTTCCTTCCATCATCCCCCCTCTCATCCCCTTCTCCCCTACTCTCCTGTAGGGTGAGATACCCTATTTAGTGTGTATTTCATTCCCTCCCTGAGACAAATTCAATGGGAATAAGGTTGACCCATTCCCTTTTGCCTTCCTATTCTTCCCCTCCATTGTGACCATTTTCCCTTGCCTCTTCTACATGAGATAGTTTACCCCATTCTGTCTCTCCCCATCTCCTCTCATTATATTCCCCTCTCACCTCTTAATTTCACTTTTTAAGTATCATCCCTTCCTGTTAAATTGGTCCTGTGCCCTCTATCTATGTATACCTGTAAACATATGCCCATAAACCCTCATATATAGACATATATATATATATTTTTTTTTCTATTCCCTTCAACTACTGAGAAAGGTTTCATAAGTTACAATTATTGTTTTTCCGTGTAGGACTGGAGGAAGATCTTAAATTCCATTAACATTACAACACTCCATAAAAGAAAAAGAAAAAATTCAAACTTCTCCTCTGGTGCAAAGGGAGGGCCAAAAATTTTTACGTATATTTTCCAGATCGCAGCAGGGGTAGGGAGGGGACACCCCTAACACCCATGATGTCAAAGGGATAACTGTATTGAGTATCTTTCTACTCACCCTTTGGTGGAAATCCTAGATTTGAGCCCACCCCTTAGCTATAAGTAATTCTTCTCTCAGGCAGTAGAGTGGGAGTGTGTAATGAGATAACTTGAAAGAAGTAAAGAGAGCCTAACTCTCATTGTGATGAGCCAGGCTTGCCCCAGGAGTGAACCTAGTCCAGATGATGTGCTTGGGTTCAGAGTAGAGAAAGGTCCCTTAGTGGAAAGGGAGTAGGTGGAATACCCCAGCCTCTTGGGCTCAGCACTTGTGTATGTGGTTTAAAAAAATATTAGGCATGCAAGGTCTCTTATGTGCTCTTCTGTACTAAACAACAACAAACACATGGCAAGAATTCCTAAGTTTTAACTTGTGGCAAAATTTTAGAAAATACCTGCAACATGTGAAATAGAGTGCTATTTGTGGGTGGAAAGGTGATGTTGATAGCATTCCCCATCACCCCCAACTACTCTGGGTGAACCTTGCTATAATCTGAACTACATATAATGTCTATGTTATTCTAACTTAGTTGCTAAGAGATTTATCTGTTTATCCATATGGGGGACTGTTGCATATTGATGTTCCCAGTATGGGTCTCCAGTTTTGGAATCATTCCTTACCAGTCCTGTTTTAAGAAGGACAATAGTGTGTGTAACCTGAAAGTCTGGGCTCATAATAGTAATTATAATAGCTAGCATTTATATGGAGCAGCTTTGTGGCACAGTGGTGTATCAGCAATGCCATATTCACAATGCCTATAGAGATTACAAATATGCTGATATAATTATCCATTACAAAATACGTCATGTTTGCCATATGAGGAAATAAACTAGAAAATTTATTAAGATACCAAAAGACTGAGTCCCAAAACCAGAAAGTGAAAGCCATCAGAGTAGTTATGATATTGGCACAGGTAGATAAAGTAGAAAGCACCCACATTCTCAAGCCTTTAAAACAGAACAGGCTACCTCAGGCAAAGGTCCTCCTCTCCCCACTCACAGCAACCACCCAGGGTCCTGGAAGCGCGCTCCCAGCAGCTCCGGCCCCTGGCAGTCCTCAGCAGGAGTCCTTAGCAGAAAGTCCTTAGCAGTCCTAACTCAAAAAGGGCTTCGCGCTGCCACTGCCTCTGCTGCTGCCGCCGTCACCACCACCGCCAGCCAACGCAGGAACGCTAGCTTGGCTTCCGCTTCCTCTTGCTTCGCCCCTTCCTGCTACATCAGCAAGTCCAACGGGGCATGGAAGATCTTTAAATCCCATAACCCTTACAAGTGGGTAGAGTGCTGGGTGGGGAGTCAGGAAGATTTCTTTGTGAGCTCAAATCTGGCCTCAGACACTAGCCGTGACCTTAGGCATGTCACTTCACTCTGTTTGCCTCAGTTTCCTCATCTGTAAAATGAACTGGAGAAGGAAATGATAAATAACTCCAGTATTTTTGCCAAGAAAACTCCAAATGGGGTCATAAAGAGTCGGACATGACTGAAAATGACTGAATGACAAAAGCATTTACATAACACTTTATAGTTTACAAATATTATCTCATTTGATCATTACAATAGCCTCTTGATATATTATTATCCTTATTGAGGAAATTTAGGCACACAGCAATTAAATAGCTTGCCTAGAGTCACATAGCTAATAGGTGTCAGAGACCAAATTTGAGCTCAGGTCTTCTTGACTCCAGGCCTAGGGCTCTAACCACTGGATAAACAAACTGTCTCAGTCACATAATAACAGAATTGCAAAGACTTTGGCAGCCATCAGATTCAATTCATAGTTCCAAACTATTCCCTCACTGTAACACAACCAACAGTGGTCAGCCAGCCCCTGCTTGCCAGCCTTCAATTAGGGGAAACCCACCTCTTTCCAAAATAACTTTGTCCACTATTGAAAAACTCTCATCGTTAGAAGTTTCCCTGGCATCAAGCCTTTGTGTCTTCCCCACACTGATCCTTTTTCTGCCCTTTGAGGCTAAACAGTGTCAGTTTGATCCCTCTTCCATGCAGTGATCATACACATGCTTGAAGGGCTTCCACATGGAGCCTATTTCCTCCCAGGTTCTGTGTGAGGAGTGTCCAGATGAGGCCAAACAAAACTATAAGGTTCGTGAGTCCATCATATGAGGATCAGTTGAAGGGATGAAAGATGTCTATTCTGGGTCATAGATATGTTGGGTGTGAAGAAGAGAAAATCTAACATTGGGCACATATATGCACATGTACATATATGTATAAGTATATAGAAAATATACACAGACACATATGTACATATGCACATAAATACAAATGTGTATTTTGTATGTATGCATGCAGATCCAGAGTCAGGAAGACTCATCTTCATGAATTCAAATCCTACCTCAGACTCTTACTAGGTATGTGACTCTCAGTGAGTCACTTAACCCTGTTGGCCTCAGCTTCCTCATCTGTAAAATGAGCTGAAGAAGGAAATGGCAAAACACTTCAGTATCTTTGCCCCCCCAAAACCCAAATGGGGCCACAAAGAGTCAGACATGACTAAAACAATTCAATAAGAAGATGTACATACACATGTGTGTATGTCTGTACGTGCATATAATATAGACATATACATATGTGTATGTGTGTGTATGTGTATGTGTGTATGATAGGAGAGGGAAGGGAATAAGAGAGGAGGGGAGAAGGGAAAGGAAGGGAGGGGAGGGAAAAGGAAAAAGGGGAAGAGGAGAGGAAAGGGGAGGGGAGAGGAAAAGAGAAAAGAGAAAGTGGGTTCATTTTCTGTTGTTCCCTGTGTGTGAAATTCTGTCTCCCACCTCTTCTTTGTACCCCATGAGCAATGCTCCTTATCATCCTTAACTCTCTTCAAGGCTCAGCTCAAATTTTGGAATTCCTTCAAGAAACATTTTCTGATTCTTCCGGTTGTTTGTGCCTACCAAATTAGTAGTGTATGTGTGTATTATATGTGTGTGTGTGTGTGTGTGTGTGTGTGTGTAATATGTGTATCTTATATTTATTTAACTGAGTGCAGGAATTATCTTGCTTTGGTCCCTGTAATTCCTAGTGCATTGCATATACTGGGTGCTTAATAAGTGCTTGTTAATTGCTTGATCTCATATAATAATAATTGACAGCAAGGTACAGTAGAAGGAGTAGTAACTCTTGAGTCAAAGGACCTGGGCTCAAATCTTTCCTGACACTTGTTACTTTACAACACTAGACAAGTCATTTAGCCTCCCTGGCCTTCGTTTCCTCATCTATAAATTTATGATGGTAGTATAATAGATTGCCTCTGAAGCTCCTTTCACATCTATATCTAAGATCCTATGACACTTAAAAAGGGTGTCCCAAAAGTTTTAGAGTCCCAAAAGTTTAATACCTTAAACCATATTCCTTTTTGGGGGGCACCCATACATTCTTTAAGGTTTGTGAAGGGCTCTACAAGCATTATTTCACTTGATCTTTACAACAGCACTGTGAGGTAGAGGTAGGTCCTACAGTTCTTACTGTTCCTGTTTTATCATTGAGGAAATTTAAACCCAAGAAAAGCTAAGTAACAACCCATATGAAGTAAGGATCAGAGGTTGCCTTCAAACCCAGCTGTCTCCAGAGTCCACGTTCAGTGCTCTTATCACCCACTACTTCAGGCTACCCAGTTCTTAGCTCTCTCTGGGGCATCTGTGAGGACAGTGCATAATCCATAATCCATATAATAATAATAATAATAATCCAGCATTAATCCAATTGCCCTCATAAAGAGGGAGTAGTCACTGGCGAACATACAACATAGCTTTGGATATTCCATTAAGAGATAACTTCCCTAATGAGCAGAACTAGAACATTTTATACAGTAACAGCAACATTGTCCAATGAACAACTTTGATAGACTTAGCTCTTCTCAGCAACGCAAGGATCTAAGACAACTCCAAAAGACGATGGAAAATGCCATCCATATCCAAAGAAAGAACTGTGGAGTCTGAATGCAGATCAGAGCAGACTATTTCTCTCTCTCTCTCTTTTTTTTCTTCCTCATGTTTTTTCCCTTATGTTCTGATTCATCTTTCACAACATGACTAATGTACAAGTATGTTTAATATGATTGCATATGTATGATCTATGTCAGATTGCATGCTGTCATGTGGAGGGGGAGGGGAGAGAGGGGGAAAATTTGGAACTCAAAATGTTATACAAGTGAATGTTAAAAACTAAAAGCAAACAAATTTTTAAAAAGAGAGATAACTTCCCTTAATCCTGGGATGTGTAGTGTAGCTGCTGATTTAGATCATGCTGAAGGCAATTATTTCTCCTACTGAGTAGCAGAATTTATTTCCTTGCCCTTTTTATTCACACCCCCCCACCCAAGTAGTCCTCTATATAATCTCATAGGAATCACATGAGAATTTGTTTGACCTGACCTAACTGTTACTTATGAAAGAGTGGAGCAGAAATTATCATTGAGATGAGGGAAAGAACACCCTCATCCTGTATACATGGGCATGCTGAGAGTTCTTAGGTGCCAGTTTACTGCCAGTTATCCTTCCCTTTCTTTTTAGAATATCGATTAATTTATCATTACTTTTCAACATTCACTTCCATAAATTTTAAATTTCTCCACCTCCCTCCCCTCCCATCTTTCCCTTCCAAAAAGGGTCAATTAGGTACAGCATTACAAAAATCTGAATTACTAACCCAGTTTCAAAGTTGTGCTCAACTGAAAATATAATACAGATCATTATAACATATTAAAAAATTCAAGAAAGTGAGCCAGCAATCCTTCTTTTGAAATGCATTACTTTTCTAGGTCTCTTTACTACTACGGAGATGAATTTGATTACCATTACTATAGAAGGATAAGCAAAGCAAATTCATTGGCCAGTTTTGTGCTCAGAGAATAGCACAGAATTGAGGAGAAACACTCCAGCTAGCTGTTGTCACCAGGCATTTATTTATCTAAGCTGTTTCTCTGCAATGGAATGCTTTCCTTCTATAAATGAAACCCTTATTCTACAGCTATCCGAAGTGCTTATGATTTTTATTGGGACTAGAGTAAATTGGTATGCTATGAATTCCTGCCTTGTGGCTATTTGCTATACAAAAGCACATACATTGGCTGAGGTTTTGCTAGGCCTCACGGTGCCCAGAATCCCATGTGAAATTTCATGTCCTATAGGAGACTGCTTTGAAATTCTAGTTTTGAGGCATACTTCTCAGAGCAAACATAAATGGGCTACGTGTATATTTACTGTACTTTATGACTCTGGTACATAAGAGCTGTATTGAATGTTTATGAGACCCCCATCTCCGTGAAAACCTGCAGTATATAGTTGGAAAGTATTTTTCCCTTTACTAAATCCCTCATCTCCAGCACACAGGTGCTTACATCAAAATGTCTAAGGACTTTAGTGAGGAAAGAAATAAAAAAGAGGCGTTTATAGTCATGTAATTTTCTTGACTCAGATGAATTCATTTTATTTAATTAGGACCTACGATAGAAAGGTCAGAACAGAAATGATCAGAACAGTTCTGCTGTCTTCCACCCACTAGCCTGACTAAAATGTGCCTCTCTTCTGCCTCTTGCTTTGGACTTTTTGTTGAAGCAATAGAAGTTCTTGAGAACTGACCTTGTCTCAGGATACTCAGATCCACTCCATACCAATAAAGTCTGACTTGACTAAACATCTGATTTTGCAGCTTACAAAGCTATCTCCTAGCACTGTCTACATATGTATATGCAGGGTGCCTATACATGTGTATATGTATACTTGTATGTGCATGTATATCATACATGTATATCTTATGTGTATCCAATATACACACATATGCATACATGTAGATATGTATGTGGCAACTAGGTAGTGCAGGAGATATAATGCTAGACCTGGAGTCAGAAAAACTGATCTTACTGAGTTCAAATCCAGCTTCAGACACTTCCTAGCTGTGTGATCCTGGGCAAGTCAAATAATCCTGTTTGTCTCAGTTGTCTCATCTATAAATGAGCTAGAGAAGGAAATGGCAAACCACGGCAGTATCTCTGACAAGAAAACTCTAAATAGGGTCAGGAAGAGTTGGACGTGATATAAAACAACCGAACAACATATAGATATATACAAAATATAATTAATATATACATTTTAATACATATTAATATATATTAATACATATTATATATAATATAGATAGATATTTAGATATATATCTAAATATATATAGATATATAAATATATAGATAGATATTTATAGATATATATCTACAAATATAGATATATATCTATAAATATAGATATATATATACAAAATATAATTAATATATATAAATAATATATATACAAAAAATTTTGTATATATATACACACAAAAACACATATATCCTGTCTATAATATATGTACGTACTGTATTTCACCATATAATTTTCTTTTTATTTTTCAAATGCTTTATTAACTTCTGATTTACATCA
>NW_027185809.1:25126957-25131371 GCF_028583685.1 Petaurus breviceps papuanus
TACTGAGAAAAGTTTCATAAGTTACAATTATTGTTTTTCCATGTAGGAATGTTAATAGTTCAACTTTGATAAGTTCCTTATGATTTCTTTTCCCTGTTTACCTTCTCATACTTCTCTTGCTTCTTGTATCTGGATGGCAAATTTTCTATTCAACTCTGGTTTTTTCAGCAAGAATGCTTGAAAGTCCTCTATTCCACTAAATGACCATATTTTCCCCCTGAAACATGATACTCAGTTTTGCTGGGTAGGTGACTCTTGGTTTTAATCCCAGCTCCTTTGACCTCTGGAATATCACATTCTAAGCCCTTCGATCCCTCGGTGCAGAAGCTGCCAGATCATGTGTTATCCTGATTTTGTTTCCACAATATTCAAATTGTTTCTTCCTAGCTGCTTGTAATATTCTCTCCTTGATCTGGAAATTTCAGAACCTGGATGTAATATTCCTAGGAGTTTTCTTTTTGGGATCTTTTCAGGAGGTGATCAGTGGATTCTTTCAACCTCTGTTTTGCCCTCTGGTTCTAAAACATCAGGGCAGTTTTCCTTGAGAATTTCTTGGAGGATGATTTCTAGGTTCTTTCTTTGATCATGGTTTTCAGGTAGTCCAATAATTTTAAAATTATCTCTCCTGGATCTATTTTCCAGGTCAGTGATTTTTCCAATGAGATATTTCACATTGCCTTCTATTCTTTCATTTGTTTGGATCTGTTTAACAGCATCTTGATTTCTCATAAAGTCATTAGCTTCCATTTGCCCTAATCTAATTCTGAAGGAATTATTCTCCTCATTGAGCTTTTGAGATTCTTTTCCATCTGGCAAATTTGGCTTTTTAAGGCATTGTTCTCATTGCCTTTTTGAGCCTCTTTTGCCATTTGAGTTAGTCTATTTCTTAAGGTGTTATTTTCTTCAGTCAGATTTCTGACTCTAATTTCATGAGTTTCTTGAATTTTTCTCATTTGTCTTCCCAAATTTTCCTCCACTTCTCTTATCTGCTTCTTAAGATCCACTATGGCCTCTAACCAGCTCGTTTTTTCCTTTGAAGCTTTTGGTTCAGTAGTTCTGACTTCACAGTCTTCTTCCTGTTCCATGCTTTGATCCTTTTTGTCCCCAAAATAGGAGTCTAATGTTGGATTCTTCTGTTTGTTTTGTTTCCTTTGCCTGGTCATGTTGACACTAAATTATTTGACTTTTGGGCTTTTTGCCACAGTAGGACTCTGCCACCAGACAGGGGAGCTTCATACCAAATGCTGGGGTTTTCTCAGGTGCTGGAGGTATTAGTTCGGTTCCCTCTCTGAAGCTTCCCCACCCTCTGGCAAGGTCACACACCCCAGGACCTCCACCTGAGACTGCAATCGAGATCCAAGGAGGTTAAAGCAAGAGCGATTACTCCTCAGACTGGTGCTTGGTCCCCCTACACTCTGCAGGCCTAGGAGCTGAAGCTGTCATGTGGGGGCAGCTTCTCACCCAAGGGTCAAAAGCCCATGCACTCCCAACTACTGGGTCCTAAAGTTCACACTGCTCTGACGTCTCACTTTGTCTTTAGCATCTATATGTTGATAATTCTGGATCACCATATCTGCTGGTGATCTGTAGTCCCTACAGCTGGCAGCTGGTCAGGCCCTCCCTGGGGCTAAAACCTTGTGCTTGGAGCTGGGCTCAGCTCCCAGAGCACTGAGCTGGGGATTCCTGCTGTCTTGCTGGGCTGTCCTCAATGGGACGTTAGCTTCTGTGTGTCATTTTGTGGGTTCTGAAGCTCCAAAGTTTGTTCAGAGTTCCCTTTTGGACTGGGAAAGGTGGAAGCTGAAGCAGCCCGGTGGTCCTGTTTCTAGTCCGCCATCTTGACTCCACCCCTCTTACCACATAATTGTTGCACCCTGTTTTGTTGGTTCAAAAACTGATTTATAAATTTTCATTGCACAATCATCTCATGATATAATTCTGTATGTCACACCATTTAAAAGGTAAACAGAGCAGCAATGTATTCACCAGTGGCATATGGATATGCATTTATCTCTTGTTCATTGCATTAACTTAGAATTCTCCATGAATTTGCATTGTCAGTATAGTTCTGAAAGCCGAGGTGTGTGGTTTGTTTAGTGCACTGCAGTGCTAATGGCATTGACACTCAACCCAATGAAGAGTCATAGGCACAAGGGGAGAAGGCAAGCAGGAGAAGCTGCCACGAGAAAGTCACATGACATGGTAAGACTTGCATCTTCCCAGTTAGCTAAAACTGTATACAGTTTGTTTGCCAGCAATACAGTTTGGTAATAAATGATTTTTAGGTAATACCCACACAATTTTTAAAAAAGCTTCATATAATGCTCACACTCCATGTTTTTTTCAAAAACTTTGGCGTAAAATCTGCAACAATTATGTGGTGAAATACAATACATTCATTTTTTCTTTTTAGCCCAAATTCTGTCTTCATTCTACTCCCTCCCCAACTCACTGAGAAGGCAAATATGTTATACATTATAATGTGAAGTCATGTAAAATATATTTCCATATTAGTCATGTTGCAAAAAATATCAAGAAAAGTAAATAGGAAAACAAGAAAAATATTTTTAATCTGCACTCAGAGTTCATCAGTTCTCTGTCTCTGGAGGGTAGAAAGCATTTTGCATCATGAAAACTTTGGAATTGTAGTAATCAGAATAGCTAAGTCTTTCACAGCTGAACATCATTGCAATATTACAGTTACTTTGTACAACGTTCTCCTGCTTTTGCTCACTTCACTTTACATCACCTCATATAAGTCTTCCCACATTTTTGTGAAAATTCTCTTCATAATTTCTTCTAGCACAATAGTTTTCCATTACAATCATGAACCACAAATTGTTTAGCCATTCTTCAATTTATGGGCATCCCCTCACTTTCCAATTCTTGGCCACCACATAAAACAGCTGTTATGAATATTTTTGTACATATATGTCCTTTTCCTTTGATGTCTTTGAGAGACAGACCTAGTAGTGGTATTGCTGGGTCCAAGGGCATGCACTTGGTCTTGATATCCTCTCACTAACCCAGCAAGAAAAGCCCACCAGCAACTGGTTCCTTCCTCAGGGTCTCTTCAGATTGTGAGCGATAGAGGAGTAAAAGGGGAAAAGAAAGGATATAATGTTTTGTAACTTCTTTAGAGTGGTCCCAACCTGTCTGAAAATAGGGAAAATAGAATTTATTGTTCAGTCATGTCAGACTTGCCCAGGGTCACACAACTAGTAAGTGTCTAAGGCTGGATTTGAAGTCAGGATGGTGAGTCTTTCTGATTCCCAGCCCTGTACTCTATGCCTCTAGCTGCCTAGAAAAGAATTAGAACTTTATTTACTTTAAGAAAGCAAAATAAAAAGTTTCTACTTTTACTATGTGCCAGCTTCATATGTTCCTCATACTCATAACTTTTCCTCTGTTCATTTGACTTCAATATCAAATATATAATATACAAATTCATCCATATGGATACTCCTTCCAATAATTCAGGTTACTATCTATCTATAACTTTTTTTTATGAAATACTATTATTTGTATACAACTAAAATATTCTTACATAGGATCAAATCAACATGATGACGCTCTTTGCTAATTCTTTTAATCTGGTATAGATACTGATAGAACACATGGAGTGTCCATTGGTTATCCCTTGCTCTGGATACTTGACTGGCTCAACTTCTTTTCTGATCATATGATTTTCTGATGATGTACTTCTCTACTCATCATTAAAAGGAAAACATATTGCTGAGGGTACACATGGGCTAAAAAGTTTTAGGATATATATTTCTTGAATTTGATTTTTTTTTAGCAAAGTTTATTTCTTAGGAACTTTCTAATTTTTTTCTTTAAAATTTCCTGCATTTTTTAAAAGGTGAAATCATTATCTGTTGTTCAAACTGCTTCAATGCCCTGGATTATAATAATGTAACCTAAAAACCATTCACTAATATAAATAGCGTTTATAATAAGGAAAATTCAAACATACTTCTGGTTCCTAGGGCAACCAGACAAATCCAAATTTCATAATTTGAACATTTTTTATGTATGTGTGATCTTTCTCCTAAACTTGATACCTAACGGCAAATTATTTTTAGGCTCTTTTCTCCCTACCTTCCCAAAACAAAAAGTGGTAATAGAAATGAAATCTTAGGAAATTTTTCTTTCTTTTCCCTTTCCATCCTTTCCCCTTCCCCTTCGCTTTCCTCCTTTTCTTCCCTTTTTCTCCTTTCCCTCCTTCTTTCCTTCCTTCCTTCTCCCCTCCCTCCTTTTTTCTTCCTTCCTCTCTCTTTCTTTTTTCCTTCCTTCCTTTCTCTCTCTTCCTTTCTATCTCTTTCTCCCTCTCTTTCTCTTTCCTTCTTTCTTTCTTTCTTTCCTTCTTTCTTTCTTTCTCTCTCCCTTTCCTTATTTCTTTCTTTCTCTCTCCTCT
>NW_027185809.1:25131471-25168635 GCF_028583685.1 Petaurus breviceps papuanus
TCTTTCTTTCTTTCTTTCTTTCTTTCTTTCTTTCTTTCTTTCTTTCTTTCTTTCTTTCTTTCTTTCTTTCTTTCTTTCTTTCTTTCTTTCTTTCTTTCTTTCTTTCTTTCTTTCTTTCTTTCTTTCTTTCTCTCTTTCCTCCTATCTTAACCAGGCTATAAGTAAAACAACCACTTATAGGCTAGATCCCATTACTGATTGGCAAGGTAGTTTTGACCTATTCTTTTTCCCCCATCCTTGGGCAATGTGGTAGCTTCCTTCTCCTGCATGATTGCCAAATTGCTGTAGGACTTAGTGTGGATGCCTTATGGACTTTATGCTCTTAGTTCACTTTAGAACAGAACATATAAGTTCAAGCAGTCTACCAGCCTCTGCCTACCTGGTAATAGGTATACACCACCAGTCATTGTAGGAGATTTTTTCTTCCAGTCCTTGCATGATCTCCAGAACTTGGAGGTAGGGTGCCAATCAATATCTAATAACAAAAGGAGACATTTTTCCAGGTGACCAAGAATCTGAAAACAATAGAGGGGATAAGTGGTGATGGGTTAATGAATTTTTTTCATCCCTATTTTCTCCACTGACTTTAACTACTTTCCTGGTGATAACCTTGATTTAGAGCTGGAAGGAGCCTTAGAAATCATCTAGTTCAACTTCTTCATTTGACAGATAAGGAAGATGAGGTCTAGATAGGTTAAGTGACTTGTCCAAGGTCAATAAGTAAATTTAAGAAGCAGAAGGGAAGGGGGAAGGGGAAAGGAAGGGAAGGGGAAAAGGAAGGGAAGAACATAAGCATTTATATAGTTGTGCTAAGTGCTTTACAAATATTGCTTCATTTGGGGGCGGCTAGGTGGTGCAGTGAACAGAGCACCGACCCTGGAGTTAGGAGGACCTGCGTTCAAATCCAGCATTAGACATTTAACACTTACTAGCCGTGTGACCTTGGGCAAGTTACCTAATTGCCCTGCCTTCCCCCCTCCAAAAAGCAAAAAAACAAAACAAAACCTGCTTCATTTGATCCACATAATAACCTTGAGAGGTATTCCTATTTTATAGTCTAGGAAATACCTCAATCTCTGGGATTTTATTTTTAAAAGCTATGCCCAGTGGACTAACAAGATAGGAGTTTGTTGAAATCACTGGAAGAGATTATCTGAAGATTTATAGACATAGCCATAGGAAAGCTTATCCCTTAATTTTTTCCCCAGATGTTCATAGGATCTAAGACATAGTACTTTTCAAAGAAAAAAATAAGAAAAATGATGACAAAGTAAACTCTTAGGTAACACAATTAGAAAAAGTCCTCATTCTTTCTCACTTACCATAAACCTGAAAGCACTGAATGACATCGTATATATAAGAAGTAAGGGAAGTAGGATGAGGGAATGATGAAATAGGACTCCTACCATTTTTATAAATCAATAAACATTTAGTAAGTACTTATGTTTCAGGCACTGTGCTAAGCCTAGGGATACAAAAAGAGGCAAAAATCTGTCCCTATCCTCAAGGAGCTTACTGATCAAAGGGGGAAACAACATGCAAACAAATATATACAAAGCAAGCTATACACAGGTGTAGCAGCAAGCACCCCAAGCGTCCTCAGGGTTTGCCGCCCATACAGGTTCTTGGATGTGCTTTGTTAAAGGAAAGCAACTCAAAATGGGTTAACAAGCTTACTTTAATCAGTCAGACATATGTCGTTTACCTTGTTCAGGGGAAAAAGGTCAGCACCCTGAACTTCAAAGCATACAGGCAGAATTATCAAGACAGAAACAGATCAAGTAGACAGATTTCCAAACTGTCCAGCCATTACATCCATACCCAGTCAACATCTGGGTTTCCACATCTGGGTTTTTCAAAGCTGGGGGACTCTCAACAATGGCTTCCCAGAATTCAGATCAAATCACAAAACACTTTTCAAAGTGAGTCCCAAAACAAAGCTGCATATCAGGGCTTATATAGCCTTCTCCTGGCTCAGAGAATGTAACAACCTTATTGACTCACTGGCCAATCAAGAAGTATCTACTGAAAAACAAGCCTCCCTCCCCAGGCTTCAGGTGCATTTTAGCCTAGGGGCAGGGAAGATCTTCCAAATTTGCATTCCCATTACAACAGGATAAATAGGGAATAATAAAAAAAGGGAAAAAGGGTTAAAGAAAAGCTCCCTGTAGAAGACAGGATTTTAGTTGAAACTTAAAGGAAGCCAAGGACTCAGTATTTGGAGTAGAGGAGGGAAAGTGTTTCAGGCATGGGGGATAGCTAGAGAGAATTTCCTGAGATAAGAGATGGAGTTTTTGTTCTTGGAATACCCAGGAGGCCAGTGTCACTAGATAGAAGAGTGTGTGTAGGGGAGTAAGGTGTTAGAAGATTAGAAATGTGGAAGGGGCCTAGATTATGAAAGGTTTTGAATGCCAGTCACACAGAGCACTTTGTATTTGTTCTTGGACACAATAGGGAGCCACTGGAGTTTATTGAGTAGGGGGCTGACACGATTGGATCTGCATTTTAGGAAAATAACCTTAGTGGCTCTAATAGTAATGGAATTTAAAGATTCCCCTGTATTGGCTTGGTTTTTTATTTGATTGTGTTAAAACCCAGAGCTTGTTAATCCCACATGTGGGATGGACTTGTTGATGTGAAAAGAGAGTGCTGAACTGGGAGGAGATGCTGACTTAGATTTGGAGAGACACAAGAGAGAGGCAGAACTTTTTGGAAGCAGCACCCTTTTGGAGGCAGAGAGAGACTGAGAGGATTGCTGAGGGCCACTTTGAATTGCCCAGGACTTTTGAGACCTGCCACCCAGAGCTGCCAAAGACTGAGGAGACATGGCTGTCATGCTGATACTTTGTCTGTCTGTTTTGCCAGATTTGTCCATTGGTGAAAGACAGTGCTGTTGTTGCAGAAGTCTAGGAACCTTTCTGTTGGTTCAGAGCTCTTGAGACTGTTCTGCAGACAGAGAGTGAATACTGTGCACTGGTGAAGGACAGTGCTGTTGTTGCAGAATTTTTGGAACCTTGCTGTTGGTTCTGAAGCCCTGAAGAAGGATTTTCTTGTTGTATGCTTACAGAAATCCTAGAAGAGGGTTTTGCTAATATTTTCAGGGGTCCTAGGACTGTTCTGCAGACAGAGGATGAATTAATGAAGAGACTGGCAATGTATCTCCTTCTTCAGGGCTTCGGAATGAACAGCAAGATTCCAAGACTTCTGCAACAACAGCACTGTCCTTCACCAGTGGACAGTATTCACTCTCTGTCTGCAGGACAGTCTCAGTAGCTCTGAACCAACAGAAGAGAAATAGGACAATAGTTAACAGGGTTAGAAAGATCAAGTGAGTATTTGTTTTTTCTTTTATTTTTTTTCAGGATGGGAGAGAAATGGGTATGTTTTTTTTTTCCCTTCAGTATTTTTTTGGGTTTCCTTTATCAAGCTGTTGACTCATTTTTCATGATTTTCTTGCATCGTTCTCATTTTTCTTCCCAATTTTTCCTCTACTTCTCTTACTTGATTTTCAAAATCCTTCTTGAGCACCTCCATGGCCTGTGACCAATTCATATTTTTCTTGGAGGCTTTTGATGCAAGAGTTTTAACTTTGTTGTCTTCTTCTGCTTCTATGTTTTGTTCTTTGTCACCAAAGTAACATTCTATAGTCTTTTATTCCTCCATTTGTTCATTTTCCCAGCCCATTACTTAATTTTGAGCTCTTTGGCAAGATAGAACTCTGCTTCCAGAGTGGAAAGTGCTCTGTCCTAAGTTTCTGGGGTTTTGCACAGCTGTTGTCAGAGCTACTTCTAGGCATCTGTAAATTTTCAGTTCTTCTAAGGTGATATGATCAAAGGAGAGGTGTTTACTCCTCTCCTAGCCTGTGGTCTGGTCTGTGAGTGACCACAAGCACTCTTTTCTGCCTCAGAACTGTGAGGAGGCTGCCACAAGCTCTCCACAGCTGCCACAAGCTCTGCCACATCAGCACTCCTCCTCTCCCCAGGACCACCACCCAAGGCTTCGACCCAGATCCAAACAGGGCAAAGCAAGAGAGTCCTGCCCCAGCACCGGCAAAGAGATCCTTCCAAGTGCCCTCTGAGAAGCCGCTTGATCTCCCCATCATCTGAGGGCCTACAGTTCTGGAAGCAGCCACTGCTGCTGCTGCTGTTGCTGCCAATGCCACCACCTCCACCACTCTGGGGTCAGGGGCTACACCACACTCTTCTCACACCCAAATCCAACAGAGTTTCCCCGTTGACATTCTATTTTGTCTTTGGCCTTTGTGGGTTGAGAAGTCTGGAAACTGCCACAGCTGCCAGTGATTCAGTCCCCTGAGGCCTGCTGCAGCCTGGTCTGTTTGAGATGTGTTTCACTCTGTCATTTTGTGGGTTCTGTAGCTCTAAAATTTGTTGAGTCGTTTTTATAGATATTTGGAGGTGTTTGGAGGAAGAGCTCAATCCAGTCTCTACTTTTTCTTTTTTTTAAGCAATCGGGGTTAAGTAACTTTCTCAAGGTTACACGGCCAGTTATTTCTGGGTGTGGTGCTGAGTGTCTGAGCCCGGGATTCGATCTCCAGGTCGTCCCAACACTGGAGCCGGTACTCTTACTCGCTGAGTCACCTGGCCGCCCCTAAGCAATTGGGGTTAAGTAACTTGCTCAAGGTTACATGACCAGGTGTTTCTGGGTGGGTGCTAAGTGTCTGAGCCCGGGATTCGATCTCCAGGTCTTCTCAACACTGGAGCCGGTGCTCTTACTCGCTGTGCTACCTGGCCGCCCCCTGTCTCCACTTTTACTCCACCATCTTGTCTCTGCCCCCAACATGGGCATGTTTGTAGGCCAAAGGCAATGAAGCAGTAAAGAGGGAGAGATTGAGAATAAATGAAAGAGTGCATATGACAAAAGGAAGCAATCATTTGGGGGAGACAAGGTGGAATGGAATCACTTAAACAAGTAGGGGAGTTAGTCTTGGTAAGTAATAAAGCCATTTCATCATGTGAAACAAGATTTAAGGAGGAGAAAGTAACTGCTGTCACCTGAAAGATAGGAAGCGAGAAAGTGTGGAGAAGAGGGAATTCACAGCAAATAGCCTCAATTATTTCTGTAAGAGATGAGGCAAAATTTTCAGCTGAGAGAGTTTGGGGAGGAAGAGCCATGGGAGGTTTTGAGGGGAGATGAAAATGTTTGAAAGAGCAGCTGTGGAGAGTGGGTGGTACTTTGATAAGTGAGGTATAATAGAACCAGAGTAAACTTTTTTTTTCTAAAGAGATTTGGTTTTAAAGGAAAGATACCTATTAAATATTGTTTGCTGTCTATGGTTGGAGAACAAAGGCAAATAAGCAGAAAACAGCTGGAAGGTATTTACAATAGGAGCCTTGAAAAATGCAGTTTCTGTGCCATCAGTAAACTGTTGCTGTGGGAATGCCAAAACACTTATTCCTGACGCGCTCTCCTTCAGATTCTCATGTGGACTGGGAACCTTTCCAGCTGTTGATCATCCTCTTGTGTTCTTCAGAATTCCTTAATGTCTCAAACCACTTTGTCAGCCAACAGTTTGGTCTGTAGACTAACAAACAACACAATAGTTTTAAATGTCTGAATAGTTAGATGTGAAATCGAGGTGATAGTCTACATGCAGTCAAAATAAAGAGTAATCTACTAGGAAGTTTGTAAGTGTAATACTAATTCACCTTGCAAATATTCACTGTCACACTCACATACACTTGACAAACAATTTATGAAAGAAGGTAGTAAAGATGATCACCCCATTTTATTATTTCTGTACATAGTATTTGGGAACTTTTCTAACTATTTGGTACTAATGATGGCATCTTGTCCATTTTACTTTCCAAAAGTTGTAATGTTCTTAGATTCTCTAATTTAGGTTGACCTACCTAATAAAAATGCCTCCAAGATATTCAATAGTGAAAGTCTCTGTAATGACCAGGAATTTCTATAATTCAATTTGCTGTAAATGAAAATTCAATTTTCAACCCGTAGACTAACAATCAGAATTGCTTCTGGGCCCAAGAAACTAGGGCACTGAAATCTCTCTCTCCAATAAGAGGCCCCTTTGCTTTGAATCCACATATGCAGGCTGAACTGTGTTCAGTTTTGAGGGAACCTGACCAACAAGAATTAGATTTTTTTTTTCTTACATTATTTGGCTAGTGATACCTTTGGTTACCCACATGCTGTGAAAAGTTTTTTAAAACTTAAATTTTGGCAAGTGTCTAAGATATGCACAAAATGGGAAGTAGAAAGGTACTCAGGGCTCCCATGCTCCCCCAACCCCTGAAGAGGCACAAGGTTTCAGGCCTGATGTGTCACATAATGATGGTCTCTGGACTGCTGCTAGGCAAACGAGTGCCCTTCCCACCAAGAAGTCAGCACCCTGAGACAAAGCCCTGGAAGCCCTACTCTAATTAACATTCTGGAATAGATGAAAAATTTAATTCTCTTTCTTTTCTTACTTCAAAAATTTAAAAAAGAATCTATGTGTAAGATGAAATAGTGGGCACTGAGCTTCAAAATCAACATCTAATATAATCTCTTGTGATTTTCTTAGTTTTACATGTTGCCAAGTGTTACCATATTGCTTTAAAAATTGTATACCCTTCTAAGATAGCCATTTCTAAAACAAAGGGGATTTTGGCTCTGCAGAGTTTTTTTTTCCTTCCTCCTTCCATATAGTTTGCATACATGCATTTGAGTGAGTGTTTAAAAAGTGGAATGGATCCTGGTTAGATACTGGTTGTTACTGGTGTAGATCAGGTATGGTTCACTGATGGCCAATTGATTGAATGAATAAACATTTGCTATGTGCCTGGCACCACACTGGGTGAGAGAGATGCAAATATAAAAGTGAAACATTCCTTATCAATGAACTTATATTCTTTTAAAAATTATTTTATTTTTTCCCAATTATATGTAAAGAAAAATTTTCACATTCATTTTTTTTTGAGTTCCAAATTTTCTCCCTCCCTCTTCTCTGGAGACAGTAAGCAATTTGAGTTATACATGTGTGATCAGGCAAAACATATTTCCATATTATTCATGTTGGGAAAGAAGATACGGACTGAAAAAAAAATGTGAAAAAATAAAGGGAAAAAATAGTATGCTTTGATCTACATTCAGACTCCAGCAGTTCCTTTCTAGATGTGGATAGCTTTTTTTCATCACAATTCTTTTGTAATTTCGTTGGATCATTGTATTGCTGAGAATAGCTAAGTTATTCACAGTTGATCTTTATTGTAATATTGCTGTCACTGTGTATGATATTGACCTGACTCTGCTCATTTCATTTTGGGTCAATTCACGTGAATCTTTCTATATTTTCCTGAAATCTACCTGTTCGTCATTTCTTATAGCACAATAGTATCCAATTACATTCATATATCACAACCTGTTCAGAAAATTGATGGATATCCTCTCAATTTCCAATTCTTTGCCACCACAAAAAGAGCTGCAATGAATATTTTTGTACAAATATGTCCTTTTCTTTTTTAAAAAATATTTTGTTTTTGGGGGATATCTAGACCTAGTCATGATATTGCTGGATCTGAAGGGATAAAAAATTGTATAGCCCTTTGGGCATAGATGAACTTATATTATGATAGAAGTTGGCACAAATACAGATTGGTAGCCAGGGATGGGAGCTTTGGACTGGGGAGCCGCAGGGATGGTGAATTTTGCTATAGATAGAGATTGTCATGCTGTTTCTAGGAGTGTCAGAAGTGGTCTTATTGGAAGGCTTTAGTCTGAGTAAATTATTTAGTGAAAATTTAAAAGTAAACATTTACCAAGCACAGAAAAAGGTTAAATGCTAGGGGGAGATACAAAGTTTAAGTAAGACAAGTCTCTGCTCCTAAAAACAAGTCTTGTAGGGAGTAGAAGCAGGACCTCCCAGCTGCTCCAGCTTCCACCTCCCCCAATCCATGTAAAAAGGGGACTCTAAACAAACTTTGGAGCTGCAGAACCAACAAAATGACACAGAGAAGCTAACCTCCCACTGAGGACAGCCCGGCAGGCTGGCAGTAATCGGCCAGCACAGTGCTCTGGGAGCCGAACCCAGCCTCATGCAGAGGCTTTAGGCCCAGGGTGGGCCTGACCAGCCTCAGACCAGAGGGACTCCAGATTAGAAGCAGCTGGGGCCATTTCCAGATTTATCAACACATAGATGCGAAGGAACAAAGTGAGAGGTCAGTGCAGTTTGGACTTTGGGACCCAGTAAGTGGGAGTGTGTGGCTTTTGCCCCCAGGGTGAGAAGCCACTGAGATGCCTGCACAGCCAACCAGTGCCATATGACAGCTAGGGTGGAGGCCCTGGGGTGTGTGTCCAGCTTGCCAGAGCGTGTGGAGACCTCAGAGAGGGCACCCATCTAATACCTCTGGCAGGTGAGAAAACCCCAGCATTTGGGATGAAAGCTCCCCTGTCTGGTGGCAGAGTCCTACTGTGGCAAAAAGCCCAAAGGTCAAATAATTGAGTGGCAAAATGAACAGGCAAAGGAAACAAAGCAGACAGAAGATTCCAACATTTCACTCCTATTTTGGGGACAAAAAGGAGCAAAGCATGGAACAGGAGGAAGACAGTAAAGTCAGAACTCCTGCACCAAAAGCTTCAAAGGAAAATACGAGCTGGTTATAGGCCATAGAGGACCTCAAGAAGCAGATAAGAGAAGTGGAGGAAAAATGGGGAAGAGAAATGAGAACAATGCAAGAAAATTATGAAATTTTCTTGAGCCTGACTGAAGAAAATAAAACCTTAAAAAATAGACTAACTCAAATGGCAAAGGAGGCTCAAAAAGGCAATGAGGAAAAGAATGCCTTAAAAAGCCAAATTTGCCAGATGGAAAAAGAATCTCAAAAGCTCAATGAGGAGAATCATTGCTTCAGAATTAGATAGGAGCAAATGGAAACTAATGACTTTATGAAAAATCAAGATGCTGTTAAACAGATCCAAACAAATGAAAGAATAGAAGGCAATGTCAAATATCTCATTGGAAAAACCACTGACCTGGAAAATAGATCCAGGAGAGATAATTGAAAGATAATTGGACTACCTGAAAGCCATGATCAAAGTAAGAACCTAGAAATAATCCTCCAGGAAGTTCTCAAAGAAAACTGCCCTGATGTTTTAGAACGAGAGGGCAAAATAGAGGTTGAAAGAATCCACTGATCATCTCCTGAAAAGATCCCCAAAAGAAAACTCCTAGGAATATTATAGCCAGGTTTTGGAATTCCCAGATTAAGGAGAGAATATTACAAGCAGCCAGGAAGAAACAATTTGAATATTGTGGAAACACAATCAGGATAATACAGGATCTGGCAGCTTCTACACTGAGGCTTGGAATATGATATTCCGGAGGTCAAAGCAGCTGGGATTAAAACCAAGAGTCACCTACCCAGCAAAACTGAGTATGATGTTCCAGGGTAAAATATGGTTATTCAGTGGAATAGAGGACTTTTCAAGCATTCTTTTTTTTAATGCTTTATTAACTTCTGATTTACATCATCCATTTCTGCCAGATTTTGAGTTACAAATTTTCTCCCCTTTCTCTTCCATCCACCACCCCAAAATAACAGTCCCAAAGGATATCCCCTCCTCCAATCTGCTCTCTCCCACATTTTCCCCCTTACCCCTTTCCACTTTTCCAGTGGATTTCTATGCCTCAGTGCCTGCACATCCCATTTCCCAATTACATGTAAGATGGTATTAATAATAATAATATATATACACACACACGTATACATATATGTATACATATATACATATATATATATATATATATATATATATATATATATATATTTGAATATTTGATTTCAAAACTTTCAATTCCAGATGCATTCCACTACTTGCCCGTCACCCACCCCTACTGGGAAGATAAGCAGTTCAGTATAGGTTGCACATGTGTTACTAATGCAAAACAATGACATAGTAGATATATTGTAAAAGACTGACTACACTTCCCTCCTTCCCATCCCACCTCCCACCCACTCTACTCTCCACTTTGATCCTGTCTATTTTCAAAAGTGAGTGCTTCCAACCTCCCTGCCCCCCAGCCTACCCTCCCTTCTATCATCCCCTTTCCCCCCTGTTCTCCTGGAGGGTGAGGTACCCTATTTAGTGTGTATTTCACTCCCTCCTCAAGGCAAATTCAATGGGAATAAGGTTGACCCATTCCCTTTTGCTTTCCTATTCTTCCCCTCCATTGTAACCATTTTCCTTTGTGTCTTCTGTATGAGATAGTTTACCCCAATCTGTCTCTCCCCATCTCCTCTCATTATATTCCTCTCACCTCTTAATTTCACCTTTTAAGTATCATTCCTTCCTGTTAAATTGGTCCTGTGCTCTCTATCTATGTGTACCTGTAAACATATATACACATATTCACATATGTATTCATATGCCCATATACCCTAATATATATATTTCTAATCCCTTCAACTACTGAGAAAAGTTTCATAAGTTACAATTATTGTTTTTTTTCCATGTAGGAATGTTAATAGTTCAACTTTGATAAGTTCCTTATGATTCCTTTTCCCTGTTTACCTTCTCATGCTTCTCTTGCTTCTTGTATCTCAATGTCATTTTTTCTATTCAACTCTGGTTTTTCATCAAGAATGCTTGAAAGTCCTCTGTTCCAGAAAGTCCTCATTCAGACCATATTTTCCCCTGAAACATGATATTCAGTTTTGCTGGGTAGGTGACTCTTGGTTTTAATCCCAGCTCTTTTGCCCTCCGGAATATCATATTCCAAGCCCCTCAATCCCTCAGTGTAGAAGCTGCCAGATCCTGGGTTATCCTGATTGTGTTTCCACAATATTCAAATTCTTTCTTCCTAGCTGCTTGTAATATTCTCTCCTTAATCTGGGAATTCCAGAACCTGGCTAAAATATTCCTAGGAGTTTTCTTTTGGGATCTTTTTCAGGAGGTGATCAGTGGATTCTTTCAACCTCTATTTTGCCCTCTGGTACTAAAACATCAGGGCAGTTTTCTTTGAGAACTTCCTGGAGGATGATTTCTAGGTTCTTACTTTGGTCATGGCTTTCAGGCAGTCCAATAATTTTTCAATTATCTCTCCTGGATCTATTTTCCAGGTCAGTGGTTTTTCCCATGAGATATTTGACATTGCCTTCTATTCTTTCATTTGTTTGGATCTGTTTAACAGCATCTTGATTTCTCATAAAGTCATTAGCTTCTATTTGTTCCAATCTAATTCTGAAGCAATGATTCTCCTCATTGAATTTTTGAGATTCTTTTTCCTTCAGGAAAATTCGGCTTTTTAAAGCATTCTTCTCCTCATTGCCTTTTTGGGCCTCTTTTGCCATTTGAGTCAATCTGTTTTTTAAGGTATTATTTTCCTCAGTCAGGCTGTTGACTCTCATTTCATAATTTTCTTGCATTGTTCTCATTTCTCTTCTCCATTTTTCCTCCACTTCTCTTTGGTTTTCAAAATCTTTCTTAAGGTCCTCTATAGCCTATAACCAGCTTGTATTTTCCTTTGAAGCTTTTGCTGCAGGAGTTCTGACTTCACTGTTTTCCTCCTGTTCTATGCTTTGGTCCTTTTTGTCCCCAAAATAGGAATGTAATGTTGGAATCTTCTGTTTGCTTTGTTTCCTTTGCCTGCTCATTTTGCCACTCAATTATTTGACCTTTGGGCTTTTTGCCACAGTAGGACTCTGCCACCAGACAGGGGAGCTTTCATCCCAAATGCTGGGGTTTTCTCACCTGCCAGAGGTATTAGATGGGTGCCCTCTCTGAGGTCTCCAAATGCTCTGTCAAGCTGGACACACACCCTAGGACTTCCACCCTAGACAGCAATCCAGATCCAAGAAGGTTAAAGCAGGAGCGATTTCTCCTCAGACTGGTGCTTGGTCCCCCTACACTCTGCAGGCTAAGAGCTGAAGCCGCTACATGGCACTGGCTGGCTGTGCCGGCATCTCAGCGGCTTTTCACCCTGGGGGTAAAAGCCATGCATTCCCACTTAGTGGTCCCAAAGTCCAGACTGTATTGACTTCTCACTTTGTCCTTTGTGTCTATGTGTTGATAAATCTGGAAAAGGCCTCAGCTGCTGCTGATCTCGAGTCCCTCTGGCCGGAGGCTGGTCAGGCCCACCCTGGGGCTAAAGCCTTGGCTAGGGGCTGGGCTGGGCTCCCAGAGCGCTGTGGTGGATTCCTGCTGGCCTGCCAGGCTGTCCTCAGCGGGAGGTTAGTTTCTCTGTGTCATTTTGTGGGTTCTGCAGCTCCAAAGTTTGTTTAGAGTCCCCTTTTTACATGGATTGGGGAGGGTGGAAGCTGGAGCTGGGGGAAGGTTATGCTTCTACTCTGCCATCTTGGCTCCGCCCAAGCATTCTTGATGAAAAAAAAAAAACAGAGTTGAATAGAAAATTTGACATTCAGATACAAGAAGCAAGAGAAGCAGGAGAAGGTAAACAGCGAAAAGAAATCATAAGGAACTTGTCAAAGTTGAACTATTAACATTCCTACATGGAAAAACAAAATATTCTAACTGATGACACTTTTCTCAGTAGTTGAAGGGGATGTATATATATGAGGGTATAGGGCATATGAATATATATGTGAATGTGTGTATATATGTTTACAGGTATAGATAGAGGGCACAGGACCAATTTAACAGGAAGGGATGATACTTAAAAGGTGAAATTAAGAGGTGAGAGAGGAATATAATGAGAGGAGATGGGGAGAGACAGAATGTGAGAAACTATCTGATATAGAAGAAGCAAGGGAAAATGGTTACAATGGAGGGGAAGAATAGTAAGGTAAAAGGGAATGGGTCAACCTTATTCCCATTGAATTTGGCTTGAGGAGGGAATGACATACACACTAAATAGGGTATCGCACCCTACAGGAGAGTAGGGGGGAAGGGGATGAGAGGGGGGATGATGGAAGGGAGGACAGGCTAGGGGGTAGGGAAGTTGGAAGCACCCACTTTTGAAAAGGTACAGGATCAAAGTAGAGAATAAAAGAAGTGGGAGGTCGAATAGGAAGGAGGGAAATGTAGTCAGTCTTTTACAATATATCTACTATGTCATTGTTTTGCTTTTTACATGCCACACATGTACAACCTATACTGAACTGCTTGTCTTCCCAGTAAAGGTGGGCAATGAGTGAGTTTGGAATTTAATGTTTTAAAATCAAATATTCAAATATATATATATACATATACATATATATTCTATTATTAATACTCTTTTACATGTAATTGGGACATAGGATATACAGGCACTGGGGCATAGAGATCCACTGGAAAAGTCGAAATGGGTACGGGAGAGGATATGGGAGACAGCAGATTGGAGAAGGGGATATTCTGTGGGGCTGCTATTTTGGGGCAGTGGGTAGGGGAAAAACGGGGAGAAAATTTGTAACTCAAGACCTGGTGGAAATGAATGATGTAAATCAGAAGTTAATAAAGCATTTGGAAAAAAAGTCTTGTAACTCTCTATCTACCAATCCTGACAGCTAAATAGATACTACTATGTGGTAAGCGTGCTAAAGAGTTAAAAATCCAAGTGCCCTATGAGGGTTGAGCATAAAGCCTATTAATAACTAGGATGGGAGGGTTTTCTGGAGGGGTCCAACTTCAACAGGTGGGTAGGAAAGAGCTCAACAGATGAGAAGTTGTAATGGCAAGGAGTCGCTGCTTTTTTCAGCTATACAAGTGCCTTTGAGCATCACCTTTGATAGAATTAAGAGTCTCTGTTGGAAACAGTGTACATTATGTTGCTCTTAATAGGCCTAAGGGAGTTTGAAGACCTTCTCTGCCTTTAGTAGGTCCAAGGGAATCTGAAGAACTTCCCTTCCCTTATTTGGCCTAACATAATCACATAGAGCCCACTGTGGGAAGAGCTTGCACACAGAGGAACAAGAAGGGTGAAACAGGAAGGGTAGAACAGGAAGGAGCAGAGCAGAGAAAAACTTGAGCAGAGCTGGCAGCGAGCAGAACTGAGAGATAGAATGCTTTTGATTTCAGTGATCTGTTGATCTGTGTTACTTTCTGAGAGCTAAGAGAGGGAATGTTTGTGATGTCAGCACTCTGTTGTTTTGTCTGTGTTGATGTTACTTTGTCAGACAGAAGCATTCCGTCTGTTGAAAGAGGACTTTACTATTGTTACAGAAGTCCTAAAGGAGGATTTTATTGTTGATTTGTGTTTGATTTCTTAGACAGAAGCCTTGTCTGTTAATTTGTGTTACTTTGTCAGACAGAAAGTAAATTGAGATGATAGTGCCAATAATGTGTATAAATATTGTTTTAGCTCTGTTAAGATTTGTCTTCCTAGAAACAGAAACTTCAAAAGGCTTGGAGTGGAGCAGTTCCTGTGAGCTGAGATATAGAACAGGAGCAAAGAGCTGCCTACATGTGAATTTGGGCAAGAGTTGGGAGTGGTCAGCCCATGTAGGAAGAGCTGGGGGGTTTGGAAGTCAGCCTGAAGTCAAGATGAAAGAAGACTTTATTGGGGTACTCTGTATTGACTGATGAGATTGTAACTTACTGTGACCTAGGGATGGATGGTGTTTGCACTTTTTGCTACCCCTTAAGGATGACTATCTTAAGGATGATTAGAAGCCAATCTCTAGTCAAGATGAAAGACAACTTTACCTGGATACTTTGTACTAAGGAGATTGTGACCTACTGAATGATATGTTTTGTTTAAGACTATGTGGCCATCTCAGTAATAAGTTGTTGTGAATGTTGTGCTTTAGTTTCTTGAATTACTTTAGTTTATTGCTGAATAAATAGAGAGTTCACTAAACTATGTGATTAGATTCTTTTTTTTTTTTAAAGCAATTGGGGTTAAGTAACTTGCTCAAGGTTACACGGCCAGTTATTTCTGGGTGTGGTGCTGAGTATCTGAGCCCGGATTTGATCCAGGTCATCCCGACACTGGAGCCGGTGCTCTTACTCGCTGAGCCACCTGGCCGCCCCTAAGCAATTGGGGTTAAGTAACTTGCTCAAGGTTACATGACCAGGTGTTTCTGGGTGGGTGCTAAGTGTCTGAGCCCGGGATTCGATCTCCAGGTGTTCTCAACACTGGAGCCGGTGCTCTTACTTGCTGTGCTATCTGGCCGCCCCATATGTGATTAAATTCTTAAAGTTATTCACAACAGTAGTCCTCAAGAGAGCTACTCATGATTGGCTTTACAGAAGTGGGGCTGGGGGAAGGTAGAGAAGTCAAAGGGGAAAATGTCTTGTCTCCTGGTTCTGTTTTATAAATTCCAACCAGGAATTATTCCTAGCATTCACCCCTCTCTCCTACTCATGTGCTGAATGGAAGCTTTAGGAAGTTATTAAACTGGGATTCCTGATTTCATTACACATTTATTACCTACTCTCAAACTGGGCCCTCATGGCAGAGAGGCAATTCTTTTCCTTCTCCCTAATTGAGTTTTTGGGGCAGCTAGGTGGTGTAGATTGATAGAATAATAGCACTGGAGTCAGGAGAAGATGAGTCCAAATCCAGCCTCAGATACTTACTGTCTGTGTGACCCTTGGAAAATTACTTCATCTCCTTTGCCTCAGTTTCCTCATCTGTAAAATGATCCAGAGAAGGAAATGGCAAATTACTCCACTATCCTTGCCAAGAAAACCCCAAATGGGATTCCAAAGAGTCAGACATGACTGAACAACAATTGAGTCTTTATCTTACTCCCCTCAGTTGTCATGATGCAGTTTAGGCTCTGGGAAACCCCTGGAATCTTCCCACTTTATCTGGTGTTCCCCAAAGACCAAAAACCTTCATTATTGCTGGGTCCAAACCTCTGTTACTCTTAGCCTAGCCTAGCCCTCCATCACCTGGTTACTTCCCACCCTTGATCCTATCAAAATATCTATACCCAAATCTGTTAACCTTAAACTAGCCTATCCCTCCATTGTCTGTCATCTCTATGTAGCCTTCAGTTATTTCCCACCCTCAATCCCATTCCTGGAGTCTGACCTCAATTCCAACAAGTTCTTCCTTAGACCCTTCCTCAAGACCCTCCACAAATCCCTCCTGGAGACCACACTTAGATCCCTCCCACAGTATTTTTGTATATAAGATTCAGCTTGCCTCCATAAAGGGGATGAGATTCAATCTAGCTCAGACTCAGTCTGTGTCAGATTGTCATGGCCTGCTTGTCCAATACAAGTGTCACAAATATTTAGGCTCCTTAAGAGTCTACCCATTGTGATGAATCTTTAATAAACTTTGTTTTATTGTGACTGAGAGAAGACTCTGGTCAAATTCATTCAGCAAGACCCAGTGTGCCAGTATTTTGTGGTCTCAAGCCCTCCTAAACCCCAAAACTCAATAGTCATACAAACTTTTCTTTCACCAAACCTCCTACACTATTCCTTCCCTTCTCCCTACTCTCTCAGCTGCTGACCTCACCTCTTATTTTATTAGATGACAGAGGCCACTCCCTGATTTTTTTAATCAAATACTTTATTAACTTCTAGTTTACATCATTCATTTCCACAAGATTTTGAGTTTCAAATTTTCTCCCCATTTTTCCCCTACCCACCACCCCAAAATAGTGATCCCACTGGATATCCCCTCCTCCAATCTGCTCTCTCCCATATCTTCTCCCATACCCCCTCCAACTTTCCAGTAGGGCACAGTCGATCTCTATGCCCCAGTGGCTATATGTCTTATTTCCCAGTTACATGAAAAATAATACTAATAATAGTATGTATGTATGTATGTGTGTGTGTGTATAAACATTTGATTTAAAAACTTAGAATTCCAGATTCATTCCCTTTCTCCCTTGTCACCCACCTTTACTGAGAAGATATGCAATTCAGTATAGGTTGTACATGTGTAGCTAGTGCAAAACGTTACCATAGTAGATATATTGTAAAAGACTGACTATATTTCCCTTACTCCTATCCCAGCTCCACTTGTTCTATTCTCTACTTTGATCCTGACCCTTTTCAAAAGTGGGTGCTTCCAACTTCCCTCCTTCCAGCCTGTCCTCCCTTCCATCATCCCCCCTCTCATCCCCTTCCCCCCTACTTTCCTGCAGGGTGAGATACCCTATTTAGTGTGTATGTCATTCCCTCCCTAAGCCAAATTCAATGAGAATAAGGTTGACCTATTCCTTTTTGACTTCCTGTTCTTCCCCTCCATTGTAACCATTTTCCATTGCCTCTCCTATATGAGATAGTTTACCCCATTCTGTCTCTCCCCATCTCCTCTCATTATATTCCTCTCTCACCTCTTAATTACATCTTTTAAGTATCATTCCTTCATATTAAATTGGTCCTGTGCCCTCTATGTATGCCTGTACACACATATATACATATTCATATATGTATTCATATGCCCATATGCCCTCCTATATAGACATATATATGTATGTTATATATATGTGCATATATACATTTCTATTCTCTTAAACCATTCTCATACTGAGAAAAGTTTCATAAGTTACAATTATCATTTTTCCATGTAGTGATGTAAATAGTTCAACTTTGATAAGTTCCTTGTGATTTCTTTTCCCTGTTTACCTTCTTCTGCTTCTCTTGCTTCTTGTATCTGAATGTCAATTTTTTTATTCAACTCTGGTTTTTTTTTTCATCAAGAATGCTTGGAAGTCCTCTATTCTACTGAAAGACCATATTTTCCCCTGAAACATGATGCTCAGTTTTGCTGGGTAGGTGACTCTTGGTTTTAATCCCAGCTCCTTTGACCTCCGGAATATCATATTCCAAGCCTCAGTGCAGAAGCTGCCAGATCCTGGGTTATCCTGATTGTGTTTCCACAATATTCAAATTGTTTCTTCCTGGCTGCTTGTAATATTCTCTCCTTAATCTGGGAATTCCAAAACCTGGCTATAATATTCCTAGGAGTTTTCTTTTTGGGATCTTTTCAGGAGGTGATCAGTGGATTTTTTCAACCTCTATTTTGCCCTCTGGTTCTAAAGCATCAGGGAAGTTTTCTTTGAGAACTTCCTGGAGGATTATTTCTAGGTTCTTACTTTGATCATGGCTTTCAGATAGTCCAATAATTTTTAAATTATGTCTCCTGGATCTATTTTCCAGGTCAGTGGTTTTTCCAATGAGATATTTGACATTGCCTTCTATTCTTTCATTTGTTTGGATCTGTTTAACAGCATCTTGATTTCTCATAAAGTCATTAGCTTCTATTTGTTCCAATCTAATTCTGAAGCAATGATTCTCCTCATTGAATTTTTGGGAATCATTTTTCATCTGGCAAATTTGGCTTTTTCAGGCATTCTTTTCCTCATTGCCTTTTTGAGCCTCTTTTGCCATTCGAGTTAGTCTATTTTTTAAGGTTTTATTTTCTTCAGTCAGGTTTTTGACTCTCATTTCATAATTTTCTTGCATCATTCTCATTTCTCTTCCCATTTTTTCCCTCCACTTCTCTTATTTGATTTTCAAAATCCTTTTTGAGTTCCTCTATGGCCTGTAACCAGCTCGGATTTTTTGGAAGCTTTTGGTGCAGGAGTTCTGACTTAACTCCCTTCCTTCTCTTCCATGCTTTGATCCATTTTTTCCCCAAAATAGGGATGTAAAGTTGGGTTGCTCTCTTTACTTTGCTTCCATTGTTTGCTCATGTTGCCAGTCAATTACTTGACTTTGGGGCTTTTTGCCCCAGTAGGACTCTGCTACCAGACTGGGGAGCTTCCTACCAAATGCTGGGGCTTTCTCAGCTGCTGAAGGTATTAGTTGGGTGCCCTCTCTGAAGCCTCAACATACTCTGGCAAGGTGGTCACATAGCCCAGGACCTCCACCCTAGACCCCAATCCAGATCCAAGCAGTTTAAAACAAGAGTGATTACTCCTCAGCCTGGTTGCTTGGTCCCCCTACAATCTGCTGGCCAAGAGCTAAAGCAGCCACCTGGCTGTGGCTGCACATCAGGGGCAAAGGCCTACTGTACTCCCAAGTACTGGACCCCATAGTCCACACTGTACTAAGCTCTCACTGTGTCCTTAGTATTTATGTGTTGATAATTCTGGAAACTGCCACAGTTGCTGGTGATCTGAAGTCCCTCCAGCTGGCGGCTGGTCAGGCTCGCCCTGAGGCTAAAACCTCTGGCTCTAGCAGGGCTGGGGTCGGCTCCCAGAGAGCTGTGCTGGCTGCTACCCGACAGCCTGTTGGGCTACCCTTAGTAGCAGGTTAGCTTTTCTGTGTCATTTTGTGTGTTCCATAGCTCCAAAGTTTGTTTAGAGTCATTTTGTACATGAATTGGAGAAGGTGAGAGCTGGATCCCCACGGAAATCCTATTTCTCCTCTATCTTGACCTACTCCCTGATTTCTTATGATCTCCCTCTTCTACCCCTTTACTCTTTATTTCCCTTACCATATCTTCCTTATCTTCATTTGCAATTCTTTCCATTTTATTTTATGCATTTAAAAACATTAGCCTGAGAAACCATTCCTAGGCTTCACCTATTTGCCAAAGAGGTCAATGACACAAAGAATAGCTGTGATCTATTAAACCTCTGTGCAGTAATTCAGGGACTAAATCTAACTAGAGCAGAGTATACCTCATTCAATTGGATTAGAGCTGCCTACTATTATTCCTAAATCCTGCCATTCTTCTCTTCCTACTTATCTCTCTTGCCTCTGAGTCAATGTCTGATCAGATACTTCTAAGGGATTCAGAATGCTGATAGTAGCAGCTAGGGAAGTTATGAAGCACAAACTGGAGGTCTTTCTATGCCTATGTTTAGAAAGATTTTAGGTGTGATTCATTCTGAAAAAGATGTGCGGAGGGGGTAGGAAGGGATCCTTTCCTATCCAATAATTTTATGTTATGCAGTCTTCCTTGGAAGAGTATTCAAATTTCAAAATGGCAATCATAGTAAGACACAAGTACCACATCCTCATCCCAATCCCCTTACATACATACCCAAAATGAAAATTAAATGTGAGTGAATGTGATCAAGCGAAACAAAGTGTCTGTGTGATTATTGAGGGTATAGTGAACACAGCAGTTATCAGGAAGCTGTGACCTGGGGGCACAGGAAAAGCTATTATTGAGACTTGGCCCCGTGGTATGTTTCAGACTCCAAGTTATAGATTTTCTGCAGCAAACCATGATGTTTAGTGATAGATGAGAGCAGAAGTCATTAAGTACGAAATGAAAGGGTTTTTATAGCCTCAGTAGCAGTGGCAATTCTACCTGCTAATAACATAGCATTTATCTAGGAGTCAGATAATGATACAAAATGTAGTAAAACAATTTCTGAAAGATTAAATTTTGTTTTTAGGAATCTCCTTATTTTATTTACAGCACAGTTATATCCAAATAATGTGTAATACTTACTAGTCAATTCACAAATCCCATGAAGGGGCTCTAAAAATCTTTATAAAACTGTATTTCCATAGACGTTTTGCCCATAGAAATTTACATTTTGAGATTATAATGTTTCTGAGAGTCCTAACAAATTGATAACCTCTCCATGAACATGTATGTTGAGTTCAATGGAGTCAAGAGTAGCTTGGTTTAGTATCTGTCCCATATTTTTTCATTGTTATCTTTCCCCTCCTCTTTAGTTCACTAAAACCAAAAATTCAATAATGGTCAAACTCCTAACATCTAAAGCAAGTGGTCAACAATTACCTGACTGGACAAAGAGCAGAAAAGACTTGTCATAGAGGCAAATAAAATGGAAATAAGACTTCACAGAGTATACTTTATCTGACAATTCACAAACCACAATGGGCATCTGTGTAGGACATGTCTGTGATCCTTCCTGCTGGGGAGCTGAGGCTGGTGGATTACTTGAGTTCAGGAGTTCTGAGATAAATAACACCAAAGACAATTGAATGCTTATGCTTAATTCAACACCAGTATGATGAGCACCTAGGAAGGGATGGTGTTCGGGGTTGGAGTAGAGTGAGTGGCTACTATACTTCCAGGCTAGGAGGAATAGGGAGACCTAGTCTTAAATTTAAAAAAAATACTTGAATATTCTTCAGTTCTTTGAAAGTAATTAACCAAGAATTCTATAAATTCTAACAAACATACTTTATTCAGACTTCCAAGTTGTTAACCATTTGATTGTGTTTCAAAAGTTTGAAAGTTGGTTCAAAAAATTAAAACACTAATGTGCTAGTGGTGAAATTATACATTGATCCAACCATTCTGTAGAGCAATTTGGAACTATGCCCGAAGGACTATACAAGCATGTATATCTTTTGACCAAAGCAATACCACAACTAGGTCTGTATTCCAAAAGATTTAAAAACAAAAAGGAAAAGGATCTCTGTGTACAAAAATATTTATAGCAGCTCTTTTAGTGGTGGCAAAGAATTTGAAATTGAGGGGATGTCCATTAGTTGGGGAATAGCTAAACAAGTTGCATATTATTGTGATAGAACACTCATGTGCTTTAAGAAATGATGAGCAGGATGCTCTCAGGAAAACATGGAAAGACTTACATGAACTGATGCAAAGTGAGATGAGCAGCACCAGGAGAACATTGTACATAGCAAGAGCAATATCATATGAGGATCTGCTATAAATAACTTACCTATTCTCAGTGATACAGTGATCCAAGACATAGGACTTATGATGAAAGGTGCTATCTTCAGAGAAGGAACTGGGAGAGCCTGAATGCAGATCAAAGACACTTTTTTCTTTATTTTTCTTGATGTTCTTTTGTCTGTTTTCTTTCACAGAATGACTTACATGGTAATGTATTTTGCATGACTACACATAGATAACATATGTCAAATTGCTTGCCTTCTTAATGAGGGGAGAGAGAGGAAGGAAGAAGAGAATTTGGAACTAAAAATTTTAAAAAAGAATATTAAAATTGTTTTTACATTAATTGGAGAAAAATAAAATGTTAGACAAGAAAAAAGTTGATTCAAAAGTGATCCCTAAGAACACTCACAATACCTTATACTTCTTTCATATATAGTCAACTCTACTACATATGCATTGCCAAGAAGCACCATGCTATGCAAAATCAAGCAATAAAACCATGAAATTTATGGAGAAAATAGAGTTGGGGTACAATGCCGAAAAATAATGTATTGTTTGTTTTTTTGAGAATGCATCTTCCTATTTCACTCAGGCCACTTAGGAGCAGATTCCAATGCTTATGATCATGAAGCTTTAAAGTGCTTTGTTTTTCTGACTTTAGCAGATTAGTTTCTCCTTAGGCATCCTGGTGGTCCTTACTCCCAGTGACTCACCATATTAACTTGAGATTTATACAGAATTCTCAATTTGCTCTAGCTCTGCTGTAGTTTTGAACCCCTGAATGTGATCAGTCCATCAATCAAAGATTCCCTCAATGGTGAGGATATTAAGCTTCTGCCCAAACTTTGTCTCATCAGCAATTAAGTTTCTCTTAGGTGGTGGGCAGCATGCTTCCACATTGGTGTTTTGGATCATGGTTAGTCATTGCACTGATCAGAGTTATTATATCTTTCAGCATTTACAATTTCTTTAAATTTATAAATTGTTTTCCTTATCCTGATTCCTACATATGATTTTGTACAATCTCAGGAAGGGGGGAAGGGAGACAAGTAGGGAGAGTAGAATTTGGAACTCAAGACTTTAAATAAAAATGTTTAAAAAAAAGAGAATGAAATCACATTAGCTATCTTATCTTCAAAGTCCTTCTCAGTCTTCCAGTCTCATCCTCTTTTGAAGTTGAAAACAAGTAAAAAAAATGATCAAAAGGCATTAAAAAGAAAGAAACTCATAGATCTTGCAAGAATAAACCCATGGTTTGTCAAATATTTGATGTAAAATGAAGTATTTTTATTAACTAAAAATTTTTAAAATTCCTGTAGTCCTTTAAACATTTTTTCATCAAGGAATGACCCTTATTCTAATAAATTTGAAGAATTTTATTATGTATTTCAGGCATGAGATCTTTCTCAGAGAAACTTGTTGCAAACTTTTCTCTCAGTTAATTGTTTCCTTCCTAAATTTAAATACATTGGTTTTATTTGTGAAGAACCTTTTTAATGTTACATATTCAAAGCTATCCATTTTATTCTTCTTTAATACTCTTTATCTTTGTTTAGTTATTAAATCTAGATGTAAATTCCAGTGGTTATATGATATAACTTTTAAAAATTGAAGTCATTTGGACCTTATCTTGCTATTCAGTGTGGGATTTTAGTCCATATCTACCCTCTGTGACTGCTTTGTAGTTTTTTCTAACAGGTTCCCCTCACCCCCATCTTCAAGTAAGTGATGCCTTAGCCTGGCATATATAAATTTATCAAATTTTATGTTGTGTATCAAAATTATCCTTCTGATTAACCATTCTGCAACTGATGGGTATCTACTTTTCCCCCCCAGTTCTTTCTTACCAGTAGAAATGCTGCTATAAATATTGTGGTGTATATGAAGATTCTAATCTTATCAGTAGCTTCCTTGAGATATATGCCTAGTAGTGGAATCTCTGGTTCACAATGGTATGTACATCTGAGTCACTTTATTTGCATGATGCCAAATTGATTTCTAAAATAGTTTTAATGATTCATAGCTCCATCAACAATGCATAGTGTACCTACCTTTTCACAAGTCCTTCAGCATTGCTATTTCTATATTTTGTCATCTTTACTAGTTTTGGGGTGTTCATGGTCAGAAGCCTGAGGCAGCAACTGGAACTACTCACGTCTTCTTTGTAGTCAAATGAGCAGAAATTTATGTCAGTGTTCAAGACTTAGTCATTCTAGCTAATTAAATGTTTAAGATGGTTCTAATGTCTCCCCCCCTTTTTTTTTATAACATTTTAATTTAAAGTTTTGAGTTCCAGATCCTATTCCTCTCTCCTCTCCTCCCTTCCTGAGAAGGTGAGCAATCAGATATAAATTATACATATACAATTATGTAAAATATTTACATAACAGTAATTTTGCATGAGAAGATTTGAACAAAATAAATGAAAGAAAAGAAAAATGTAAAAAGAGCACACTTCAGACTGTATTCAAACAATATCAGTTCTTTCACTAGATATGAATGGTATGCTTCATCATTAGTCCTTTGGTATTGTCTTGGATCATTGTATTGCTGAGAATAGGTAAGTCATTCACAGTTCTTTATCAAACACTATTACTTTTACTGTGTGCAATGTTCACTTCACCATGCATCAGTTCATGTAAATCTTTCCAGGTTTTTCTGAAGTAATCTTGCTTGACATTTCTTAGAGTGCAATAATATCCCATTACAATTGCATACCACAGCTTGTTTAAGTATTCTGCAACTGATGGGCATCCCTTTGATTTCCAATTCTTAGCCACCACAAAAATCTGCTATAAATATTTTTGGACAAATAGTTCCTCTCCACTTTTGGGGGAATATCTTTGGGATATAGACCTAGCAATGGTATTGCTGGATCAGACAGTATGCACAGTTTTATAGCCCTTTGGGTATAGGTCCAAATTGTTCTTCAGAATGGTTGGATCAGTTCACAACCCCACCACAACAGTGCTTTAGTGTACCTATTTTTCCATATCCCTTCCAGCATTTGTCATTTCTAAAAAGTGTGAGGTGGTATTTCAGACGTATTTTAATTTGCCTTTCTCTAATCACTAGTGATTTAGAGCACTTTCTCATATGACTTTATATTGCTTTGATTTCTTTATCTGAAAACTGCCTGTTCTGGGGAATGACTTGTATTTTTAAAAAATTGACTCAATTTTCTATATATTTGAGAAATGAGGACTTTATCAGAGATATCTGTTGCAAAATCCCCCCCTCGGTTTTCTGCTTTTCTTATAATTTTGGTTGCATTGGTTTTCTTTGTGCAAAAACTTTTTAAATTTTATATAATCAAAATTATCTATTTTACATTTTGTAGTTCTTTTTATATTTTCTCTTCTCCTAAAATTTTCCATTATCCACAAAACTGACAGATAAGCAATTCTATGATCTTTTAATTTCCTTATGATATCACCCTTTCTGTAAAAGTTACATACCCATTTTGACCTTATTTTGGTATACAGTGTGAGATGTTGGTATATACCTAGTTTCTATCATATTGTTTTCCAGTTTTCCCAGCAGTTTTCATCAAATAATGAGTTTCTGTTCCAAAAGCTTAGATCTTTGGCTTTATCATATACTAGATTACTATGGTCATTCACTGTAATGTAATTTGTACCTCAGCTATTCCACAGATTCACCACTCTATTTCTTAGCCAGTACCAGATTAATTAGGCAATTACCACTTTATGATACAGTTTGAGATCTGGTATGACTAGACCACATTCTTTTACATTTTTTTCATTAATTCCCTTTATATCCTTGAGTTTTTATTCTACCAGATGAATTTTGTTATCTTATTCTGATTCTATAATTTTTTATAGTTTGATTGGTATGGCACTAAAAAATAGATTAATTTAGGTAGAATTATCATTTTCATTATATTGATGTGGCCTACCCATGAGCTTTAATTAAAAGTTTTCTTTAATTAATATTTTTTCTAGGGTTTTGCCTGGCTTTTCATGAGATTTGATTATTCTAAGCGTTTTGCCACATAGTCTGGGTTGGTTTTTCCTGAGGTCCAGCAACCTAAGCTAGTTTTTCCTTAAAAGGCATTAGAGAAAATGACAACAGAGACAACACATCAAAATTTATGGGATGGAGCTAAAACAGTACTTAGGGAAAATTTATATCTCTAATTGTTCACCTCAATAAATATAACAGAAGCTAGAAATAATAATAATTTAATTAATATTTTTTCATTTAAAATTAATGTAATTAATATTTTTTCTAATAGTTTAACTCTGACTTTGTGTGAAAAGTGTTTTATAGTTATGTTCATATAGGCTTGTTTTGGCAGGTAAACTACCAAGTATTTTGTCTACAATTATTTTAAATGGACTTTCTCTCTTTCTTGTTGCTGTATTTTCTTGGTAATATATAGAAATGCTGATGATTTATGTGGGTTTATTTTGTATCATGCAACTTTGCTGACATTGTTAATAATTTGAAGCAGTTTTTTTTTTAAATTTTGCTTTTTGGAGGGGGGAGAGCAGGGCAGTTGGGGTTAAATGATTTGCCCAAGGTCACATGGCTGGTACATGTTAAGTGTCTGAGGCTGGGTTTGAACTCAGGTCCTCATGACTCCAGGGCTGGGGTTCTATTCACTGTGACCACCCCTCAAGTAGTTTTTAAATTTATTCTCTAGGATTTTCTAAGTATTACATCATATCATCTGCAAAGAGTGATAGTTTTGCTTCCTCATTGCCTATTCTAATTCTTTTAATTTTTTCTTCTCTTATCTTAATATTTCTAGTACACTATTAAATAATGGAGGTGATACAGGGAATCTTTGATTTATCTCTGATTGTAATGGGAAGGTTTCTAACTTATCCCCATTACAGATAATGCTTGCTTACAGATAAATATTACTTATCGTTTTAAGGTAATCTCCATTTATTCTTAAATTCTCTAGTGTTGTTAATGGGAATGTGTACTGTATTTTGTCAAAGGCTTTTTCTGCATCTATTGAGATAATCATATGACTTTTGTTAGTTTTGTTATTGATATGGTCAATTATATTGACAGTTTTCCTAATGTTGAACCAACCCTGAATTCCTGGTATAAATACCACCTGGTCATAGTGTATAGCCCTTGTGAATTATTGCTGTAATGTCTGCTAGTATTTTATTTTAAATTTTTGCATCAGCATTCATTAGGGAAATTGATCAGTAATTTTCTTTATTTGTTTTGGCTCTTCCTGGTTTAGATATGAGCACCATATTTGAGTCATAAAAAGAATTTGGTAGGACTCTTTGCCTATTTTTCTTTTCTTTTTTTTTTCTTGGGGTAGGGAAGGCAAGGCATTTGGGGTTAAGTGACTTGCCCAAGGTCACACAGCTAGTAGTGTCAAGTGGCTGAGGCCAGATTTGAACTCAAGTCCTCCTGATTTCAGGACTGGTGCTATTTTCTGAGTAGCTTAAATAATATTGGGATTAATTGTTATTTAAATGTTTGGTAGAATCCACCTGTTCCTGGGGTTTTTCCTTAGGGAGTTCATTGATGGTTTGTTAAATTTCTTTTTCTAAAATTGGGTTATTTAAGTATTTTATTTATTCTGTTAATCTAGGTAATTTATATTTTGTAGATATTCATTCATTTTATTTAGACTGTCAAATTTATTAGCATGTAATTGGACAAAATAGCTTCTAACAATTGTCTTAATGTCTTTTCATTTGTAGTGAATTTACCCCCTTTAACTTTTGATACTAGTAATTTGGTTTTCTTCTTTACTTCTTTAAATCAAATTAGTCAATGATTTATAGATTTTATTGTTTATTTTTCATAAAACCAGCCTCTAGTTTTATTTATTAGTTCAATGGTTTTCTTGTTTTCAATTTTATTAATCTCTCCTTTGAGTTTCAGGATTTCCAATTTGGTGTTTAATTAGGGATTTTTAATTTGTCCTTTTTCTCATTTTTTTAGTTGCATGCCCAATTTCTTGACCTACGTTTTCTCTATTTTATTGATGTAAGCAATTAGAGCTTTAAATTTTCTCCTATGTACCACTTAGGCTTCATCACATAAGTTTTGGTATGTCGTTTCATTGTTGTCATTTTTCTTTAATGCCTTTTAAGGAAAAGCTAGCCTAGGCTGCTGGACTTCAGGAAAAGTCAGGCCAGACTGTGTGGCAAAACCCTAGGAAATAAATACTGCTTTTTTGTTGGTTGTAGTGTATTCCAAAATAACTGATAAAAAGACAAAATATATTAATAAAACTTTAAACCAGATGCTTAATGCACTTTTTGACATTATAGTTATAATATTTGTATAAAATAGTGGCACACTTTTACTGAGGTTCATGGAATAAGACAACCCCCATGTTAAACTCATCACCTCTAATTTCATCATCATGGTACTAGCCCATGCCCTTGCTGACATCACTTCCCTCAGCCTCCTCTCACACCTGATTGAAGGAATAGGTAGTAGAGTATCAAACTGTACCTTTTGACTCACTCCACTCTGCATCTGCTTCTCTGCCTAGTTTTAACTCCATGGAACAAGATGCCCCTGAATTCGTTAGCCTCTAGGGGTGGATCACCTTCCTGCCTCTTTTTGTGTATCATCTCTCTCCTCTTGCCCCCCACCCCCAAACCCTGCCATTAGATTGAAAGTCTGTGATAGGGGTAGCCAGGTGGCACAGTGAGTAAGAGCACTGGCCCTGGAGTTGGGAGACCCGGGATCGGTTCTGGTCTCAGATACTTAGCACCCACACAAAATAACTGGCCATGTAACCTTGAGCAAATTACTTAACCTCAATTGCTTTAAAAAAAAGTCTGTGATAGCAGGGATTGTCTTCCTTTTTATTAATTGTGCCTGGCATATAGTAGGTGCTTGAAAAATCTTAATTGGATTGGATTTAAGTCCTCCTTTGATTCTTTTTGACAACAAAATGATGATATCGAGGGGCGGCCAGGTGGCTCAGCGAGTAAGAGCACCGGCTCCAGTGTCGGGATGACCTGGATCAAATCCGGGCTTAGATACTCAGCACCACACCCAGAAATAACTGGCCGTGTAACCTTGAGCAAGTTACTTAACCCTGATTGCTTTAAAAAAAATGACGATATTGATTCTCAAAGGTCATGACACTGGAACATAAGCTTTAGCAGGTATCACCAAGTGAGAAAAGATTGAATATAGGCCTGGTGACAAACTATATGTCTGTCATCCATGGACCAGTCTAGCAAAGTGAGAGGTATTCCTTACCAGAATGACCTCAAGATGATCCATTTTGGGGCCAAGTCATCTCTCTAAGATTATCAAGCCTAGAGGACTCACAGTCTGCCCTGATGAAGGAGGTAGCCACATTGATGTAAATGACCAATTCTTGAAACATTGAAATAAGTTATTTTTGTATGTATTCTATTTCTTAGCCATACTCTAATTTCCACGAGACTTTTTTTAAACTATGCATCTCACCCAGTAGCATATAGCACTAACACATTTTCATCAGATGGAATTGTGAATGAAATAAATGTTAGCTAACTTCAATTGAATTAATTGGAACTCAAATACTGGTTCTGCTATTTATAAGCTTTGGGAACTTTAAAAGGTCCCTTCCATCTATTGTGCCTTAGTTTTCTCATCTCTAAAATTAGATGAGGCCTTTCATATTCCCCCATCCACTAGTGTTTCTTGTCTGTACATGAACACACACACACATATGTTGTTGCCTATGTTTGAATACAAGGTTCTTGAAGGTAAAGGATTTTTTTGTTTTTTTTTTGTTTGTTTCTTACTTTCAATTTTACTAATCTCGCTTTTGAGTTTCAGGATTTCCAATTTGGTGTTTAATTAGGGTTTTTTAATTTGTCCTTTTCCTCATTTTTTTAGTTGCAAAAGTGGAATGTCAGCACAGTACCTGCACATTTTAAGAGTTTAATAAATGTTTATGCCTTTTACATAGAAGGTACTTCAATCATATATTTGTTTGCATGTTTTCTCCCATTAGATTGTAAGCTTCTTGAGAGCAGGGACCATCTTTTACCTCTTTTTGTATCCCTAGCACTTAGCATAGTACCTAGCTTTAGTAGACAGGTAATAAATATATATCGATTGATTATTGACTGACTGACCAACTCACAGAAGGGGCTAAGAGAGATTTTAAAGGTCCTCTAGGTCCAACCTCTTCATTTTAAAGATTAAGAAATTGAGCGAAGCCAAGATTTGAACCCATGCTCTCTGACTTCAACTCTATTGCTTTGTTGACTGCAGTGCTCTCCTTCTGTCAATTTGTAGTTTTCTTAGTGATGCCATTTTGTGAAACATGACATAATATCAACAGGTATATCTGTGTAGCTTTGTTGGTGTTTCCATGTGCTTTCAAAATCGTAGAACCCCTCTGACTTAACTCTCATTTTTAAAAGCAAAACAATGACTCAAAGGACAATACTGTCTTTTTAAAATTCTCTGTGTCACAAATATTAAACTATGAAATAGACCATCGGTACACCTGCATGTTTTCTTTTCTCCTTTAGTTTCCTGGAATGTCAGATAATGGATTAATGGACCACTGTGCCCACAAAGGACAAAATGACCTTAAATGACATTTTGTCATTTCAGTGTCTTGAAGGCTACACATCTGGTAAACTAGCATAAACAGTAAGGATCATTTCATGTTCAGGGTCCTTGACCTTAACCTCTTTGAGAATGGTTAAGTATAAGAGCATTCTGGGCCATTAGCAGCCTAAAATACCAGCTACTTTGGGCAAGAGCTGAAAATGACTCCTTTTTAATGGATAAATAATTCACAGGGTACCAAGAAGGAAATTAGTGTTGCTTCTAATGCTGATTCACTTATAATGTAAATTGTTTTAAGGGGAAAAAGATGAAAAAAATTAATTGTCAGATGAGTAATTGAGGCTGAAATTATTTTTTGCTCCTAGAGGGGAAGGGTTCAGATTCAAAGTTGAGGTGAGTTGAGATTATTTTAGGAGGGGCTTGTTTTACCCAAGGCCAGGGATCCAATCTCTTTTACAGTGATTTAAAAAAACCTGAATTTTTTAAACCTAAAATTATTTTGCATAAGTCTCCCAAACTGGAGAAACCCTTCCAAGCTCCCTTCCTTTCCCAACTCCTGCCCTTAACAAAGCCTTCTAGTTAGAGGTAAATGAAAAAAAAAATGGCACTCTGACTCCCTTTAACCTGAGAGGTAGAAGTAAAAGAAAGTCCCAGACCTAGTTTACTTTTGTAAGATTAGGCAAAATCAATACATAAAACCCATAAGATTCTTGATTTTTCTCTTTTCCCCAACCAGGAGAAAGCCTGGCACTTTTTTTAGCTCAAGGCTTAAACCCTGGTCCTTTTTGTATCTCTATATTCCCAAAGCAGACACTGCTCTTCCCTTTTGCATCCCCTTTTTGCAACTAAGGACATAGAAAAATCAAAAGCAGTTAAAATAGGTCTAATTTTATCTATAATGAGTCAGGTTTTATAAATTTTCTACTTAAACCACCAAAGAAACAACTTTAAGGAACAGAGAATTCTCTATTATACATCCATCCTTTTGGACAGAAAAGAGAAGGGGAGAAAGAGGAAAGGGGGCCTCATTGGCTAACTGGATTCTTAGCTAGGGGAAAATTAACCAATTATCAGATATTTCCTATGCCCTGGTCACCTGGTTTATGAAGCTGCCAGCAGACCTGGTACTCTTACCTACTTCAGCACCTCCTTCCCTATCACATGCCCACCATCACTGCCTCTGCAGCCAATTATCCTTGCCTCTGCCTTCATCACTGCTTAGTTCAAAATCCTTTTTCTGTCTCTAAATACAACTCTCCCATGAGAATCCTCAAATCTCTTCCAGGGTAGGAAGAAGACAACTCAGACCCTATCTCCCAGAAATCCGCAAAGTCAGAATCTATCCTAAAAGCCAACCTACATGAAAACTTCATTTGGTAGCCAGTCCTTCTGGTGATGGCTCTTCATGGAAACAGTAATACTTTTAAGGTTTGCAAAAGTTTAACAAATTATTGCATTTGCTTTTAGTTTGACTAGCCCTCACCTGCCATAACTGAGATAAATCTAAAAAACAAATAATCAACAGACTATCTTATCAATGACCCAGGGTAAGCTCCAAGGTTAGATGAATAGTCAGAACATGATATTAGTGAAGATATATTGTTGGATAGTCAGTTGCGTAAAGAAAAAAGAGAGAAGAATAAAAAAGAAAATATAAATGACAGAGAATTTGAAAAATAATTCTTTCTTTGTAAAAATAATATTTGATGTTATATTACCTAGTTCTATATCAAAGCGTCTTACAGAAAGAGTTAATTCTTAGCTTAGTCAATGTTTGCTGTTGTTTTTGAGTTGGTTTAGTCCTGTATGACTCTTAGTGACCCCATTTGGAGTCTTCTTGGCAAAGATACTGGAGCGGTGTGCCATTCTTTCTCCAGTTCATTTTACAGATGAGGAAACTGAGGTGGGTAAAGTGACTTATCCAAGGTCACATAGCTAGTAAGTGTCTGAGGCCAGATTTAAATTTACAGAGATGAGGTCTTTTTGACTTCAGGTCTAGCACTCTATCTACTGAACCACCTAGCTGCCAACCAGTGTTTTATTCAATCAATTTTTAAACGCTAACTCTGGAAATTAAGGAAAAAACCATTAGAAGACAATGAATGAAAAGTCACTATTTCTAGAAATAAGGAAAGAGAATAAGCATTTATTAAGTGTCTACTATGTGACAGTTGGTGAACTGGGTGCTTTACAAATATCTCATTTGATCCTATGAGGTGATATTGAGCTTCATTTTATAGTTGAGGAAACTGAGGCAGGCAGGGGTTAAGTGACTTCACCTGGGTCATACAGCTAGTAGTATCTGAGGCCAGATTTGAACTTTGGTTTTCCTAACTCTAGGCCCAGTGCTCTGTCTGTTGCATCATCTAGCTGCCTCATTTGGAGGCAAAGAATGTGAGTTCAGAACCTGACTCTGTCACTCCCTACCCATGAGGCGTTAGACAAGTCATTTCATTTCTCTGGGCCTCAGTTTCCTCATCTGTAATGCTCATAGATTTAGAGCTGAGATGGACCTTGGAGGTCATTTAGTGGAACCCTCTTATTTTACAGATAAGGAAACTGAAGTTCAGAGATTTACATCAGGTAAATTCAAATCCAGGTCTTCTGATTCCAAATTTAGCACTCTTTCTGATGTACATTGCTAAAAGAACTTTAAAAAAATTTCCTGTTTGACTATTAGAAGTAGCTTAGTCTTTCTTCAGTTATTAAATTGGCATCTTTAGGATTTAAGATAAATTTAAAATTTCTAAAATTAATATTCAAGACTCCAATTTTTGCAAAATTATAGTTTTTAATGAACAACAATTTTCCAACCTTTTTTATAACATAATGTTGGAATCATTTGGAGGTAAAACATAAAGTTCTCTCAGTTGCTTTGGCTCATTCAATTTTTGACCTCTGTTGCATTGCTAATAAGAAACAATTTTAATATTTCCATTGTAAAAGTAATCTGTATTTTAAAGAGGTTGCTCATAAATTAATGGTCAACCACATTTGGTGGAAAATATTTAATTCTAGTAGTAGGTGGCTAATGAACAGTATTTCTTCAAAGAACTAGGATTTCACTCCCTCTATGAAGCTTTCTCTACAAAGTGTGTGGGTGGACAGGTCCTACTCAAAATTAGTCAATTCAATTTCTTTTTTTTTGCTATATAAATATCTGTCTTTATTAATAAAATGCCAACTACATTTTTTTAAAAAGTATTACAAAGTACTAACAAATATTCCATGATTTTCTCCCCTTATAGCTTACCACGAGTATAACCAAATGATGGAATGTTCCCAAGGTTACAAGAGACTTAATGCCACCTTTTGCCAAGGTAAAATTTGATGTTAATAAGTATAACATGAACTGAATAGTAATTGATGCACTGTGCCATATTAGAACCCAGAAATCCTAGGAAACATCTACCTCACCATAAATGACAATGTATTTAAGCTTATTTCCCTTCCTTTTCTTCCTTTCTTTCTCTCCTTCCCCTTCCCTCTCTCCCCCCTCTCCCTCCTTCCCTGGGACCTCCCTTTCTCCTTTCATCTTTTACCTCCCTCATCTCCCTCTCCTCCTTGCTTTCCTCTTCTCCCTTCCCCCTTCCCCCTTCTCATTCCTCTTTTCCTCTCTCCTTACTCCCATCTGTTTCCTTGACTTTCCCCTCTTTCTTCTTTCCCCTATCTTCCTCTCTTTTCCTTCCTCCCCCTCCTTGATTGCTCCCCCTCTTTTTCCCCCATCTTCCCTTCTTTCTCTTTCCTTACCTCCTCTCCCTTACCCTCCCTCTTTTTCCATTTGCTTTCTCCTTTATCCCTTCCCCTTGTCTTTTTCCCTTCTTTCTTACTCTCCCTTCTCTCTCCTTCTCCCTTCTTCTTCCCTCCTCTCCCTTTTCTCTCCTCTTTTCCTAATCCTAACCCTAAATTATGTTCCACTTTTTCTAACTCTAAATTTTCCTGACCCTAACCCTAAACTCTAACCCTAAATTCCCTTTTCTCTCCTTTCCTCCTTCTCTCCTTTCATCTCCATCCCTTTTCCTCCTTCTCCTATCCTCTTCTTTCCATTTCGCTCCTACTTCCCTCTTCTTCTCCCCATTTCTCCCCTTTCCTTTCCTGTCCCCTCCCATGTTTCCTCTCCCTTAGTCCCTTATCCTATCCCCTTCCTTCTTTCCTCCTCTTCCATCCTTCTTTTCCCCTTCCTTTTCCCTCCTCTCTGCTACTTTACCCTTTCTTCTTTTCCTTCTCTTTCCTTTTTCTTTTACTTTTGCCAGAACCATTTGACTAGGAAAACATGAAAAACTGTGACAAGTGCCAGAATTATCTATGTTGTCCACTGTACTAAATAGGGTTATTTCCTTATTCTGTTTTCTGGGTATAAAATACCAAGAGAGATATGGTTATATCACAGAGCCCACTAGAACCATGTCCAGGCATACATGACCCTAATGAAGTCACAAACCTCTCTGGACCTCATTTTCCTTCCTTGAATAATGAAATTACTAGACTTGAAGATCTCTAAGGATCCCTCCAACTCCACACCTATGTTTTTGTGTTTATCAATATTTTTAAGAGATTAGCCAAAGTAAGACTGTTTCTGCAACAAAACGTCAAAGAAAATAACCAAAAGATAATAGAAATCACTTAGCTGGCAAATCTTTGCTTTGTGAAGTAGAAAGAAAATGGCTGGTAAAGGCTGCACTAATTTAATGTATAAGTTCATTTATTGGAAAAATATGATTAGAGAATATGGGAAGTAGAAACAGCATTGCCTCATCAAACAATGTAAGGCAGTGGAGGGGAAAGTGAACCACTTGACTGGCACACAGCTAAGCCTAATAATCCTTAGAATAAATATACATGAAACTGGAAAATGGGAAACAAATAGTTTTCCATTTGACTGTTAAAACCTGAGCCAGGAATTAGGTCTTTTGACTTGAGTTTAAAGATCTTGCTATATCACAACACAGTTTTCCTGGCAGTGGTTCTAGGGTGCTTTGTAATTTGACCAGATCTCTTCAGGTGAAATGGCAAATGGATTTGTTAACATTTTTTTTTTCATTTTTCAAATGCTTCATTAACTTCTGATTTACATCATTCATTTCCTCCAGATTTTAAGTTACAAATTTTCTCCCCATTTTCCCCCTATCCACTGCCCCAGAATAGCAGTCCCACAGGATATCCCCTCCTCCAATCTGCTCTCTCCCATATCTTCTCCCATACCCCCTTCGACTTTCCCAGGAGGGCATGGTGGATCTCTATGCCCCAGTGCCTGTATATCTTCTTTCCCAATTACATGTAAGATAGTATTAATAATAGTATATATATATATATATATATATATATATATAATTTTAAACATTTGATTTTAAAACTTTGAATTCCAGATTCATTCCCTTCCTTTCTTGTCACCCACCCTGACTGGGAAGATAAGCAGTTCAGTATAGATTGTACATGCCTAGCTAATGCAAAACAATAACATAGTAGACATATTGTAAAAGACTGACTATACTTCCCTCCCTCCTATCCCACCACCCACTTGTTCTATTCTCTACTTTGATACTGTCCATTTTCAAAAGTGAGTGCTTCCAACTTCCCCCCCACCCCAGCCTTTCCTCCCTTCCATCATCCCCCTCTCATCCCCTTCCTCCTACTCTCCTGTAGGGTGATAACCTATTTAGTATGTATTTCATTCCCTCCCTGAGCCAAATTCAGTGAGAATAACATCAATTAATTCCCTTTTGCCTTCTTATTCTTCCCCTCCATTGTAACCCTTTATCCTTGACTCTTCTTTATGAGATAGTTTACCCCATTCTGTCTCTCTCCATCTCCTCTCATATTCCTCTTTCACCTCTTAATTTCCCATTTTAAGTATCATCCCTTCCTATTAAATTGGTCCTGTGCCCTCTATCTATGTATATCTGTATACATATATACACACATTCACACACGTATTCATATGCTCATATACCCTCTGATATAGACATATATATTCCCTTCAACTATTTTCATACTGAGAAAAGTTTCATCAATTACAATTATCATTTTTCCATGTGGGAATGTTAATAGTTCAACTTTGATCAGTGGCTTATGATTTCTTTTCCCTGTTTACCTTCTCAAGCTTCTCTTGCTTTTTTATCTGGATAGCAAATTTTCTATTCAACTCTGGTTTTTTTATTAAGAATGCTTGAAAGTCCTCTGTTCCACTGAATAACCATATTTTCCCCTGAAAGATGATACTCAGTTTTGCTGGGGAGGTGATTCTTGCTTTTAATTCCAGCTCCTCTTCCCTCTGGAATATCCTATTCCAGGCCCTTTGATCCCTCAGTGTAGAAGCTTCTAGATCCTGTGTTATCCAGATTGCGTTTCCACAATATCCAAATTGTATCATCCTGGCTGCTCGTAATATTCTCTCCTTGATCTGTGAATTCTGGAATCTGGCTATAATATTCCTAGGAGTTTTCTTTTTGGGATCTTTTTCAGGAGATGATCAGTAGATTCTTTCAACCTCTAATTTGCCTTCTGGTTCTAAAACATCAGGGCAATTTTCCTTGAGAATTTCTTGGAGGATGATTTCTAGGTTCTTTCGCTGATCATGGCTTTCAGGTAGTCCAATAATTTTTAAATTATCTCTCCTGGATCTATTTTCCAGGTCAGTGGTTTTTCCAATGAGATATTTGACATTGCCTTCTATTCTTTCATTTGTTTGGATCTGTTTAATGTCATCATGATTTCTCTTAAAGTCACTAGCTTCCCTTTGCTCCAATCTAATTCTGAAGTAATGATTCTTCTCATTGAGCTTTTGAGATTCTTTTTCCATCTGGCAAATTTGGCTTTTTAAGGCATTCCTCTCCTCATTGCCTTTTTGAGCCTCTTTCGCCATTTGAGTTAGTCTATTTTTTAAGGTGTTATTTTCCTCAGTCAGACTGTTGACTCTCATTTCATAATTTTATTTCATTGTTCTCATTTCTCTTCCCCATTTTCCCTCCACTTCTCTTATCTGCTTCTTGAGGTCTTCTATGGCCTGTACCAGCTTGTATTTTCCTTTGAAGCTTATGGTGCAGGAGTTCTGACTTCACTGTCTTCCTCCTGTTCCATGCTTTGTTCCTTTTTGTCTCAAAATAGGAGTTTAATGTTGGAGTCTTCTGTTTGTTTTGCTTCCTTTGTCTGGTCATGTTGCCCCTCAGTCACTTGACCACTGGGCT
>NW_027185809.1:25168735-25169514 GCF_028583685.1 Petaurus breviceps papuanus
TGTTGGAGTCTTCTGTTTGTTTTGCTTCCTTTGTCTGGTCATGTTGCCCCTCAGTCACTTGACCCCTGGGCTTTTTGCCACAGTAGGACTTTGCCACCAGACAGGGGAGCTTTCATCCCAAATGCTGGGTTTTTCTCAGCTGCTGGAGGTATTAGTTGGGTGCCCTCTTTGAAGCCTCCACATAGTCTGGCAAACTGGTCACACACCCCAGGACCTCCATCCTAGACTGCAAATCAGATCCAAGCAGGTTAAAGCAAGAGTAATTACCCCTCAGAGTGGTGCTTGGTCCCCCTACACTCTGCAGGCCAGGAGCTGAAGCTGCCACATGGTGCTAGCCGGCTGTGCTGGCTTCTCAGCCGCTTTTTGCCCTGGGGGCAAAAGCCACACACTCCCACTTACAGGGTCCCAAAGTCTGCACTGACCTCTCACTTTGTCCTTCGCATCTATGTGTTGATGAATCTGGAAATGGCCACAGCTGCTGGTCATCTAGAGTCCCTCCAGCCTGTGGCTGGTCAGGCCCACCAGGGGGCTAAAACCTCTGGCTTAAGGGGGGCCTGGGCTTGGCTCCCAGAGCACTGCACTGGCTGTTTCCTGCCAGCCTGCCAGGCTGTCCTCAGCGGGAGGTTAGCTTCTCTGTGTCATTTTGTGGGTTCTGCAACTCCAAAGTTTTAGAGTCCCCTTTTACGTGGATTAAGGAAGGTGGAAGCTGGAGCCACAGGGAAGTCCTGCTTGTACTCCACCACTGACTCCCAGTCAATTCATTTCTAAGTCCTTGAAAT
>NW_027185809.1:25169914-25192448 GCF_028583685.1 Petaurus breviceps papuanus
TCTTTCAAATGCTTTATTAACTTCTGATTTACATCATTCATTTCCTCCAGATTTTAAGTTACAAATTTTCTCCCCATTTTCCCCGTATCCACTGCCCCAGAATAGCAGTCCCACAGGATATCCCCTCCTCCAATCTGCTCGCTCCCATATCTTCTCCCTTTGACTTCTCCCCTTCGACTTTCCCAGGAGGGCATGGTGGATCTCTATGCCCCAGTGCCTGTATATCTTCTTTCCCAATTACATGTAAGATAGTATTAATAATAGTATATATATATACATATATATATATAATTTTAAACATTTGATTTTAAAACTTTGAATTCCAGATTCATTCCCTTCCTTTCTTGTCACCCACCCTGACTGGGAAGATAAGCAGTTCAGTATAGATTGTACATGCCTAGCTAATGCAAAACAATAACATAGTAGACATATTGTAAAAGACTGACTATACTTCCCTCCGTCCTATCCCACCACCCACTTGTTCTATTCTCTACTTTGATACTGTTCATTTTCAAAACTGAGTGCTTCCAACTTCCCTCCCCCCCCAGCCTTTCCTCCCTTCCATCATCCCCCTCTCATCCCCTTCCTCCTACTCTCCTGTAGGGTGATACCCTATTTCATATGTATTTCATTCCCTCCCTGAGCCAAATTCAGTGAGAATAACATCAATTAATTCCCTTTTGCCTTCTTATTCTTCCCCTCCATTGTAACCTTTTATCCTTGACTCTTCTTTATGAGATAGTTTACCCCATTCTGTCTCTCTCCATCTCCTCTCATATTCCTCTTTCACCTCTTAATTTCCCATTTTAAGTATCATCCCTTCCTATTAAATTGGTCCTGTGCCCTCTATCTATGTATATCTGTATACATATATACACACATTCACACATGTATTCATATGCTCATATACCCTCTGATATAGACATATATATTCCCTTCAACTATTTTCATACTGAGAAAAGTTTCATCAATTACAATTATCATTTTTCCATGTGGGAATGTTAATAGTTCAACTTTGATCAGTGGCTTATGATTTCTTTTCCCTGTTTACCTTCTCAAGCTTCTCTTGCTTTTTTATCTGGATAGCAAATTTTCTATTCAACTCTGGTTTTTTTATTAAGAATGCTTGAAAGTCCTCTATTCTACTGAATAACCATATTTTCCCCTGAAAGGTGATACTCAGTTTTGCTGGGGAGGTGATTCTTGCTTTTAATTCCAGCTCCTCTTCCCTCTGGAATATCCTATTCCAGGCCCTTTGATCCCTCAGTGTAGAAGCTTCTAGATCCTGTGTTATCCAGATTGCGTTTCCACAATATCCAAATTGTATCATCCTGGCTGCTCGTAATATTCTCTCCTTGATCTGTGAATTCTGGAATCTGGCTATAATATTCCTAGGAGTTTTCTTTTTGGGATCTGTTTCAGGAGATGATCAGTAGATTCTTTCAACCTCTAATTTGCCTTCTGGTTCTAAAACATCAGGGCAATTTTCCTTGAGAAATTCTTGGAGGATGATTTCTAGGTTCTTTCGCTGATCATGGCTTTCAGGTAGTCCAATAATTTTTAAATTATCTCTCCTGGATCTATTTTCCAGGTCAGTGGTTTTTCCAATGAGATATTTGACATTGCCTTCTATTCTTTCATTTGTTTGGATCTGTTTAATGTCATCATGATTTCTCTTAAAGTCACTAGCTTCCCTTTCCTCCAATCTAATTCTGAAGTAATGATTCTTCTCATTGTGCTTTTGAGATTCTTTTTCCATCTGGCAAATTTGGCTTTTTAAGGCATTCCTCTCCTCATTGCCTTTTTGAGCCTCTTTCGCCATTTGAGTTAGTCTATTTTTTAAGGTGTTATTTTCCTCAGTCAGGCTGTTGACTCTCATTTCATAATTTTATTGCATTGTTCTCATTTCTCTTCCCCATTTTCCCTCCACTTCTCTTATCTGCTTCTTGAGGTCTTCTATGGCCTGTACCAGCTTGTATTTTCCTTTGAAGCTTTTGGTGCAGGAGTCCTGACTTCACTGTCTTCCTCCTGTTCCATGCTTTGTTCCTTTTTGTCTCAAAATAGGAGTTTAATGTTGGAGTCTTCTGTTTGTTTTGCTTCCTTTGTCTGGTCATGTTACCCCTCAGTCACTTGACCCCTGGGCTTTTTGCCACAGTAGGACTCTGCCACCAGAGAGGGGAGCTTTTATCCCAAATGATGAAAGGTTTTTCTCAGCTGCTGGAGGTATTAGTTGGGTGCCCTCTTTGAAGCCTCCACATAGTCTGTCAAACTGGTCACACACCCCAGGACCTCCATCCTAGACTGCAATCCAGATCCAAGCAGGTTAAAGCAAGAGTAATTACCCCTCAGAGTGGTGCTTGGTCCCCCTACACTCTGCAGGCCAGGAGCTGAAGCTGCCACATGGTGCTGGCCGGCTGTGCTGGCTTCTCAGCCGCTTTTTGCCCTGGGGGCAAAAGCCACACACTCCCACTTACTGGGTCCCAAAGTCTGCACTGACCTCTCACTTTGTCCTTCGCATCTACGTGTTGATGAATCTGGAAATGGCCACAGCTGCTGGTCATCTAGAGTCCCTCCAGCCTGTGACTGGTCAGGCCCACCAGGGGGCTAAAACCTCTGGCTTAAGGGGGGCCTGGGCTTGGCTCCCAGAGCACTGCACTGGCTGTTTCCTGCCAGCCTGCCAGGCTGTCCTCAGCGGGAGGTTAGCTTCTCTGTGTCATTTTGTGGGTTCTGCAGCTCCAAAGTTTTAGAGTCCCCTTTTACATGGATTAAGGAAGGTGGAAGCTGGAGCCGCAGGGAAGTCCTGCTTCTACTCCACCACTGACTCCCAGTCAATTCATTTCTAAGTCCTTGAAATTAGGTCAAATGGACAGGTATTATACCTAAATAATCTAGCTACTCTTTAAATAGTGTTTTCCAGCTCTAAATCTATGGTCCTATGATCCCAATATAGGGATTATCCCACTTCTTCTTTGCGGAAATTTTCTCTTCTGCTGGATCAGGGAGCCTTATTAATTCCTATCCTTTTCCCTAGGACATATTAATTTAGGGCACATTAAAGTGAATCCCAACATCAAATAGTTATTGCTTTGTCATATAGGGTTGGTGCAGTGAGGAGAGATATTCTCATTACTTCCCCTGAATCCCCTCCTCTTTTCTCCCCCTTCCCACCAACCTCATTATTTGTCAATATGAAAGAGGTTTGGTATATTACAGACTATCAGCTTGATTGAATGATGAATCCTCCCCATGGAAATGCTTCTGGGGAAATCATGATATGGAAGAGAAATATGTCAGCAAGACTCTTTAATTGATTGTAGAGGTATTTTAAAAAGCTTACCATCATAGACACCTGTGCCTTTAGAAGTCTATCACTTCCTCTTGGCCCCATTTGGTAACTCATGCATCTGGTGAGAGACAATACTGTAAGAAGAGGTCTGTGAGGTCATAGGACCTTAACAAATTAGGTGTTGGCCTTTGTTGTATCCCTTTCCACATGAAAGAGGTGGAGCTTCTATGACCTTGTGAGGTCATGGAAAGGTCTAAAGGGCACCTTCAGATTCGAGCTTCCAGAGTCACTGAAGCATCTATGCCTGAAGGAGAAAGCAGTGATCTTTGGGAGTGGACTTTGGGACTCTAGTCTAGCAGAAGCTGAGATGAAGATTCATCTAGTAGTCATACCAATCTGGATAAGAATTGAGTGGAACCAATGCTTCCTGACTCTAGGCCCAGCACTCTGTCCACTGAGCCACCTAGCTGCCTTCTAGGCAAATGGAGGTTAAGTGGCCTTGCCCAGGGTCACATAGCTAATAATTGTCCGAATCCAGATTTGAACGCAGATGTTCCTGATTCCAAGCCCAGCACTCCATCCCTTAGACATCTAGATTCCTCTTTGTGTATGTGCATACACATATATAAAATGTCTGTCTATGTGTATATATCTACACACGTGAATACATATATTTGTATTAATTATACATCAATATAAAATTTGGAAGAACAGAATTCTCAGAATTTGAGTCCAAGAGACTGTGTACTTATAGCTGCTACATAGACTATTTCTGCTAGGAAAACTATATCCTTTGAGGCCTCCGCTTCAGCTGCCTCTTTCCATTTTTATGAGATAATTTTTGACTCTGAGGTTTTGCCTCCAGAAAACTGTGCAGAATTAAAGTAACCTTTGAACTACTATGTATGGTATAGGGCCAAAAGTCCTGAGGAGTTAAATTGTCTGAAGATCATTAGACCACCCACTTGCTAAAGATACTATGCCTGCTCAAATTCCAAAGAAACTCAAGGTCAGGCTCTCCTTATGTCCCTGGACAGTACCTAGGAAACTTTCTTCCTTTTTCAACACCCTAACGGGCTACACATCTGGAAAATTAGCATAACCAGTAAGGTTCATTTCATGTTAAACATTCCCTGACTAACAGCCTTTTTGAAAAAGGTAAGTAGAAGAGCATTCTGGGCTATTACCAACCAAATACTCCAGCTACAGGGGCAATTTTAGAATTTCTTCACTCCACAGGAATGTCTGCCTTCAGTCCACTGCAGGAGAGGGAAACTAAGAGCCCCTAAAATTCACTGGTAGTGAATAAATGTTTAACTCTTAGTTGGCTGGTCTTTCTCAGGTCATAGATGGAAATAATGGATTTTACATGGTTACTGCACTGGACTTCTATCACTAATGTATATATTTATTTCCCAAAAGCTAAGTTTCCATTGGAGACAATTTGAGTAGCAGAGGCAGCAGGAAAACTACTGAAAACCAAATTTTCTTAAAGAAGACTTCTCCTATTCATTCTTTCCTTATGGGAAAAGAAGAAACAGTTGTTAGAGTGTTGATCCAGAAGCAAAATGTGGGCATTCTTTTGCAAATGCTTTCTTAGGCAGTTTAGACCAATTTTATTACTTTGTAGGCATAATTTGTAGAGAAAAAAATTCATATTCTTGAGCTAGATAATCCATTTTGTTTGCCAAATTTGCCTTCAAATAACTTTTACCTACTTTTAAAAAATATTTTGTTTTCAATTCATGGAACAAAATAAGCATTTCCGTAACACGGTACAATAAAAAAGATGATTGCACATGAAATTGTGTAAATTTCTTTTGTTATTCTCTCTCCCCATTCCATGCTACTCCCTCCCCAAGATGGCTACCATTAGACTCAAATAGGTGTGTGTGCATGTGTGTGTATACACACATATATATGCATATATATACACACATAGATATGTAAATTTATTCTATACATATTTCTGTTCATCAGTTCTTTCTCTGGATGCAGATATCATCTTTTCTTCATATGTCCTTTATTTTTAATTTATGTGTTTATAATTGTCAAAATGACTTAGTCACTCAAAGTCATTCTTAAAACAGAATTGCTATCACTGTATACAATATTCTCTTGGTTCTGCTCACTTCTTTCTTCATCATTTTGTGCAAGTCTTTCCATGCCTTTCTAAGATCATTGAGCTCCTCATTTCTTATAGCACCATAGTATTCCATCATAACCATATGCCACAACTTGTTCAGTCATTCCCCAATTGATGGGCATTCCTGCAATTTCCAGTTCTTTGCCACCACAAAGAGAGCTGCTATAAACATCCCATTCACATTCAAAGTTATAATTACTATTCATGAATTTCCCTCCATCTCATTTTTACTCATTATTCTCTTTCTCACTCTCTCTTTTTACCCTATTCTTGTTACCTTATCTTCTCCCCCAACCTTCCACCCCCTACTTCTATAATCCCTCCAAGATCCTCCCATCTTTCCTCCCCACCCTTCCGATACCAAACTACACACTCTCCAAAAGTTCCCCCATCCTCTTTCCCCACTCTCCTAAATCCCAATCCACATAAACCCTCTAAAAATCCCTTCCCCTGCCCCCCAGTTTTCTTACCTCTCCACATGTCCAGAAGACTTTTACCCCCTTCCATGTGCGTACATCATTTCCTCTTCAACCCAGCGGAGAGTAAAGTTCCGATATTACTAGCCCCCACCCCTACCTGCTTCCTGTGTACTAGTTCTTTTTGGTGCCACATTTTTATAATTGCTCCCTTTTACCTTTTCCTGCCCAATTTTGTTTTTTAAGACCACCCCATCATACACAATTCAGCCCAAATATTTCTTCCAAACTACCTTAGTAATGACGACAGTTTAAGGAATACTAATAGCCAGTTTAATCTTAATGAATACCTTATAATTAGTCTTTAATGTTTTTCTTATATTTCTTCTGGATCTTTTATATCAAATTTTGCATTGAGTTCTGGTCTTTTTGTTACAAATACTCGTACAAATAGACCTAGTTCTAAAAATCAAATTCACCCATAAAACATGGTATTTTTCTCATTTCTCCTTCTCCTTGACGTCTCTGAAGCTTTTGAGCCTGCTGTCCATCTATTCCCCTTTACTATCCTTGCCTTTCTTGGCTTTCGAGATACCATACTTTCCTGGTTTGAATATTTGTTGGTTCTGTTACATACCACTCCCGTGGTTGTAAGCTCCTAAGGGTCATCTTCTAGAACACCTGCCACCATCTAAACGCTTTCAGAGCTTTACTGGACAAACCTTTTAGCCTAGGCAATTACGGAGCACATCAGATAGAGCACTGTACTTGGATTTAGGAAGATCTACATTCAAATTTTATCTCAGACACTTAGTATCTGGCAAATCACTTAACATCTCTCTGCTTCAGTTTCCTTATCTGTAAAAATAGGGAAAATGATAGTACCTATTTCTTAAAGTTGCTGTGAAGATAAAATATTTGCAAAGCATTTTGCAGATCTTAAAGTGTTTTATAAATTGAAGCTATTATTAACATTGTTCTTAGTAGTACTAAGGAGAGAAATAAAAAGAAGAAAAATATAGTCTTTCCCCACCCCAGACAGTAACCATAAAGAAAAGAAGAAAGAAAAAAAGGTGAGAACGACAAAGGCCAGAAATCTTATCCAGGGGTGGGGAACCTGAGGCCTTGAGGCCACATGTGGCCTTCTAGGTCTTTGGGTGCAGCCTTTTGACTGAGTCTAAGTTTTACACACAAAAAAAAATCCTTTTATTAAGGGGATTTGTTCTGTGAAATTTGGATTCAGTCAAACTCAAGGTCACAGTTTCCCCACCCCTGTCTGAGACTTTTTCTCCTTCCCCACACCTTTTTTTGAAGGTCCAGATCTCAAGTCTCAATGATTTAGTCCATGTGATGTGGACATAATTGATGCTACATCTTTGCAATTCACAGTAGGCCTCTTGGTTTTGATGACTGCTGCTTTGTAATAGAGACTGGAAGTGCAAGTCCTTATTGTCCCTACATATTTTCATCATTTCCCTTGAAATTCTAGATATTTTGTTTTTCAAATGAATTTTATTATTTTTTATCAAGTTCTATAAAGCATCCCATTGATAATTTCATTAACATAGTATTAAAATGTAAATTAACTTTGGTAGCATTGTCATTTTTATAATATTAACATAGCTCAGTCATGAGCATTGAATATTCTTCCAGTTACTTAAGCAGTTCTTTATTTCTTTAAGGAGCACTCTGTAATTGAATCCATATGTGTTTTGTATACTTTGTAGACTGATTACCAGAAACTTATACATTTTATAATTATTTGGAATGTGATTTTCCTTTCTTTTAGTGCCACATCGCATATGATGCTTACTTTTTGTTTTAGCTAAATACTTTTTATGATATTAAAAAAATTCCTCTCTTCCTATACTTTGTAGGGTTTTTAGTATGAGAGAATATTGTATTTTGTCAAAGGCTCTTTCTGTATCTTTTGATATAAACATGTGGTTTGGATGTTTTGGTTTTTATGTGATTAATAATGTCAATTGTTTTCCTAATTTTGATCCAGCCTTGCATATATTCAATTTGATCCTAATGAATGATTCCTTTGATCAGTTTCTTAGTCTGTTTGACAACATCTTCTTTAACATTTTTTAATCATCGTTTATTATGGACAGTGGTCCCTAGTTCTGTGCTTTATCCTTCTCTTATTTAAGTATTAGGACTGTATTTGTCTCATAAAAGTTTTTTTTCTTAATATTTGGAAATAACTTGACTACTATTAATTGTTCTTTAAGTGTCTATTAGAATTCTCATCAAGACTAGGAAGTTTTTTTTTTCTTTTGTGAGTTCCTTTGAGGCTAGTTTTATTTCCTTTTCTGAGACTGAATTACTTAAGTTCTCTGTCTTTCATTAGTTAGGTGTTTCATATTTTGAAGGCATTCTTCTATTTCTTTTGTGTTCACAGTTTTGTTAACTGTACGTAGAAGATTTTGATAATTCTTATTTCTTCTGGTTTTGATATGATTTCACTTTGTCCGTGTTCTATATTGTTGATTTGGTTTGGGGTCTGCTTTTAAATAAGATTGGCTAGCTGTTGCGGCTCCGGACCTGGCTTTGACATCTTTGTCTGCTCACGTAAAGGAGGAAGACATGGCTCTGCTGAGCAGATGCATGCCAACATGGGGAAGCTGCTCAAGGGCATCAACAGGTACAATCCCAAGAACCTGGCCACCCTGGAGCGGTATGTGGAGAGCCAGGCCAAGGAGAATGCCTATGAGTTGGAAGCCAACTTGACCATGCTTAAGCTATACCAGTTCAACCCGGCCTTCTTCCAGACCACAGTGACAGCCCAGATTCTGCTGAAAGCCCTCACCAAGCTCCCCCACACAGACTTCGCTCTGTTCAAGTGCATGACTGACCAAGCTCATCAAGAAGAGCAACCCATCAGGCAGATGCTGTACTTGGGAGACTTGCTGGAGACCTGTCACTTCCAAGCTTTCTGGCATGCCCTAGATGAGAACATGGATCTCCTTCTACTTAATGGTGTCACAGGCTTTGAAGACTCCATCCGAAAATTTATCTGCCATGTTGTGGGCATCATATATCAACATATTGACCTCTGGCTGCGATGTTGGGAGATCTGTCAGACAACCAGCTGAAAGTATGGATGAGTAAGTATGGCTGGAGCTCTAATGAGGCAGGGCAGGTCTTCATTTACAGCCAAGAAGAGAGTATCAAGCCCAAGAACATTGTGGAAAAAATCAACTTTGAGAGTGTTTCCAGCATCATGGCCTCCTCCCAGTAACTCCTGCCCCATGTCTCCTGTTTGCTGCCTTCTGTTTCCCCTTCCATACAGCCAGCTTAAATAAAAGCCCTTTACTTCCTGAATAAATAAATAAGATTGACTAAATGTATATCCATTTTATTAGTCTTTTCAAAGAATCAGCTTTGAATTTTATAATTTCTAGAGTATTTTCATGCTAGTTTTCTTGTTTCACTGTGTTCCAATAATCATATTTCCCTTTCACAAGACAAGAAAGTGGTTCAGTAAAGAATAAGGCAGTAAATACAAAATCAATCCATGGACTGGATAAGGAGATGTGAACAATAAAAGGCGAGTTCCTTGCATTGATATCAGCAGACATTTGGAAATTTGCTTCTGCTCAGCAGGATTCATTTAAAAATTTCAAACCAGGCCCATAGCCATGAGTAAAACAGCTCATCCCAACAGGGTGTTCCTACTGGTATTATCAGTCTTTTCCCAAGACTCATATGTTTTCCAGCTGATAAATCAAATGGGTGCCTCCAGCCACAGGCTCATGATTTAGAATGGAAAGGTTGTGCCTCAGGAAGTAGAAATGTGAACCAGAGAAGGATTAGGAGACCACTTGTTTTCTGTGTTTCAGAAAAGGGCAGAGAAAGATCTCAGAGGACTTGAAAGCAACTAACTCAACTTGAATTTTTTTCAAAAAAGAAACCTTGGAGCAGCATACCAGAGGCATGAAAACAAGCAGAGCAGTGTATTACTTGAAGGGTAGAAACGCCTGGGGGAATATTTCCTGGAACTGAAAGAAACAGTGTTTAAGAAGGAGCTGACTGAGAGAGTACAATTGTGGACTCTCCTCTTAGGGTTAAGCTCCATCACTACCTGGTATTTGGACATAAAATGAAACCTAGAAAACAAAATATGTTTGTTTGTTTTTTTCACACTGCCTCTTTATGGCTAATTTACTCTCTGCCTAATGTGGATATTTCTTTCAAGGCTGTTTGGAAAATTGTGTTGACTGAATTTTTTAATTGTTTGGTGTGGACTTGGTAAAATAATGAGGAAAAAACGCAAGTAGAAATGTTGCTTCCATCAGCACTGCCCTCTAGAGCACTTCTCTCCCCTTGTGACACATAAATGATTTTCGAAAGTGAATATAAACAAAGCAAAGTGCCATACAAAACTGAACACAGATGAGCCATGTCACTTCCTTCCACTGAGGACTCTTCAAAGGAACTTAAGGATTCTGAAAGAGTGTTTATCCAGCTTCTACAGAAGAAAACACACACACAACTCTCAAAGATAGTTCTAAAAGTAAACTTTCAAACTTTACACCAAACTTTATTCCATCTCAACCATATAAGTCCATAAAAGTTTGGAGTTATTTCATCCTTTAAAAACTCATAATCATTTTCCTCTTATTATTAGCAAATGCTTGATTTTCTCACCATCATCAATTCAATTCAATAAGCATTTATTACACATTTGTTCTATTCTAGGCCAAGAGCTAGAATCTAAAGATACAAAGACAAAAAATAGACAATAACTGCCTTCAAGGAGCTTGAATTCTACTATGTGGATTATATATACAAAAACATACACACACATATATGTATATATGTTCATATATATACATATAAATACAAAAGTATTCAAAATAAATGCAAATAAATTCAGAGACTGGGGGTACAAAGAACATTAATTACTGGAAGAATCAGAAAAAAAAACTTCATGGGGGATAAGGGAGGAGGAGGGAGCCTCTAAACTAAGACTCAAAGGGAACTAAGAATTCCAAGAGGTAGAAATGAGGGAAAAGGAGTGTTTCACGATGTTGAATGTCATCCAATACTTGAGTTTTCCTTTCCATAAGAGTAAAACCAGTGGCTATGGGCTTACAACATATACAAAATGATACCAGTGAAAGACTTTGTAGCTGGAAAGAGCCCTAGAACTTTATCTTTCCCCATAAATCTGTTCCTCCTCTAAACTTCCCTATTTTTATTTGCTCTTTGCCCACATTTCCAACCTCAGAGGCTTCTTTGATTCTCCCCCCCCCTCTAATATTCAGCCATTCACCAAGTCTTGGTGATTCTACCTGCACACCACCCCTTGCATCTGGCCCCTTCTCTCTACTCATACAACCATCACTGTTGTTCAGGCCCTCATCCCTTTTTACTTGAACTATTGCAACAGTTTCTTAATTAGACTCCTTTGCTTCTAGCCTCTCTTCTTTCCAATTCATCTTCTAGATAGCTGACCAAGCAATCTCCACAAAATAAGGTCTGACCATGTCACAGGTCTGCCCAACCAGAGGCAGCTAGGTGGCGTAGTGGACCTGGAGTCAGGAAGGCCTGAGTTCAAATCTGGCTGCTCGCAGGCACATATTAGCTGTGTGACCTGGACAAGTCACTTAATCAATGCCTTCTTCAATTTTCTCAGTTGGATAACGGGGATAATAACAGCACTCACCTCCCAGAGTTGTTGTGAGGATCAAATGAGATAATGTTTGTAAAACAGTGCAGTACCGAACACATAGTAGTATTTAACAGGTACTTCCTTCTTCCCTTCCTTCCTCTGCTCGAAAGTCTTCAGGGACTCTCTGTACCTCTGGGATAAATTCCTCAACCTAATATTTAAGACTCTTCACAGTCTAAGTCCAGCTTATTTTATATTTTCCTCCATCATTAACTCTACTATAACCAAATTGGCCTTTCTGCTGTCCCTCTAACTTAGCACTCCCCTGCTAATGCTTTTGCATAGCCTGTCCCCATGCCTGCCATATTCTCTCTTCTTATTGCCTCTTAAGTACCCATCAGTTGGGGAATGGCAGAATAAGTGGTGATATATGATTGTGATGGAATACTATTGTGCTTTAAGAAATGATGAGCTCAACGATCCTAGGAAACACGGATAGACTTGCATGAAATAATGAAGAGTGAAATGAGCAGAACCAAGAGAACACTGTATATAGTAAGAGCAATATTGTTTTAAGAAAAACTTTGAACAAATAAGGCATTTTGGCTATTATAAAAAACCTAAACTATTATAAAAATAACCCTATAACTATAAAAAATAATGCTACCTGTACCCAGAGAAAGAACTGATAAATAGAAGTATGTATAGAATGACTTTACATATGTATTTATACCTATTTGTGTCTGATTTATATAACTTTATTATATACTTAAAAGGAATAGAAAATTGTACATAATCGATTTGTAGTTTCACGTAGAAAAAAAGTTCTGGTTTTCCTTCAGTGTTCAGCCCTGATCTTATCTCCAATGCAAAGCTTTTCCTGACATTCCTGCATTTTCTCTCTTCAAATTATTTTGCTATTCACTCATTCCTTTCATATTCTATATTACCCAGTAGGATACAAGCTTCTTGAGGGAAAGGACTGTTTTTCATTTTGGGGTTTGTATTGGGAATACCTTTTACAATATCTTGCACATAAGAGGCCTTTAATGTATATTTGTTGGATTGAACTGAATTAGGATAGAAGGCTCAAGGGAAGGGAACTCAAAAAGAAGATGAAAGCCCAGGACCAAGGACAAGGTGATGTCTATTCTCTGACCTGGAGATATCAACTGAGTCTGAGGGCAGTTAGCCTTGAGGAGAACCATTTCAAGCTGAGACCAGAGATGGAGTATAGACCTGGTGTCAGATCAACTAGCCGCACAGCTGCTGCCAATCGACAAAAAGGACAGAGGTCAGCAACAATGCATCCCCTCAGGAATAATTAGGCACCCTGGTGGCCAAAACTATGAGCCTATATAAGTTTCCATAAAAAATAACCAGTCTAGGACTTCCTTCATTCTGTTAACTATGCTTTGTAAAAGAAGCAGTATAAGGAGGGGAATAGAAGTGTGGGTGGGTACACACACATGTACTAGTCCAATTTCTTCATTATATAAGTAAGGAAACTGAGGCCCAGAGAAGATCCCAAGGTAGCCAATCACCAAGAATGTATCGAGGAACTACTAAGTGTCCGACATTATGCTGTGTCGGAATACAAAGACAAAAAAGAAAAAGCAGCACAGGTAGTAGCATCTGTCAACATGTGTTCAAAATTATCCAAGATTGTGTCCTATATTCCCCACTTCTAGCAGTGGGAATTACTTCACAGGTTTAAGGACTACACTGATTCTCAGGGAAGCCTGAGAACATTGGAATATGATGCTTGGGATTTTAATATTCTGAACCCTGAAGGCAAGTTTGAGGAAACAACATATGCTTCTGTTTTTAAAAAAAATTCTAGGCACCTTCAGTGTTCCCAAAATTTCACAGATACACATAAAATATGATCTTTGCCTCTAGGAAAATTTAAAACTGTAAAGCCCTGTTTGTGTAAGTGTGAGCTATTAGCATTTATGTGTGTATATATTGCAGACACATAAAATATGAAATATCACACCAACAGTACCTTCACTAATATAAACTAAAATACATAGAGATATTTTGTTAGCAACAAAGGATCTGTCTAATTGAGTTTAATAAGAGAGGTGATGCTGGGAAGGTGGGGGGGAAATCATAGAGTACTAGAATGTCTGAGCTGGAAAGGGCCTTTAGAGATCATTTTGTCTAATCCTCCCCATCCCCACCCCCACCCTCTATGACAGATATGGAAATTAAGGCCCAGAAAGACTGTATGACTTGTCCATAGCTATTCAATCAGTAAGTGGCTGAGTAAGAACTAGAATTCAGGTCTCTGAGGTTAATAATCTTTCTGCTTACATTGGGAATTGTTCTGTCTGGTTCCTAAAAATACCAAAGCAGAATAAATTCTGAGTTCTAATACCTGATAGAGAATTAGCCCAGCAGGCTATCTGGTGTTTATGCTTACTGATTTATGAGACAATCTGCCCTTCTACCACCTTTCAATGTGACTAAAGAGAGTCATCAGTGATTTTTCTATACCTGAAACTCTAGCAAAAGCCTAATATCAAAGAAATGTCTTCTGGCCTGGATATTACATCACCTGAGTGGACCCAAATGGCTTCATCATATTTTTTTTAAATTAACACTTTCCTCCAGACAACTTCACAATCTGAAAGACTAACTTTGAATGGAGAATAAGAAAGGAGTACACTGAATTCCTACTATAGTTGCCATAGAAACCTTAAAAGATATTACATATAAATCAGACTCAAAACTTGCTTTTATAATAAAATATGGCTAATGTGAAAAAATATTTAATGTGAATGTACATGTAGAGCCTATACCAGATTGCATGCTGTCTTGGGTTGGGAGAGGGTAGGAGGGTGGAGAAATTTTGGAATTAAAAATCTTATGGAAGTGAATGTTGGAAACTAAAAATAAATATTTTAAATAGACATAAGTGGTTACTGTACTTCTAATCTAGAGATAAGGAGATTCAGTTTCCAAAAAAAGTTAAACTGTAAAAAAAAAAAAATACTATTCTCTCCATCTAAACCAAGGTCAGCAAATAATAGTTTATGGGACAAATACAGCTCACCAAAAGCCATTCTTAGCTCGTAGGCTGTACAAAAATGTGCACCTGGCTAGATTTGGCCCTGTAGGCCATAGTTTGGCATGGTGGATAGAGTTCTGGGACTGGGGTCAGGAAAACTCAACTTCGTGAGTTCAAGTCTGACCTCAGACACTTACTAGCTTTGTGACCCTAGGCAAATCACTTGATCTTGTTTGCCTCACTTTCCCCATCTGTAAAATGAGCTGGGAAAGGACATGGAAAACCACTTCGGTATCTCTGTGAAGAAAACCTTAAATGGAGCCACAAAGAGTTGGATATGACTGAAATGACTGAACAACAACATTTAGGCAATTGATGTAACAGCCTGAGCTATTAGTCCCTTAAGCCAATTAAGTCTCAAGCATAGTTTCAAAGTCTTTGAAGGACAAATAATCTAACTTGCATGAGATTAGGGAGTTAGGACATTGCTTTCACAAAAGTAGCCATAGGCTTTTTTATGGAAGTAAGGATAATTCCATGCCTTTGACCACACTGATGCCTAATTATTCTTGAAGAAGTATCCTCAAACCTCTGATCCTTGCCCTTTCTCTTGATGGGAAACATCTATGTTACTGGTACCTCTGACACAGTTTTCCTCTACCTCTGGCCTCAGATTGAACTGTTCTTTTCATAACTAACTGAACCCTGTTGATATCTCCTGTCAAAAGAATAGAATAGTCTTATCCTTGGTCTTGGGAATTCATCTTCTTACTCAGCTTCCTTGAATTGAGTCTTCTATCTCAATTCAATTCCATTTAAAAAAAAATTTCTTTTAAATTTATTTACTTTTAGTTTACATCATTCAGTTCCACAAGTTTTGAGTTCCAAATTTTCTCTCCCTCCCTCTCCTCACCCCGCCCCTCCCCCAGGCAGCATGCAATCCAATATAGGTTTTACACATACCTTCATATTAAACATTAGTCAAGTTGTAAAGAAGAATTATAACCCATGGAATGAACCACGAGAAGAAGAAACAAAACAAAAGAAAAGAGAGAGAGAGAGAGCAAGCAGTTTGCTTCAATTTGCATTCAGACTCTGTAGTTCTCTCTCTGGATGTGGACAGCCTTTTCCTTCATGAGTTTTTTGGAGTTGTCTTATAGCCTTTCATTGCTGAGCAGAGCCCAGTCTATCAAAGTTAGTCATCACAGATACAATGTGTCTGTAATTGTGTACAATGTTCTCCTGGTTCTGCTCCCCTCACTCAGCATCAGTTTATATAAGTCTCTCCAGGTTATTATGAAGTCTGTCTGCCCCTTATTTCTTATAGCACAATAGTATTCCATTACATTCATATACCACAACTTATTTAACCATTCCCCAATTGAAGGGCATCCCCTTGATTTCCAATTCTTTGATACCACAAAAAGAGCTGCTATTTTTGTACATATGGGTCCTTTCCCCATTTGTATGATTTCTCTGGGATATAGCCCTGGAAGTGGTATTGCTGGATCAAAGGGTATGCACATTTTTATAGCTCTTTGAGCACAGTTCCAATTTGCTCTCCAAAATGATTGGATCAGTTCACAACTCCACCAAAAATGCATTAGTGTTCCAATTTTCCCACAGCTTCTCTAGCATTTATAATTTTCCTACTTTGTCATGTTAGCCAATCTGTCCAGTAAGATGTGGTACCTAAGAGCTGTCAATCCCATTTAAAAAATGCATGCAATCGTTACTATGTGCAAGGCTTTGGGGGCGTAAATCCCAAAATGAAAAACAATCCCTTCTCTCAAAAGATCACATTTTATGAGGGAAAACTCCATGTAAAAGGAACTGGAGAATAACAAGATGATTTGAAGAGGGGAGACAATATACTCATAACTAAGAGTATCAGGAAAGGTGTTTCATAGGAGAAAAGATCTAGTCTGAGCCTTGAAGGAAAATAAGGATTCTAGGAGGAAGAAATGAGGAGAACCAGGCATGGAGACAGGCTGTGTGAAGGTATAAAGATGGTAGCTGGAATGGCAACAATGGTAGATAACAAGCCAATTTAGCTTGAATACAGTGGCACATGATGTAGAGGAATATAAAATTATCACAAAACGTGCAGAAGGTAGTTGTGAAGGCTGCCTGTCAGACATCTCCATCTGGATGTCTAAAAAGTACATCAAATTCGATTAAGCAGAGGGATTGATACATTACCTAAAGGAGCTAGGGAGCCACTGAAGACTTTTGAGCAGTGGTGAGACATGTTTAGACATGTGTCTTAGTAAGGTTATTTTGGATGCTGTATGGAAAATGAAACAGAGAGGGGAAAGACTAGAAGCATGAAGAATAGTGAAGAGGCTATTGAAATTGTTTAGGCAAGAGAAGACGAGGGCCTGAACGATAGCGGTGATTGATGAGTGGAGAGAAGGGGGTAGATGTAAGGGACATTGTGGAAAATTCTACCTGTAAGATTCTACCTGTGGAGGATGTCTACCAGTAAGAACTGACAAATGAAGAGCCAAGGATGATGCTGAGGTTGAAACCTTGTGTGATTAGAAAGATGGTAGTGCCCTCAAAGAAAATAGGTAAATTTGAAAGAAAGAAAATTAGTTAGGTTTTGTATATGCTGAGTTTGAGATGTCCAAAAGGCATCCAGATAGATATTCCTGTCAAGTAGATGGCAAAGCTGGAATGGAATTCAAGAGAAAGAATAGAATTGGACATATTAATCTAAGAATTATCTATTTGTATAGATCACGGATTTCTGATGTATAAATGCTCACACCAAAAATTTAATAATCAGCTTTCACAAACTAGTTGGAACTGGCTCCAGCATGCTCCTGGAAGTAACCTAGGGAAGAAGTTTTTCAAGGTGTAAATGGCAACAGGAAGAAAGGATGAGGCTAGACAAGATGATATAGATATAATTAAACCAATCAACTAGCAAGGGTCAGCAAACTATGGCCTAAAGACCAAATCCCGCTGTGTGTTTTTGTACATCTCTCGAAATACAAAAACAAAACAAAAAATTCTTAGCTCAGAGCTGTACAAAATGGGGAGCAGGTGGAATTGGTCTTCAGGCAGTAGTTTGTAGACCCCTCTATTATAGGGTCAAGACTATGAAGGGAGGAAAGCAAAGGCAGAGCAGAGAAATTGGGAGAATGGTGACTATAGGTTACAGTGAGGGAACAGAATAGATTTTTGGAGGAGTTGCATAGATAGATAGAAAAGTGGATTATGGTTATGAATGGGAATCCAGCCTTCTGGATTGTCAGATTAAGGCTATGATCTTCCTATGTGTGACTAAGATAGAGTGAAGGTACAAGTCATGGGAAATGTAAGAGGTTGAAGAACTGGGATGTCAAGGATTTTGGGGGGATATAGTATTAATAAAGCAGGGTAATAGTAGTATTTTGATTGTTAGACTGGGCTGGAGAGGAGGCTAGTTCTTCCCGACTTTTGACTACTATAGAAGAGCTTTTTTCCCCTTTCAAACCCAGCTAGCTAGAATAAGGGCAGTGGGCCTTGGAAGTTCAAAATATAATTGTATAAAAGGGGCCAACAATGAATGTATTAAACTGACAGTAAAAATAAAGCTACACCAGGGGGCTTCTTTTAAAAGTGTAGATACCTTTCTGAGATAGAATTAAAGGAAGTCTGGTCATTGAATAAGCAAAAACTATGCCTCTGAGGACCATTAAAAGATTGAGTTACTCGATTTTCAGACAGTCCAGGCAGAAACTGGACTCAAGGAGGAACTCAGCTCACCATGAGGTATGTATAAAATGCTAGGATCTGGAGAAAGGGTGGAGAAGTAAGTATTTCTCTTCCACAGAGTTGTCAGAGAGTGAATTCAACTCAGAAGGAAGATGCCCAGGAAGTTCCTAAGGCCAAGGACAGAGGAGCCAGTGGAGGCAATAGAGTGACTATGGAAGCCAGATCGCAAGAAATATAAAACAAAAGATGACCAACTTGAAAAGTCACATGAAGGAATTTGATTAATCTAAGCTAAAAAAAAAAAGGGAGGCTTCCCCAAGAAATTATTTTTTCCTAAGCTTCAAAAATGTGAAGAAGGAAAAAAATACTTTCTAAGGATGAGGACCTCTCCCCCAAACCCAAAAAGGTTAAAAAGAGAGAGGAAACTTCTGTAGATGAACTGGTTCTTTTAAACCCCAAAATAGAAAGAAGGAATTTCTTTTTTTTTCTTTTTTTAAAATTTCTTTAATATATTAATTTGTTTGTTTCCTTTTAATTTACAGGATTCAATTCCACAATTCCTTGGATTTCACATTTTGTCCCCCTCCCTTCTCTCCTCCCCGCCATGGCGTCTTATAATCAAGTATAGGATCTGTAGATACTTTCACATTATACAATGGTCAGGTTATAAGGAGGGATTGTACCAGCTGGGATGAAAAATGGTATAGAGGACATAAAATCAAATAAGAGAACAAAAAAGATCAGGTATTTTGCTTCCACCTGGATATAAATTTAGTTCTTTCTAGTTCTTTCTCTGGATGCACGTTTTTCTCTCCATCATGCGTCTTTTGGGATTGACTTATATCCCTGCATTGTTGAGAAGAGTCCAGTCTATCAAAGTTGGTCATCACACATATGTTGTGTCCGTAAGTAAGAAGGAATTTCTATAGATTCCCTTTGTTTTCCTAAATCCAAAAAGATAAAGAAATGTCTGTAAATGATCTTTGCTCTTCTAGGAGCAAACAGGTAAAAGGAAAGAGATTGAAGATGAACTTTGTTTTTCTAAGCCCAAAACTTATCAAAACCTTGTCAAGAGAAAATCACCCATTAACACAAGATGGAAAAGAAGAGAAAGAAGTGGAGAGAAAAGTCCTAAATTGAAGAAGACATAAAGAGACAACGAACTCTCTCAGCTCCATATGGACTTTTTTAGGACTTTCCTGTCTACCAGCAACTTGGTTCTTGAACGTACATCATCAGGAGCCTAGCTCCTACTCAAGTCTGGCTTCTGCTTTGGCTGCCCACCGAGCTAACAACTCTAATTTTTAATAGTTTCAGAGATATGGCCAAATTTTTGCTTGTCCGGTGACCAGGTTTCCTTTAGTTCCATTAGAGAAAGGTGTTCACACTTCATAAAGGTATCACCTGGCCACATTTTTACAGTTGGTTTAACACCTTGTTGGTGGCCCCTTTTCTTTGCTTAGGTGCTGGGCTTTTAAGGACCAGGTTCTTACAGTAGTCATAGCCTCCAGCTTGCTAAACTGCTGATTCATTCATTGCCTAGAGAAGTCCCCTTATAATTTCTTTTTTCTTCCTATTTTATATTTTTTTAATATAAAACAATTATTAACATTTTTTCCTCCTGAGTTCCTAGCCAGAAAGAATCACTTTTATAGAATACTGCAATTTAAAATCTATGTTTCCCCTCCCAAGTACCCAATCATTTATCTTTCCACTGCAGTCACCTTGTTATACACCTAGGCTCACAATACAAGTCAAATATGTTTATCATAAAACCCAACTTTAAAGACACAGAGGGTAAATCAATTCTTAAGAAATGGAGATAAGTTTTCTGGGCAACCCAGTACACTCCCTTAGAGAACGATGGAAGGAAAGGGGTGAAGTAGGAAGATGAATCACCAGGTTCAGGAGTCCAAATGTTTTTTAGCAATGGTGGCTCTACCCCAACCTTTTGTTACATTACACAGCCCAGATCGTGGTCTCCTAACATCTGCTACTTATGGCTCCCAGTCTCTGGCATGACTGGGTCCACAACTGCCTTTGCTCCTCATGCATGTTCTGCTGAGATCCAAAACATGTCTAGTGTGAATGTGCATGTGCATGTGTGTACTTGTGTCCTCAACTGCACTGTGGACTTTCCTGAAGTTCCTAGCATAGAGATACTAACATGAAATTGGTCTCTGAGGATATAAATGCCCTTGTATTTAACCACTTAGACCCTGGGCTTTCAAGGACCACCTCCTTTCATTGGTGACTCTCTAGATATGTTTCTTCATAGTTACCCAGCAGCCTCCCTCTTCACTTTGGAAGATCATTCCATCTCAGCCACCTTCTCACCCAGAAAGATCACTACACACAGTAGTTTTCTCACCATGGAAGATCACTCTGCTCCTGCAGCTCCTTTCTTTGATTGACCAGTTCTTCCTGGAACCTACATTTTAAAGAAAGTGCCCAGGCCAGTAATGCTCACTCTATTCCTTTCTGGGCTCTGCTCCTAATTTTTCAGACTTCTTTCTTCTCCATGTCCCAGGGAATACCTTCTCCTCACCCCTACTTTTCAACTTCACCTTTTATGTATGAAATACATAAGAATAGAATGAAATCTCCTTGAGTATAGCTATTCCCAGAGCATGGTGCAATGCATGGTACATAGTGAGCCTTAATAAATGCTGTTGACGTTATTTGTACTTACTTTGGGCATGAATGTCTCAAATAGAATTACTTTCACATTAATTAATATAAAATTATTAATATAATAATATTAATATGACTCATTAACATTAATTAACATCTAAGTTAACATATTCATATATAATAGTATATTAATTGATATAATTTATATCTCTAATATATTAATATCAATATATTATGTTATATAATGATTAATATTAATAATGTAATAAAATTAAATAAATTAAATTATTTTTAACTGAATTCTATGAGGTAGAAGAGGGAATGCATTCAAGATATTTGGGGCATGTGACAACAGGAACTGAATCATAGACCCCCTCACCTTCAAGATACAACACAAGAAATCATTCCCTATCCTCTAATTTCTGTGTCCCCCTGTAACTACCTTGTATTTAAATACTTAATATTTACTTTATATTTATTTAGCATATACCTATAGACTCACATGTCTCTCTTAATAGAATGTAAACTCCTTGAGAGCAAGGATTGAAGCCTTTTTCTTTTTTTTTTTTGGTCTTTGTATGTATGCCCAGGACTTAACACACAGCCTGACATGTAGTAGGTGCATTATAAATGCTTATTGATTAAATAGAATTATACTGAATTGGAGCAGCTTATCAGATGAGAAACTTGCACATTTCAGGCCTTCAGTCAGAGTATAGCTATGTGTACAACAATAACTTAAAGTTAACTACAGTCTTTTCTCCTAAGAACTTGGAGCACTTTCACATACATTATTAAATTTTCCCTCACACAATCTCTGAGATATAGAAAAGGTCATGTATTAAATTTTATATCTTTTGTTTTTTTACATCAGAATTTCTTCCAATGTTCTACCTCTTTCTGTTCCCCATGAGCCATCTGATAATGTTTTAAAGAAAAAAAAAGGAAGAAAACTCAAAAAAGTAAAACAGTAGTACATCAAAAAAAAAAAATGGAAAATATGTGCAATTCTCAACATCTCTGACTTTCCGTCTTTGCAAAGCTGGAGGGCTAGAGGTCTTCTTACATCTATTTATACCTTCATGTTTCAGAACTGATTGATGATGGTCTCTTGAGAACACTATGAAAGTGTTCAGCTCATCTCTCCAGGATCATGTTCTTATTACTGATCAATGTGGTTCCATCAGAGCTGAGTAGATGAGATGCACCATAAGACTTTGACCCATAAATAACTTTCCAAGAATCATAGGAGTGCTGTGGGTTGTTACTATCGGTGTAAAACTGAATTTCATCTGCTTTCTCACTGAGCCAAGAATCCTGCATCTCTCTAAACTTTGTTTGCACTTTGTTTTTGAACACTGAGTTCAACACTGAGAGTTGAACACTGCCTTCTTAGAGATGGACAAACTATATTGCTGGTAAACCCTGTGGAGTTCTCATTTTTCATTTAGTAGTGTCTGAATTTCCCCACCATTTTCTTTTTTAAAAATTATTTATTTATTTTTGTTTTCAACATTCACTTCTATAAGATCTTGAGTTCTAATTTTTCTCCACCTTCCTCCCCTCTCCCCATCCCAAGATGGCATGCAATCTGATATAGGCTCTACATATGAAGTCATGTTAAACATATTTTCATATTAGTCATGTTGTATAGAAGAATTAGGACCAATGGGAGGAACCATAAGAAAGCAGAAATGAGAGAAACAGA
>NW_027185809.1:25192548-25199073 GCF_028583685.1 Petaurus breviceps papuanus
AGAGAGAGAGAGAGAGAGAGAGAGAGAGAGAGAGAGACAGAGAGAGAGAGACAGAGAGAGAGAGAGACAGAGAGAGAGAGAGAGAGAGAGAGAGAGCAAATACTTCAATCTGCACTCAGACTTCATAGTTCTTTTTCTGGATGTGGATAACATTTTCTATCATGAGTCTTTTGGAATTGTCTTAGATCCTTGCTTTACCAAGAAGAGGTAAGTCTATCTTAAGAAGATGTTAGTTATCACATAATGTTGCTGTCACTGTGTATAATGTTCTCCTGGTTCTAATGTAAGTCTTTTCAGGTTTTTCTGAAGTCCACCTCTCATCATTTCTTATGGAACAATAGTATTCCATTACATTCATATACCACAACTTGTTCAGTCATTCGCCAATTGATGGGGAATGTTTTAAATTCTTGGCCACCACAAAAAGAACTGCTATAAATTTTTTTGTACATGTGGGTCCTTTCCCTATTTTTACGATCTCTTTGGAATACAGACCTAGAAGTGGTATTGCTGGGTCAAAGGGTCCCCATCATTTTCATCAAACACATTCAATAAGGGTGAAAATGGCATCAAGGCCAGCTATCACATTGATGGGAAATGATTGACTTGAAAAGGCTATAAGCCAAGACTAAATTGGAGGGAGAGTTGGTGTGCAACTTTTTGTTCTCAGATGATAGTGCACTCAATGCAACTTCTGAAGCTTAAATGCAACAAAGTGTGGATCGATTCTCTGCCACTGGTGCTCATTTTGGTCTGACAATTAACACCAAGAAAACAGAGGTTCTTCACTAATCAGCACCACACTATCTATATGTAGTGACATTTTAAATGTTGAGGATAAATTCACTCACCTTGGCAGTGTACTTTCCAGTGATTTACAAATAGATGTTGAGGTCAATGTACACATTACCAGAGTTAGCTTAGTGTTTGGGAGACTCTGAAGAAATGTGTGACAGAAGTATTAAGCCACCTACCAAACTGAATATCTATAGAGCTGTTGTGATGACCTCATTGTTATATGTCTGTGAAACTTGGACGGTATACAAATACCATGCCAGGAAACTGAATCACTTCAATTTTAATTATCTTAGGAAGGTTCTGAAGATCTTATCAAGGCAAGATAAGGTACTAGACAGAACTGCCAGATATGCAAACTCTACTGCAGAGAGTGCAACTCTGATGAACTGGTCATAACATTCAAATACCAAATGCACTTTAGCCTCAAAAAATATTTTACAGAGAAGTCACACAAGGCAAACACTCACACGGAGGTCAAAAGAAGTGACACAAGGACACTCACAAGCTGTCTCTGAAGAACTTCAGTATTGATTGTGAGACATGGGGTACCCTGACACAGGACTGTCGAGCATGTCATGTTTGCATTAAGAAGGCTCTGTGCAGGGGAGGCTAGGTGGCGCAGTGAGTAAAGCGCAGGCCCCGGAGTCAGGAGGACCTGAGTTTGGTTCCGGCCTAAGACATGTAATGCCCCCACAAAAAAATACTAGCCATGTAACCTTGGGCAAGTTACTTAACCCCAATTGCCCCTCCAAAAAAAAAAAAAAGCAAAAGAAAAAAAGGCTCTGTGCATTATGAGGAAAACAGAATTGCAGTAGCTCAAAAGAAACATGAGATAAACAAATTTAGAGCCATCTGCCCACCCTACCCCTACCATGTGTATATTGTTTTCTTGACTCTGCTTATTTCAAAACTCTGCATCAGTAAATGTAAATCTTTCCGTGCTTCTCTGCATTCATCATATTCATTATTTCTTAAAGCGAAATAATTATCCATTATATTCTATCCAATATAATCCATTATGTTAATGTGCCACAATTTGTTTAGTTCTCCCCCAATCAATGGGCACCTATTTTTGTTTCTAATTTTTTGCTATTACAGAAAGTGGTACTATAAATATTTGGTATACATGGGGACTTACTTCTTATCAATGATCTCCCTGAGGAACAAGTCTAGCAGTGAAATCTCTGAGTCAAAGGGTATGAGCATTTTAGTCACTTAATTTGCATAATTCCAAATTGTTTTTCTACGTGACTGTATGGATTCAAAGCTCCACCAACAGTGCACCTGTGGCCCAATATTCCTACAACTCTTCCAACATTGAATATTCCCATCTTTTTCACCTTTGCCAATTTACAGCAGATGAGGTGAAACCTGACAGCAGTTTTTTTTAAATGCTTTATTAATTTCTGATTTACATCATTCATTTCCACCAGATTTTGATTTACAAATTTTCTCCCCTTTTTTCCCCTACCCACCACCCCAAAATAGCAGTCCCACAGGATATCCCCTCCTCCAGTCTGCTCTCTCCCATATCCCTTTCAAATTTTCCCGTGGATCTCTATGCCCCAGTGCCTGTATATCTTATTTCCTAATTACAGGTGAAACAGTATTAATACTAGTATATATATATATATATGATTTTAAAACTTTGAATTCCAGAATCATTCCCTTCCTCCCTTGTCACCCACCCTTAGTGGGAAGATAAGCAGTTCAGTATAGGTTGTATATGTGTGGCTAATGCAGAACAATAACATAGTAGATATATTTTAAAAGACTGACTATATTTCCCTCCCTCCTACCCCAACTCCCACTTGTTCTATTCTCTACTTTGATCCCATCCCTTTTCAAAAGTGGGTGCTTCCAACTTCCCTCCCCCCTAGCCTGCCCTCCCTTCCATCATCCCCCTCTTGACCCCTTCCCCCACTACTCTCCTGGAGGGTAAGATACTTAGTGTGTATTTCATTCCCTCCTCAAGTCAGATTCAATGGGAATAAGGTTGACCCATTCCCTTTTGCCTTACTATTCTTCCCCCCCATTGTTACCATTTTCCCTTGCCTCTTCTATATGAGATAGTTCACCCCATTCTGTCACTCCCCATCTCCTCTCATTATATTCCTCTCTCACCTCTTAATTTCACCTTTTAAGTATCATCCCTTCCTGTTAAGTTGGTCCTGTGCCCTCTATCTATGTATACTTGTAAACATATATATACACACATTCATATATGTATTCATATGCCCATATACCCTCACATGTAGACATATATACATATATATATATATATATATATATTCCCTTCAACTACTGAGAAAAGTTTCATAAGTTACAATTATTGTTTTTCCATGTAGGAATGTTAATAGTTCAACTTTGATAAGTTCCTTATGATTTCTTTTCCCTGTTTACCTTCAGCTCCTGTCCTGCAGAGTGTAGGGGGACCAAGCACCAGTCTGGGGGGTAATCGCTCTTGCTTTAACCTCCTTGGATCTGGATTGCAGTCTAGGGTGGAGGTCCTGGGGTGTGTGGCCAGCTTGCCAGAGCATGTGGAGACCTCAGAGAGGGCTACCATCTAATACTTCTGGCAGCTGAGAAAACTCCAGCGACTGGGACAAAAGCTCCCCTGTCTGGTGGCAGAGTCCTACTGTGGCAAAAAGCCCAGGGGTCAAGTGACTGAAGGGTGACATGACCAGGCAAAGGAAACAAAGCAGACAGAAGATTCCAACATTACACTCCGATTTGGGGGACAAAAAGGAGCAAAGCATGGAACAGGACGAAGACAGAGAGGTCAGAACTCCTGCACCAAAATCTTCAAAGGAAAATACAAGATGGTTACAGGCCATAGAGGACCTTAAGGAGCAGATAAGAGAAGTGGAGGAAAAATGGGGAAGAGAAATGAGAACAATGCAAGAAAATTATGAAGTCAACAGCTTGACTGAGGAAAACAACACTTCAAAAAACAGACTGACTCAAATGGCAAAAGAGGCTCAAAAAGGCAATGAGGAGAGGAATGCCTTAAAAGGTCAAATTTGCCATATGGAAAAAGAATCTCAACAGCTCAATGAGGAGAATCATGGCTTCAGAATTATACTGGAGCAAATGGAAGCTAATGACTTTATGAAAAATCAAGATGCTGTTAAACAGATCCAAACAAATGAAAGAATAAAAGACAATGTGAAATATCTCATGGGAAAAACCACTGACCTGGAAAATAGATCCAGGAGAGATAATTTAAAAATTATTGGACTACCTGAAAGCCATGATCAAAGTAAGAACCTAGAAATCATCCTCCAGGAAGTTCTCAAAAAAAACTGCCCTGATGTCTTAGAACCAGAGGGCAAAATAGAGGTTGAAAGAATCCACCAATCACCTCCTGAAAAAGATCCCAAAAATAAAACTCCTAGGAATATTATAGCCAGGTTCCAGAATTCCCAGATTAAGAAGAGAATATTATAAGCAGCCAAGAAGAAAGAATTTGAATATTGTGGAAACACAATCAGGATAACCCTGGATCTGGCAGCTTCTACACTGAGGTATCGAGGGGCTTGGAATATAATATTCCAGAGGTCAAATGAGCTGGGATTAAAACCAAGAGTCACCTACCCAGCAAAACTGAGTATCATATTACAGGGGAAAATATGGTCATTCAGTGGAAGAGAGGACTTTCAAGCATTCTTGATGAAAAAATCAGAGTTGAACAGAAAATTTGACATTCAGATACAGGAAGCAAGAGAAGCATGAGAAGGTAAACAGGGAGAAGAACCCATAAAGAACTTATCAAAGTTGAACTATTAACATTCCTACATGGAAAAACAATAATTGTAACCTATGAATCTTTTCTCAGTAGTTGAGGGGAATAGAAATATATATATATATATACATACATATATAATGTCTATATATGAGGGCATATGGGCATATGAATACATATGTGAATGTGTGCATATACGTTTACAGGTATAAATAGGTAGAGGGCAAAGGACCAATTTAACAGTAAGGAATGATACTTAAAATGTGAAATTAAGAGGTGAGAGAGGAATATAATTAGAGGAGATGGGGAGAGATAGAATGGGGTAAACTATCTCTTACAGAAGAGGCAAGGGGAAATGGTTTCACTGGAAGGGAAGAATAGGAAGGCAAAAGGGAATATATAAGGTCAACCTTATTTCCATTGAATTTGGCTTGAGGAGGGAATGAAATACAAACTAAATAGCATATCTCACCCTACAGGAGAGTAGGGGGGAAGGGGATGAGAGGGGGGATGATGGAAGGGAGGGCAAGCTGGGGGAAGGGAATTTGGAAGCACCCATTTTTGAAAAGGGATTGGATCAAAGCAGAGATCACAACAAGTGAGAGTTGGGATAGGAGGGAGGGAAATATAGTCAGTCTTTTACAATATATCTACTATGTTATTGTTTTGCATTAGCCACACATGTACATCCTATTCTGAACTGCTTATCTTCCCAGTAAGGGTGGGTGTCAAGGGAGGAAGGGAATGAATCTGGAATTCAAAGTTTTAAAATAAAACATTCAAATATGTATATATATATACATATACTATTATCAATACTATTTTACATGTAATTGGGAAATAAGATATACAGGCACTAGGGCATAGAGATCCACAGGAAAAGTCAAAAGGGGTATGGGAGAAAATATGGGAGAGAGCAGATTGGAGGAGGGGATATCCTTTGGGACTGCTATTTTTGGGGGGTGGGTAGGGGAAAAACGGGGAGAAAATTTGTAACTCAAAATCTGGCAGAAATAAAAGATGTAAATCAGAAGTTAATAAAGCATTTGAAAAAAAATAATAAACCTGAGAACAAAATTGATCAAAAGCAACTTTAACTAAATATTGTCTTCGTTATATCTTAGGATGATTTGAGGGGGTATATGAGTGGGCAATGAAGATAATAAAATAGAATGGGGGAATGCAACTATTGGGAATTCAGAGAAAGGGCCTTTGTTTTTAATAAATTCAAACATTGTCTAAAACTGTTTCAGGAAAAAAATCCACTCAACTTTTGAAGAAGAATGAGATTGAGTCCCTTGGCATGAGAAATACTAGCGACTTTGAGAAAGAGCACACGGCATGAAGTCAAACAAAGCAACGAAAAACAAGAGGCCTCTGAGAAGGAAAAAGAAAAAACAGGATATGAGCCTGTAAGAAAATTAGTAAGTATCTGTGTTGGATGTCCTTTCCATTTTAGTGAAGACTTTGTCTCTGCTCTAGTTTCCTCTTGGTGAGAAGACCAAAAGCAATGAAACACAGCCAGAAGATAAATCTAAGAAAACTGCCCTTGCAAAGTGCTAGCTTAGTAAATGTGAGCTATTAGTAAACTGTGGCAAAGTACTAAGAATGCTGTATTCTCGGTTCATATCATCACCTATCACTCTCCTCAAAACTTCCCACCAAAGAAAATCAAAAAAGACCATGAGCACCCAATGAAGAGGAAGGTTTTTTTCCTCTCCTCTTTCTCCTTTATTTGTTATTCATACTCTCAAATAATATCATGCTGAGTGTTCTTTGTATCCAGAATTGCCACGTGTGTGGAACTGAGGGGAGTATTGGGGAAGGGAGAACTCCTAATCGATATGAACAAACTCTGTACTAACTTCAGGGGAATTTTGACCCTCATCCTCCAGATAAGGAAGTGATGCCATGCATACACCATCAAAAAGAGAAAAACAGAAACAGAAACAGGGAAAGGGAGGGAGGAAGGATGGGGGGGG
>NW_027185809.1:25199173-25246223 GCF_028583685.1 Petaurus breviceps papuanus
GAGAGAGAGAGAGAGAGAGAGAGAGAGAGAGAGAGAGAGAGAGTATTGATCCTTTGTGGAGTCCTGGGGGGATGGGTATCTGTGAGTGTTAGTAGAGGCTAAGATTAGACTGATATGTGCAAAACAAGTTCTGTCCTTATGGGATTCACAGTATTGTGTGAAGTATAGTATCATGAATGTATATAAACGTTTCCCTCTTGCAGTATCTTTAATTAGTGACATGATTTTTGCCACCCAGTGGCAGGTGCTCACTTCCAACAAATTATCTTTTACAGGGTATCCCAAAAATCTTAGTGCAATTCCAAGCTATTGAAACTTAAAACTTCACTAAGAATTTTGGGATACCTTGTATGTATTGTGTTAAATGTATGTAATGCAATGTAATACAATATAGCATAACATAGTGTAACATAGTATAGCATAGTATAACAATGTAATATGATATGATATAACATAGTATAGCATGACATGACATAACACAACACAACGCACCACAATGCAACACAACACACTGAAACACAATGCAACACAATGCAAACACAACGCAATGTAATGTAAAGTAACGTCATGTAACATAATGTAATGTGATATAGTATAATATAGTATAGTATAATACAATGTAATGCAATATAATAGACATAATAGGACATAACATAATATCTATCATTTTTTTTTTGAGCCAGAGTAGATAAAGCACTGGGCCTGGAGTCAGGAAGACCTGCGTTCAGTCTCAGGAACTTTCTAAATGTGTGACCCTGGGCAAATCATTTAACCTCTGTTTACCTCAGTTTCTTCATCTATAAAAGTAAGGATAGTAGTAGCACCTACCTCTAAGGGTTATTGTGAGGATCGAGTGAGACAATATTTGTAAAGTACTTAGCACAGTGCATAGCACAAGATAGATGCTATGTAAATGTTATTATCGTTATTCGACATTCAATATTTCCACTTGTCATGAGAAGAGCTGGCAGTCCCTTTCGTGTCTCTATCCTCAACTTGCTACACTAGAGACTTTGGGGAACATCCCCTTGGGTGAGACCTAGGACTCTCTCTCTCTCTCTCTCTGTGTCTCTGTCTCTGTCTCTCTCGATTGTACTGAATTATTTCACAGGGAGAGCTCTTTTAGGTTGTATTATCTGTCATATTTTCTCACATGCATACTTTATATGACTTCTATTTTGCCACCAAATTGGATAAATGGGTTTATTTGCAACTGTGTGTTCATTGTAGAATTGGTACTTGAAGGGAATCAAGCCTTGAATATAAAACTTTCCCCCATTAATGAAATAGTGATCAGATGTTAGCTTGAACCTGAAAATCACATCCTCTAGACTAATATTGCTTAAAAGAAAAGTTAGGTATAATTCTAGCCTGCTATCCCTTCTCTCTGAGTAGAGTAATGTGGCCAAGTTTCTGAATCCATTCTCCTGCTTTCTCTCCTGAGAGGGAAAAAAATCTCCTTTGGAAAAGTGCGGGGGGAGGAGAGTCTAGAGTAAGAAACTCTGCTTCCCTTCAAGCCACACAATGAAATGCTACATGTAGGGGAAGAATCCCTTGCCACCATATCATAAAGACAACAGGAAGTCAGTAGAATTCATTGATGTGAGCTATTGAAAACCAGTTTGACTGTATGACCCCAGACACACAGATGCATATATGTAAGACTTAACTGACCCAGAAACTAGGCATCACTCCTCTTCTCTACCCACTTCTTTGTTGCCTCATGGTTAAAATTAAGTTTCTTGGATACATGCACCTCATTCCTCATTCTTTATTAGGCAAGTCAGGTAATACCCTAATTTCAATGGCTTAAACTACCCACGTTGCCTTGCCTCATGTAAAAGGGGCAGTCACTAATAAGACACAGGGAAGTTGCTAATTAGTGCCATGTCAGCTCTTTGCCAAACCTCTATGTAGGTTTGAGCCCCATGTGTCTTTGGGACTTTGGATCTGAATGCTCATACTGATGCACACTTGAGCAGTTGCCTGTCCCTAGAGATGGGGACAGTATGTATACGCTAACTTGTGCTGTTCTCCAACTGGCACTTGTTTTCTTCTTCTGGATACCATCACTGTGTTATATGACCTGTAACTGAATAGAGGAATCACATAGCCAGATGTATGCTTAAGGAAAATGATTTCTGCATCAGTATGTAGGATGAACTGAAGTGGGGAGAGACTTGAGGCAGGGAGACCATTTAGGAAGCTATTACAATAATCTAGACAAAATGTGGTAAGGGCCTGAACTAAGGTGGTTATTGTTTTTCCTTCATTTTCAAAGAGGACCAAGGACATGATGGGGTGATATCTTGACTTGCACATGAATTAGATTTAAGTGAGGCAGAGCTGCACAAAGTCCTTAGTCTCACTCTTCCAGAGTCATCAAAGTCCAGAAGCAAGACGAAAGTCAGGACAAGAGATGATGTCCTGGGATGCAGTGGATGACCCTGGTGTATTTGATGTCTAACTCCACAGTGCCTGCTTTAGCTGTCTTAAATGTCCTTTTAAGCAAATTGCTCTTATCTACCCATGTTCCAGGGGCCAGAGGAGGGGGTAGTCTTCACATGCTTTTCACATGCTTAGGGTTGACATCCATCTAACTCACTGACAGGTTTGAGGCCTGTTAGTTATCCTCAACCTGGTTTACCAGGGTGTGGCCACTGAGTCACAGCTGAGGGTTGGGTGAGTCAGGTGGACACCAAAGGTGAATGAGCAGCCCTGAAAAAGGGCTCAGCAGGCCCACACCCTAAAGGTACTAGTTCTTCATTAAAACACTCCATACATCCCCACCAAAGGTGGAAGTTTGTGTAGAGAGAGGGGAAAAAATGTAAGGGATGTTGTGCACATAGAAATGTCAAGATCTGGTGACTGAGTGAATATGTGAATAAGAGAGAATGAAAAGGCTGGAATAATGTTAATGTCATGGACCTGGGTAACTGGATGAATGGTGTTACCTTTAATAGAAATAGGAATATGTAAGACTGGAAGGCTTGGGGTGGCTAGGTGGCGCAGTGAATAGAGCAATGGCCCTGGAATCAGGAAAAATATTGGAGAAGATGTGGGAAAGTTAGAACACTAATTCATTGCTGGTGGAGTTGTGACCTGATCCAACCATTCTGGAGAACAATTTAGAACTATGCCCAAAGTGCTATAAAATGTGCATATCCCTTTGACCCAGCAATACCACTTCTAGGGCTGCATCCCAAAGAGATAATAAAAATGGGTAAAGGACCCACATGTACAAAAATATTTATAGCCATTTTTGTGGTGGTCAAGAACTGGAAATGATTGTTGGGATACATATGAGATTTGGTAGAGGAGAGGATAGCCAGGCATGGTCTGACAAACACTCTAGTTTGGGAAAGCAGATTTTTGTTAAGTATCCATAGGAAAGTTGAGTAGGATCCCATGGACTAAAAGTCTATATATGGGAGGTCAGCCAAGAACATCTTAGAGAAGCTCAATAATGAAAATCAGAAGACACAGAAGAAAACCATTGCAATGAAGAAGATCAATGGGTTCTATCCAGAGACCCACGTGGATGCGTAGGAAACTCATGAATCACCCTCAATTTTTTAAAAGCTGTGAACAGAAGATGGAAAAGGCCAAATAACAGTGAATAAAATGAGAGAATGAACTGGTCCTGCAAAAATGAAGCTAATGTTTTTGTAGCTATGCTGGAAGAAAAGGAGGATTAAAGAAGGCATTGGACCTTTGCTCCGAATAGATGGAGTGATTATAACTGACAGAAAGAAGACAGAGCTACTTGCCTCTTAGTTTCTTCTATTTTCTCTGCTGAGGAGAATGACATTTGGTCCAAATAATGACAGAAGAAAAATGACTAATGTCAAGTTGATGCCCAGGGTAAGTAAGGAAATGGTAAGACAGAACCAAGTTGCTTTCGATAAATTCAAGTCACCAAGGTCAGGTTAGCTACATCCTTGAGTCCTGAAATTAACTGGCAGATGTAGTTGACAAGCTGTCAGTAATATTTTAAAGATCATGGAAAATAGGAGAGGTACCACAAAATTGGGAAAGGTGTAAATGTCTCAGTTTTCAGAAAGGGGAAGAGAATAATCTGCAAACTATAGATCAGTTAACTTCTAGTCCTGGGGAAATTCTTGGATTGATCACTCTTTAAACTTTTGGTTTTTGTCTCAATTACCAAACTCTTTCCCCTCTCCCTCCCATTTAAAAAAGGTGCGGGAAAGAATATGTATCAAATATAGTCAACAAAATCAAATACCCACATTGTTCATGTCCAAAAATATGTCTCATTCAGCACCTTGAGTACATCAACTCTCAGTCAGTAAATGGTTAGCAGGCCTTGAATCCTCCTGAATCATGTTTGGTCATTTTATTCATTAGAATTCTTAAGTTATTTATCTTTACAATGTCTTATTGTATAAATTATTCTACTGGTCCTGCTCACCTTATTCTTTAGTTCATACAAATCTTCCCAAGTTTTTCTGAAACAACACTTTATATTATCTCTACCATTGCTCCATCAACAATTCATCAAAGTACCTATTCTGCCCCAGCCCCTCCAACCTTCATCATTTTCCTCTTTCTGTCATCTTTAGTAATCTGATGGGCATGAGGTAAAGCCTCTGGAGGTTTTAGATGACAAGTTCAATGTGTGATGTAGCAGTCAAAAAAGCTATCAGTCCTTGAACTTCCAGAAATAAGGGAAAGAAAGTCCCACTGTATTCATCAGATCTCATCAAAAATATTATGTTCAATTCTGGCAACCAAAGTTTAAGACAGACATTGATAAACTGGAAAATATCCTGAAAAATTCAAACCAGCATGATGAAGGTCTTTGAATTCCTGTCATATGAAAATCATTTGAAGTTTCTAAGGATATTTGGCCTATAGTAGAAAAGACTTGGGGCACCTAGGTGACTCAATGGATAGAGTGTTGGTTTGGGAATCAGGAAGACTCAGCTTCAGACACTAGCTGCATTACCCTGGACAAGTCACTTAACCTTGTTGGCCTCAGTTCCTCATCTGTAAAATGAACTGGAGAAGGAAATCACAAACCACACCAGTGTCTGCCAAGAAAATCCCATGTGGGGTCACAAAGAGTAAGACACAACTGAGAGAACTCAACAACAGAAAAGACTCAACAACAGAGAAGGGAGACATCATACCTTTGACTCAATATCAGTCATCCTGAAGAGGAATTTGCCTTGATTGTTTGGCCCCAAAGGCAATGGGTGAAAATTTCAAAGAGACTGATTTAGTCTTTATGTTAGGTCAAAACTTCCCAAGCATAAGAAGTATCTGGAAATAGAAGAGGCTATCTTGAGAGAGAGTGGGTTCCTGTTCCTTAGAAGTCTTCAAGCAGAGGCTGGATAGTCACTTGGGGATGTAATAGCAGGTTTTCCTTTCTTTAGACTAGTTGGCTGCTGAGGTCCCATTCAACCCCCAAATTCTGTGATTATGTGATTTCCAAGATTCTGAACAGAGAGTTAATACATATAACCCAATTTATTTTCTACGGCTTGACATATTTTTAATAGCTGTACAACCACATCCTTACCTCTAACAGAGAATGCCTCTTTCAGAAGCTAAGAGGAAAAAAATCCAATAGAGTCTGGCTTCTATGGTGGCTCTTGTTCTTTACTGCTGAGAACCAATCCGCTTTTCCTTATTCAAGCAACACTTTACAAGGTTTTCCCAACCCCATGGCACCAAACTCCAAAATGATACTACTGACTGCTTCACAGCATCCCAGGCTGGAGGGGTTCCAGTTATCTCCGAACATTTGCTGACTGATAAAAAAAGAATCCTTTATGAATGCCAGACTATTAATTATTACTGGCAAAATGCCTAAATAAATGAAGTTGTTGTTTTTTCCCCATTTGCACTATGTGTGATCCCTGCCTTTCTCAATGTACTCTTTCCAGTAAAGGAAATAGTCCCTGTCTCTTGAGATCCCTTAGGGAATGGGCTCTGTTATCTTCCTATATTGAGAGTCTGTTAACCAAGACTTCTCTGGCAGGAGAGGCTGTGAAGAAATGTCCTCTCCTGTCCCAAAGAGGAAGCTCCCTACTTTCCCCTCTGCTTTCTGTCAATGGATAGAATCATTCAAAGGTATTATAACAGGCAGAGCCTTCTCTTTAGGTTCTAACCTCAGGCATGCAGTTGCAATTTTAGAATCATAGATTTACAGTGAGAAGAGACCTTAAAGATCATCCAATCCAACTCACTAATTTTACAAATAAGGGGACTGAAGTCCAGAGAAATTAGGGAGTTGACGAAAGTCGCCCGGATAGGAATCCAAAAGTCACACAATCCATTACATTAGAATACAAGATACTACTTTATCACAATGTAAGGAAATCTAGGGTACAGACATGTAAAGGGGAAGTTGCAGGCATATAATATAATTAAAGAGTGTGCCCCCAGATCATCTCTCATCTAGCCCTCAAGGAATCTGTTTTTTTCTCTTTGTTTCCTAGCTTATCCCCAATACCGGCCAAGACTATTCATGTCCATTTCCCTGGTCCTGGAAGAAACAAAGTCTTTACTAGCTAGCTGTTCTGGAGAAATCCCAAGATTCAGATCCAGCTGTGATTTCAGTCAAATACTAGACATCCTTAGCTAGCAGCAGTATTTTTAGTCCAGATGCCTGGATGTCTTCCTGAGTTATTTTTCATTGCCATCCAACTTATATTAACATCTTTGTTGCTGCTCTGTCGCCTCTTTTCTTCACTCCTTTTTTTTGCTTAGATCCTTTTTCCTCCTCATGCTTACATTCACCTATTCCAACTAGTTATCCCTTCCACATGGAGGGTGTGGTGTGTAGATGTGCTAGGGGCATGGTGCCCTGGCAGTATGGAAAATCCACATAAAATTTTTTGCCTCTCCCTTCATACTAGAAAAGAAGTCTGATTTTTTTTTCTTTTTTCAATGGGGTATTTACAGTACCTTACTGTAAAATTTGGGTTAAGTATTTTTTCATAGGCTCTCTGTCCTCAACTAGCTTTCACATGTCATCTGTGGCTTCCACAAAACTCCCCCCAAATTCCCCATTTAATTTCTTTTGCCAACCCACAATATATCAAAACCACCATGGGGATAGTCGCTGTGTGGAAGGGATAACTATATAACTCACGTCAATCCTAGGATCACACAATTTCTGAACTAGACCTTATTTTACAGTTGAGGAAACAGACATCAGATCCCAGGTCCCTCTTTCCTGACTCATCCTTGAGCCTTTCTAGTCCACCCCTCTTCCTTTACAAGCGAAAGTTTTCTCTTATTGTTCCCCCATATGTTGTTTCTTCCCAAGAAATCACTGGTCCATCACAAACCAACATTTACAAAGCTGCTTTGTTAACATTGTGAAAATAAAGAAGAACATCAATGAAGATATAGGAAAAAAAAGAGACTGGGCTAATACAGAATACCTGTAACTGGGGAGAGACTATTTGTGACAGTAGATTCAGACAGGAAACTTTACATCTGTAACCCAAGTGTTTGGCTGCAGGGGAAGGTAAGTTACCATATGTCAATTTCCTAACCTATAACTTTGCTTATTTAATGGTACTTTCCATGTAACCACACACAAAAATTTTAAATAGGGATAGATGATAACATGATTATAAGGGACACAAAACCCGAATTCTCCATGGAACTTTTACAGAGAGATGTAATTATAGAATCATAGATTTACAGTGGGAAGAGATCTTATATGTCATCCAATCCAACCCACTCATTTTACAAATAAGGATATTGAAGCCCAGAGGATTTAGGGAGTTGGCCAAGGTCACCCAGGTAGGTAGTAAGCAGCAGAACCAGTCTGTTACAGAAACTCCAAGTTCAGTATTCTTTACACTGCTCCATACTTCCTCCCTGATTCCTTGATCCCCCCCCCAACTTATCTACTTATTATTTTACATTTTATTCATGTGCTTTTCAAAATAATCAGATTTTCTGTAGATAGTATATTGTTGGGGCAGCTAGGCAGCACAATGAATAGAGTACCAACCCTGGAGTCGGTAGAACCTGAGTTCAAGTCTGGCCTCAGACACTTGACACTTACTAGCTGTGTGACCTTGAGCAAGTTACTTAACCCCAATTGCCTTGCCTTCCCCCTCCAAAAACAAAACAAAATAAAACAAGATAGTATATTATTATTATTATTTTGTGCTTTACCTCTGATATCACCAGTACAAGGAAATTTCAGTGTGGAAACTGTCGTGATTGATGTTGGTCAGTAACTCAACTGTAATCTGTGGTCTTATAGAGTTGTTTGTAGGTACTGTGACAGTCACACAGCTAATGAGCATCATCATTAGTATGGAGGTAGGTAGTGTAATTGGCAGCTAGGATCCTTGTGATACTACCAACTCTCTTCCAAGGATGACATCATAAGCATGAATTATTTCTTAAACACCACTCTGCATGTGGGTGTGCTAGGTGCAACGTAAAGATTCACTCAGATGTGGCGACTGCAGGCTGAGATTTTATAACTCTACTAAGTCCAGCCGCCCTTGACATGTGCTGGTGATTAAGGACCCATTAACAGTGCTAAGGAGGGAAATCAACTAGAGAAAAGGGGGCATGGTTCCAGTCATAATCTAAGGGATTAAATAGGGATTTGTGATAGTCAAACTGGAATTCACAGGAAAACTAAATCCAAGGCAAGTTAAATGATATAGAAAGATTTTTTTTTGCCATCTAAAGTAAAATTCATTGGTGTAAGAACACATTGTAAATGGAAACAGTAGGTATTGACAAGGTAAAAGTCTGCCTTATGCAACTTTTCTATCCAAGACTGTTCATGAGAGCTGCAGAACTGACTGTATACATGCTACATGTATATTTTCTAAATCTAAGTTCATGAGTTTCATGTGTATCCCATGTGAGTCATTTTAGACAACTCTTGTTTTGTCCTCATCAGAACTGTTTCTCATTGTGTCTTTTTTTTTTTGGAGGTGGGGGAAAGGAGATTGGCTTTAAGTGACTTGTCCAGGGTCACACAGCTAGTAAGTATTTGAGGCTAGGGATTTGAACTTAGGTCCTCCTGACCCCAGGGCTGGTACTCTATGCACTGCACCACAGAGCTGCCCTCATAGTATCTTTAGAAATTCATTTTTGAGAATTTTCTATCCCTTCTAGGCTGAATTCTACAAGATCATGGATTCCTTCCTATTTCTCTAAAGCTTATAAACTACATCTATAGTTTTTCCCTGATCTGGAGTTGTTTTTCTTTTATAATGTTCCCCCCTCCCAGCTCACAGAGTGATTCTCCTAGACCAGACTACACAAGCTTCTGTGTACTCTGTGGATCCACATCCACTACAACCATAGTGTTTGCCTTGAGTAGTGTAATGGCAATGGGAATTTGAAGATCTTCCCTTCCCCCTAATAGGACAAATGTAATCACATGAAGCCTGTGGTGGGAGGAGTTTGCTGAAGTGTGGAGCAAAACCCAGGGGAAGCTGGGAGTCATAGTAATTAGAGCTGGAGGGAGAAGAAGAGGCACCCAAGGAGACAGCTAGGTTTGTGAGTGTTTGTTTGCCCCTGCTGTGACAGATAGGCTTGTATTTGTTTGTGGGAAGCCTAAAGGATGGTGTGGCTCCCTGCTATGCTATGGTGTATTAACTTCTTTGTTGCTATGATGGATTTGGTTTTCTGGTGTTGGGATTCAGCTTTCTGATGTGGGAGTAAATGTTTTGCTTCTGTCTTCTATATGGAGAATCTGCTACATTTTGTGATTCAGAATTATACTGGCATATTAGTAGTCACATTCAGTGCTGTAAATACTGTGTTGGTGCTACAAGTAGTCAGCCAGAGAATGGAATTTGTTTAAAATGAAGGTATTGGATGAAATAATATGGCAATAAAACATTTCCCTGATAAACCTGTGCCATACTGCTCCCACAAATACACACACACAAGAAGAGGGGACACATATAGGAAACCCAGAGAGGCTCATGTTTAGGGAACACACGTGGCAAAAGCTAATACCTGGTGAGGTCCACACAAAAGAAATATGCTGAATAGAGCATACCTATGGAGAGTCAGCTCAACTAATCTAATTAATTAGATGAAGTTAATCTGGTGATGTTATCATCAGATGTCATTAATAAGTCATTTAATAAACATTTATTAAGTACCTTGTATGACAGGTATTGTGCTAAGCCTTAGAAATAAAAAAAAAATGCAAAAGACAGTCCCTGGTCTCAAGGTGGAGAGATAACAAGCAAGCAAAGATATGCAAACAAGCTATATTTGGGATAAATAAGACATAATTATAAGAGAGAAGGTACTAGAATTGAGTGACTGGAAAAGACTTCTTGTAGAAAATGTGATTTTAGTTAGAACTTAAAGGAAGCCAGGGAGGCCAGTAGGCAGAGATGAGGAGAGAGAACATTTCAGGAATGGGGGATAGTCAGAGAAAATGTCCAGAGTTGAAAGATTGAGCGTCTTGTTTGTGGAACACCAGATAGACCAGTAACACTGAATGGAAGAGTATCTGGTAGGGAATAAAGTATAAGAAAACCTTTCCAGGTAGGAAGGGGCTAAGTTATAAAGGGCTTTGAATGCCAAACAGAAGATTTTATATTTGATCTGGGAAGTGATAGGGAACCCCTGGAACTGAGTAGAGGATTGATATTATATTAGCACCACCTAACGGAAAATCACTTTGGTCAATGAAAGGATGTGACTTGAGGCAGACAGACCTATCAATAGACTACTGCAATAGTCCAGGTGAAAGGTGGTGACGGCCTACACCAGATTGATGACTGTCAGAAGACTCAAAGAGGTGTATTTGAAAGATGTTGCAAAGGTAAAATAGGCCTCCACTGCTCTCCAAGATGCACCTTATCTTTGCTAGACATTAAATTGATGGAAATATTATTGCCATTGGACACTGCTCCACTGAACATGTGGTTGTCTAGTCAAGCATCCCTAGTGTTTTGCTGGATATGAATTCCTTTAATATTACTCCCCTTGTCACATATGGACTGCCATAGTCTCCCTGTTTTGGCACTCTGGGCTCATGACTGGGAAATTTTCTCCGTTCCAGCTTCTAGTTTCAGTTGAAGTATTTGGCTAGAGGGCTATCTATTTCTTATGAGAAGGGTGAGTTCTGCCTTTTTTTCCTTCATTTCAAAGCCTTAAGGCTTTTTAGAGTTCATTTAGAAAAGCAACAGTCCTTGTCTCAGCCATGGAAGCAGCAAAATCCTCCATTGGAACAGCTTTCCTATTTTCCCTCCCTTGAAGAATGACCTCTTATAATTTTCAGAGTCTTGGCTTCAGGCCTGTCACCTCCAGTAAGAGTTTCTTTGCTTTTAGAGGCCACGCACTTTAGAACAAAGAGTGAAGACACACCTCGCTAAATATCTAGGCCTTTAGATTCAGTTCTATCTTTGGAACTGAGGTTTGTGGTCCACAGACTTGGTTATGTCTCTATTAGAGACATCACCCTACTTTATTGGTGAACTTTCTCTCCGGCTCCTGATCTTCATCTCTGAAGACAAGAGTACACTTAGTCATTAACCATGTAATAGCTACTGTCTCAAAAAAAGCTTCGAGAGCTTCTGGGGTTGAAGGCTTTCAACTCTAAAACTTTTTCTACTTTCCGGTTTAGTCTCCTGAGCAGTGATAAGGAGAGGATCTACTTAACTCAGAGCATGAGGTCATTGTCTCTATTTCCTGCCTTTCAAACAAATGTATATGCAGCAGCAAGACCTCTCTGGCTTTGAGTTTACTCAGGGTTGTACAGGATAACAACCCTGATTTGGGATCCAGAAATAGTTAACAAATAGTACCACAGTCCTTTGGCCAAATCTGAATCAGAAACTTTTGTGGCTAGCAATTTCTGATCAAAAGAGGGCATCAAATAGTCTCCTTGAGTTAAGGAATTCTAGGAAGATGTTTAATGCTCCCTTTAAAACGTAAAGGAACCTTTCTACATCATCCCAAAAGGAAATGTTTCCCATGAGAATACCCCACCCCAAAGTACATTCCAAAGGATACCTTTGCACTCAACCTGTGAACAGTGCTTCAAAAGTGTTTCTTGCATCAGGGCAGGAACTCTGAGAGATCTTCTGCCTTCCAAGTGAAAAGATGCAGAAGATTCACTGGGCCATGGATGGGAAGGGCAGCTGGTCCTACCCACTTCCATAGCTACTTCTTTGCTTTATGGATGACTTCAAATGGCATTCAGAGAGAGCCCAATTGTGTCACTGTGTGAGTCAAATGGAGGGAAATTAATTGTTGTTTTTGTTTATTTTTTTGTTTTTTTACTTTGGACTTGAGAGCTACAAATCCTTCCATCCCCAATGAGAACAGACTGAGCCCAGGTGTGGTGGCTAATAGGAAGCAATTAACAGTATTTGGGAGAAAGAGATTGTGGCCCAAGATGTGATAGACTAGAGTAAACAGGATACAGGTTGTGGGCCAGAACATTGTTAGAACTGGGGAGGTGTGAGTTCTCTTCCTCCCCCATGCTCCCATACCACCTGTTGCAAGCAAAGAAATTTTGGTGCAGACCTGGAGCAGTTGGGGGTTAACATAACCTCCAGGTGGGTTGATCAGGGACCCATTTTGGGGGCTCTTTGCACATGAGGAGTGTAAAAATAGATTTTGAGACTTTGGCAGATTGCTCCTGGGACCCCAGGGGACAGTGTTATTGACTGTCTTTAAAAAAAACAACCCTCCTTGCAAGAGGGTTATATTTGTCTTTATCCTTGAGGATTGCTTCTACATAAGGGTAATTGTAATATTATTTTAGTAAAAAGAACTATTTGTTTAAACCATCTATCTCAGAGTGCCCCATTATGCCTACCAGATACAAGATAATGCCCTCTAGGAGGCCACAGGGTACCTAAATCCAAGAGGTTAGGTGGCAGGCTGAAGGAGTTTGTAGCCACAGTAGAAAGCTGGGGGAAGTCAGCATGGAATTAGGGACAATGCACTATGAAATGGAGTGATAGACATTGGCCAAATAAGGGTATGTCTCTATACCTTCTCCAGCCCTGATTGTTCTTTTATGGTGGCATTATGATATGCCTTCTCTCTCTTTGTCCCATTACATTCATGTTTTCTTGATTCCAGCCAGAACCCATGGAAGACCAAGGAATATCTTGGAGGTAAATCTGCTTTTTCAGAATCACTCAAGTCATAATAAAATGGTTGCTACCTAATCTTCCTAGGCATAAGACCAACTGTATGTGTAATGATTAAATATGGGATTGCTGTTTAGGACAAAGTGTGTGTATGTGTAGATTTATGACAGAATCATTGTAATAAGCCAGGCAAAGTACACTTCTAACAACTAGACAACATCCTTAAGTAGTCACTAATTTACCCACTAGAGGCTGAACTTTTTCCATATTGATATAATTTGTAAGATAACTTATTAATTATATGTGTATATCACATATGTAATTTATATATATTTCTAATATAATTAGGTACCTGCTTTGAATACATACATCACTACTCTAGGCAGTAGAAGAGATGCAAAGTTTAGATAAGGCATTCTTCATGGAATTTATGGTATATTAGGGGGATACGACACATACATAAATAATTATAATAAATGATGAGTCCATTAGAGAGATGGAAAACTATATTTTATGTGAGAGTCACAGGAAAAAAATAGATCATTCATACCTGGGGTCTTAGCTTTCCTAGAGGCAACAACATTCAACTTGGACTCGAAATAGGCAAAAAAATAAGGAAGAAGGACATTCTAGGCATAGAGAATAGACAAAGGTGAGAAAGCAAAATTTGTGTTCAAGGAATAGAAAATAGTTCCTTTTTTTTTGACTCATAGAGGACAAAGACTAGACTTTTCTGAGAATTTTTGGCCCTCTCTTGAGAGGTGCTGGCTACATGTGTGTTCAGTCACATCGATTCTGTGAGCCTGTAGACTGTACTGTCCATGGAGTTTTCTTGGCAAAGATACTGGAATGATTTCTTTTTCTTCTCATGTCAGAAAGAGGTTAAGTGACTTGCCCAGGCTCACACAGCCAGTAAATATCTAAGGACAGATTTGAACTTTGGTCTTCCTGACTCCAGGCCCAGCCTTCTATTCACTGAACCACCTAGCTGCCTCACACATAGCGAGTCACATAACAAATTGCTATGTGAGTGTGTGCTATGTGAACACACATAGCAACTAGCAAAGAAATCTATTTATCCAAATTGATAGCAAAACAGAAATCAGAGGAAATATACTCAAGAAAGTATACACCAGACAATACAAAGTGAAAGAACCCTCCCATTTGGAGTAAGGTAACTCAGCTCAACTGAGAGTGTCCCAGATCTGGGAAGGGAAATGTGCAACCACAAGGGCTCGAGGCCTGTCCTAGATCTTATCCTCTGATGTCTCTAGCGTGGCTAGGTAGGCATAGGGACATGACAGAGACTGCCACTCCTTTCACATCAGCCTCTTCCAAAACCTTTTCCTTCAACAACCTGAAGTGGGGTTGGCCTCTTCTGTCTTAAGCTAAAAGCCAGAAGTTCCCAAAGCATCTGCAGAGTCCAAAGAAACAGAAGGGACTGGAGCTCTCTTCTCTCTCACTCTCACCATCTACCCCTGCCTCTCAGGCAGGCATGAGACAGGGATCTCTACCAATAAGGTAAGATTTCCCTATCAATGGGCTTTGGGACTCAGGTTATACACCTTAACTCTTTTGAGCTGCATAACTACCCTATGAGGGATGTGTTATTATTTTACCCATTTTGCAAATGAAGAGAGACTGAGACTAGAGATAACTAAGTGATTTTCCCAGGGTCACTAAACTATTAAACAAGTGGGATAGTATTTGAACCCAGTTTCTTCTGACCACATTTAGCTCTCTATCCACTCTGATATTCAATTAGATATTCTAGTAGGGGGCCACTGAATAAATTTATCACTGTTCCTACAGCATTCAAGGAAGCTTTTATTTATGATTTTGGCATATGTAGAGAGATGTATTATGGAAGAGAGTACTAACAGCATTTTTGCTCTATCAAATCGAATGTGTTTTCAATAATCAATAAACAATAAGGACACCAGGCTCTTGTATCATTTAAACTTTTCAGACAATTGTGAGATGAAAAGATATGGTCTCTTATAGATTATGATTTGTGAAAGTTTGCATGTTCTCTTCACATACTTTCATCAAGGATGCGTTCAATGATTTGTTTAAGGTTATTCTCATAAAGATTTTTATAAAGATGAAAAATTAAGTGGTTATTAATATTTTCTAAGTCATTTTTGATAATGAGCATTTCTGAGCATTTGATATCCTCCCCACTTTTGGATATCTTGAGAATTGATCTTTAAGTACCCTTAAAATTGAACTGACCCCAGCCCATACTTCCTTTGTGTATGTGTTCTTCCCATTTTGTTTTCTTTAGAGAACATTTCTATTTACTGCCTCCTGTAAAACAAAAGTGTCAAATCTGAGACCATGTAGCCCATCTAAACCATGTAGTTTAGATAAGGCATTCTTCATGGAATTTATGGTATATTAGGGGGATACGACACATACATAAATAATTATAATAAATGATGAGTCCATTAGAGAGCCCATGTAGCCCACAACACTATATAGTGCATGCTGAACCAGATTAAAATATAATTGAGAAATACTCAACAAAATAAATGAAAATACAATAAGACAAATAATATTACACTTTAAAACTAAGTCAGGGGCCCACAGGGATCCTTATGTATGGATTAATAGTCCTTGTTTCTATTTGATTTTGACACCACTGATGTAACACATCTTAGTGACTGTGATTTTATATTCCATATGTGAAGGCTTTACTGTCATTGATGGAAAAAAAGAGTTAGTTATGGAAGTTTTGACAGACATCTGCATTTTTAGTCTGGTCTTTGTCCTCCTTCTTTAAATGTACTTAGGTTAAATCAAAGGCAGCTAGGTGGCCTGATGGATAGCGTAATGGGTGGGGATTCAGGGAGACTCATTTTCCTGAGTTCAAATCTAGCCTCAGATACTTATTATCTATGTGACCCTGGGCAAGTCACTGAACCCTATTTGCCTCACTTTTCTTATCTGTAAAGTAAGCTTGAGAAGAAAATGGCAAACTTCTCCAGTATCTTTTCCAAGAAAACCCCAAATGAGGTCACAGTCAAACATGAGTGAAATGGAAGAAAACAACAAAAATATCATTATTTGAGGTAATCACTGGGGGTACCTGCCTATGGTTCAAAGAGGACATTTGTTCATGGTCACATAGGTAGCAAGTTCCCAAGAAAAGATTCAAATCCAGGACTCCAAATCTAACATTGTAGCCACTACACTAACCTGCCTTTTTGTAAGCAAAATGAAAGTAGTTACTGTGTCTTCATTGCTTAAGTACTTAACACAGTCCCTCGAATGTAGTAGGAGCTTAATAAATGTTTGTTGAGTTGAATGGTACCAGTGTGTCAGACCCCAAAGATCAGGAAATGGCCTTTTGGGTCACACTCTCAGTATCAGACAGACGACAATGTATGCAATGTGCTCTATACCTCGTAAATCACTAACACACTCTACTGACATCATGAAATTGAAATCATGTTAATTGGTATTATTTAGCACTTATATGGTACTTTATTATTCAAGGGCATTTTGCCAAAAGTAATTAGTAATGCTTTGCACTACCCAGAAGAGTAAGGTCAGTATTATTAGCCTCATTATTCTGAGAAACACATATGAACAAAGTGAAAGGTCACACACAGCAAGCCATTGGCAAAGCCAAGATTAAACTCAGTTTCTGACTTCTTGCCCTGTGGTTATAAGTGTTACTTCATAGAATCATAGGATTTTAGGATTGGAAAAGAACCTTAAAGACTTCTTACATATTTGTAATCTAAATGAGTTGAACGGCATTTCCCCCCAAATTAACTGTGCTTGCTGCTTTAATTAAGCAAGATGATTGCAGCATCTGTGGTAAATGTGTTGGCAGGGTGTTTGTGTAAAAGAAATGTCTGGATGGGAGTTAAGAGACCTTGATTCTTGTCCCAAAATTGTCACAGTGGAAGTAAATTATCTGTTCTATGTCTTGGTTCCCCAATCCGTAAAATGGGAATAATAATGACTACCTGTCTTACCTCACAAAGATGCTCTGCAAGGGCAACTAGGTGGTAAAGTGTTGGGTCCGGAGTCAACAAGACCTGAGTTCAAATCTGGCCTCAGACAGGTACTAGCTGTGTGGTCTTGGGCAAGTCACTTAACCTCCATTTGCCTCAGTTTCCTCATCTATGAAATGAGGGCAATAACAGCACCTACCTCATAGGGTTGTTGTGAGGATCAAATGAGATAATGATTATAATATACTTAGCACAGTGCCTAGTACTTAGTAAGTACTATATAAATGTTAGTTATTGTTAAATCAGGTAGTTTATTTGAAAGCACTTAGTGGAAAAGCATTAAGGGAATCTACCATGTATTACTTTGGGTTCTTTGTGCAAAGGTATTAAGGGGAATCTATCATATATTACCTCAATCGATTCTTCCGTGGATGTGGGAACCCCTTCACCCATGCAGCAGTACTCATCTGTAATCTACACAGATAAATGGTTTGACCTAGAAAACTCTCTAGTGTATATTAGGTCTATATCCCAAAGTGATAAAACCCCCAAAAGTTTAGGGTCTATATGTATAAAATATTTATAACAGTTCTCTATGTGGTGGCAATGAATTAGAAATTGAGGGCATATCCATCAATTAGGGAATAGCTGAACAAGTTGTCATATATGATTGTGATGGAATACTGCAGGGTATCCCTAAAGTCTGAACACACAGGAAATCTCACTAACTATGCATAGTTTCAAGAAATGTAATGAATGAAATTTTCAACAACATTTTAATTGGCATAAATTTTAGCCATGACAATTTCATATGGAATAAAAACTTTCATTAGCTATTGGGAATTACTTTCCATATTAATGAGATTGATTTAATTAATTAATGAGATTTCCTATGTGTCTCTATGTCTTCCAGTATATGTCTTCCTATGAAATCTGATTTATGCTAATTAAATAAAATATTGTTGAAGATTTCATTCATTTCATTTCTTGAAAATATGTATAGGTAATGAGACTTCCCATATGTCCAGACTTTAGGGACACCCTGTAGAAGATTCGTCTTAGAAGGGTTGCCTGGGACTCAAAGCATGTTCACACAGCTGGTGCTTCTCAGAGATAGTATTTGAACATGGATCTTCCTAACCCCAAATCCAGTACTTTATCTACTATGCCACTGGGACTCTAAATCCACAAGTATTTATAGGGGCAGCCAGGTGGCGCAGTGAGTAACAGCACTAGCCCCAGCGTCAGGAGACCCTGGATCAGTTCCAGCCTCAGATACTTGGCACCCACACAAAATAACTGGTAGTGTAACCTTGAGCAAGTTACTTAACCCCAGTTGCTATAAAAAAAAAAGTGTTTATAAACAACTACTATGTGCCATGCCCTGGGGATACAAAAACAAAGAATGAAACCATCCCTGTCACCAAGAGCTTATATTCTAACAGAAAAGCCACCTACTATAATCACAGAGAAATAATGACAAATAAGTATAATATGGAAATATTAATGTTATTCAATATTCTTACACTTATATTGTCTCTCTCCCCCACCCCCCAGATTTGATTAGTGCTGAAAGCTCTTGGCGAAAAAACTCCCTCTTCCGATAGGATACAAAGCCGAAACTCTATTATAATTTATAATCTTAGAGAATTGTTCAGGGTACTAAGTTAAATGACTTGCTCAGGTTCACATAATTCCTAGGTATTGAAGGTAGAACTTGAATTCAGATATTTCAGAATCCTCCTAGACCATGCTCTATGTAACATTGTCTCTCTTGCTCACATGGTATCAAAGGATTTTTTTTTTCAAAATCCACCCCCCTAGAGTAATTGAACAAAATTTAAAAACTAAATTAAATAGTAAAAAAAATCAACTTCTTAATCTTTCTTTTCATCTTTTTTTGACCACTATGCATCATAATTAACAAACACCAGTGGGAAATCTGACAATAGTGACATCTTTGTTAATAATTACATTTAAATAGCTATTTAAAATCTACTAAGTATTTTCTTCACAACAACCTGTAATCAGGAAGATCTGAGTTCCTATCCAGCCACAAACACTAGCTATGTGACCTTGGGCAAGTCACTTTTGTGATATTTTTAGCAATACTTTTGTAACTGAGGTACTCTTTGTACCTCAGTTTCCTCAACAGGGTATAATAATAACACATACCTCTCAAGGTTCTTATGAAGATCAATGATATAAGATAATATTTGTAAAGCACTTTGCAAACTTTAAAGTGTTATATAAACGATATTATTATTATCATTATTGTTCTAATTATATGTAGTATTATTATGCCCATTTCAAAGAGCAGGCAACTGATGGGGCAGCTAGGTGGAGCAGTGGATAGTGCACGAGAGTTGGAGTCAGGAGGACCTGAGTTCAAATTCAGACTCAGACACTTACTAGCTGTGTTACTCTTGGCAAGTCACTTAACCCCAACTGCCTCACCAAAAAAAAAGAAAAAAGATAAGGCAACTGAAGCTCAGAGAGGCTAATTGACTTAGCAAAAAATCATACAACGAATAAACATTAATGAGAGCAAAGATTCAAACCCTGGCTCCAAGGCCATTGATCTTTCTGCTACTTCACATTTGCCTTCCATAAGCCAAGTATTATGATATTTATGCATATGTTCCAGAAGTTAATGTCCACCAGAAAATATCACAATAAATTCTCACTTACTCTAATACTGCAATACTTCAAAAAGATCTATAATTTCATTTCTGCTGCCACTAACACAGATACTGATTCCTCCAAGTCTCAGTAGCCAGTCTTCATGAGTTATTCTGGCCAAAAACATTCATCCATCATCCTTCCTTTATTAAGCTTAGCTAGATTGGTGCTTGAATGACAATCTATCACTACCAGAGCTTAAAATCAGCTGGCATAGTCTTCCAGAGTCCAAGTATCTCGATAGAGGTATTGAGGCAAAACTTAATGGTAGACTGATTGCAATAACAACAAACATATCCCAGAGATGGGGGGAAGGGGTGATCCTTTACCCACAAGGGGCTCCTGCCATGGACTCAGATTGACCAAGTTCAATCCTAGAGAAGCCTGATCCCTAAAAGAGGGAAGTCAGGTTTTTCTCACCTCTCTGGCTCACTGCTTCTACCCCAGAGTTTAGGAAATTTTTCTTAAATTAAATTTAGGTATTATTCATGTCTAGGATTTCCCCTAAAAAGGATCAGTGGGTCCTGTAAGTTCAGAACAAAATAAATAAATAAAGAGAACAAGAAATGTGTTCTGTACAAAGTAGATAATAGGTATATGGACAGTTATTTCGTCTATTACAAAAGAAATGCTTAAAACCAAAAAGCTTACATTGACAAATACACAAGACAGTAACATATCATTCCTGGTTTTCCAGGATTTTACAAATTTATTATTTATATGGTCACCCCCTGATCTGTCTGGAGCAGCATGTGAAGGAACAGCGCCAAACAATGGCACCATACAATCACATATCTGGGATGTGCTCAGAAACACACAATTCTGTTCTTACAAAATGAAAATCAAGATGCAGAACTTTTGTCAAAATGAATACAATCTGACTGCATTATGCAACTGTTCTTCCTGACCAGTATGCTACCATCAAAGAAGAGAAAGATCAGTGTTCCTTCTATGTAAAGGTGACAGAATGAGAAGCTCTTCCTAGGCGCTGTGGGAGTGGGTCTGACTCAGAATTATGAAAAACATCTGGAGATGAAAATCTTATTTATTGATCTCCCTCCCTTTGGCACAAATGCAAACAGTGCTTCACCCAGTACCTTATTGGAATCTGTAAACTTACTTTAAAGGAGCCCAAAGAAACTTCTTCCCTTGAACAAAAAGGTGGGAAGGCATGAAAAAAGATGAGAAGAAAAAGCATTAATAACTCCTCAGGTAGATAATGCAACACAGAGGGAATCATTAGAGAGGCTAAAACAAGATACATATGGTGATATCTACAACTTCCCCATCCATGTCTTTGACAAAGCTTTGGAACATCAGGAAGCTGAAAGCAACACATCAGATACTGAAGAGAAAGATGAGGAGGAGGAAGAAGAAGATGATGATGAAGGAAAGGGAATTTTGTGGCAGATGATGAGGTGGAAGAGAGTAAGGATACGGATAAATTAGAAACTACCATTGAAGAAGATCAGGAGGAGAAATCATCCAGTGAAGAAGAAGAAAAAGCTGCTACTGCCAAACACAAAGGTAAAGCCCCATAGAAAGGCCCCGGGGAAGAGAAAGCAAACCTATATGGAAGCAGAATAGGAGCAGGAGACAGAAACAGCAACCAGACCCCAGACTGCCTGTTTGTCTTCAGGCATTTTATAAATAGACAGAAAAAGGAATGAATATTCTCATTTTTCTCATCTTTTAAAAGATCATTGCTCTTCACTTCTGTGTTTAAAGGCTTTGTTTTTAAATACACTATTTCCATCCAAATACTCATTCTTTTCTTAAGAAGATGTCTTATCCAAAAGAGGATCCCCACATGACCCCCAAATCCTCTTAGGAACCCTTTTATCTTTCCCAGGAAGCTCTAATATCTCCCTAAATGCCCCTCACATCCCAAATATGCCCCCCAGATATCTTCTCTAAGGACCTCATATTTCCTGAGTATTCCCTGACCCTCATCTTCACCTTCCCCAGAGAACTCCCTGGGCTATGTTTTGTGGAATATTCTCAATGGTGAGGTATCCCTTGGACTCCCCAATGCCTCTTCTCATCACTTATCCCTATAAAAATGTCTCTGTTTAAGTGCAAAAAAAAAATCTCTCAGTCAAAAAGTCTTCTTTCTTCTTAATTGGAGATTAGTTTCCAATCATTCCTAATTCAATCATCCTGAAAAGATACAGGATACAGAGTACAGAGTTCTCTACCCCTAGGCCACAGGGGTAGAGGGTCATGATCTTCTCTGTTTGCATTAAATACCCAAGGAGAGGTCTTTTCATCTTGACTCGAGACAGGCTCTCAGCTTCCATGGTTCCTCTTCCATGGTCCCAGCTCCTGCCCAAATCTACCCAACTGTCACCTGAGTTCAAAGGCAGATGGCTCTCAGTTCCTTGTCTAGCTCCTTGTGCAGTTCTGGTTCCATATGGAAGCTCACAGTGTCTAGTCCACCTCAAGTCCTTCACAGTTTCTCACTGCTCCCCCACCCATTGAAAAAGCAAGAAATGTGATATCAACTCTACATGGGAAATCATGCAAACATATTTCCATTTTGGCATGTTGGAAAAAAAAAACAAGATAAAGAAAATGAATAAAATGCTTCAATCTACACTTAGACACCATCATTTCTCTCTCTAAAGGTAAATAGCATTTTTCATCATGAGTTCTTTGGAATTCTCTTAGATGTATTGCTGAGAATAACTTGTCATTCATAGTTGATCTTCAGACAATATTACTGTGATTGTGTACAATGTTCTCCTGGTTCTACTCACTTCACTTTTGCATTAGTTTGTATAAGTCTTCCCAGATTTTCCTGAAACCCTCCTGCTCCTTATTTATTGTAGCACAATAGTATTCCATCACAATCATATACCACAACTTATTCAGTCATTCCCCAGTTAATGGACATCCCTTAAATTGCCAATTCTTTGCCACTACAAGCTGTTTTCCAGAATTTAAAGGTTACTTTGTAGGATTGCTCAAAGGATAATTGACATTCACTTCAGAGCCACACAATCTAAGGAATTCATAGGATCCTGACCTGCTGGGGACCTTGCTATGGCCTGAGCCTTCTTAGTGCATCCTGCTGCAGTATTCACCTGGTGATGGTCATCTTTCCTCCTCAGAGGGGTAGAATTGCAGGAATCTCTTCCCATTGGTCAACCAACTGACCTCCCAGACTATCAACAAGGTTGGAAACATCAATTTCTTAGAATCGCTGTTCAATGACTGAGACTCAGGGGAAAAACAAAACCAAACAAAACAGAAAAGAAAAGAGGAGATCTGAGGTCCAAACTCAGGCTGCACATGTTCTCCCAACTTTGTCAATGAAGTTACCATTGCTGTGGCAAGGGGAAGGGAGCGACTTCCTTGACTCCTTCATTGGAAGATCAGGAAAATCTGACATTGATATAGAGTAACAAAGAGGCTGACTCAGAAGAAGATTCTTCATGGCTCGGTTGCCAATTCTTTCCAACCTAGAGTCTCTATCACACAAATACTTCTTTTCTTTACATTCTATTTTATTTTCAGTTCTAAATTCTCTCTCTCCCACCTCCCCAACCCTTACCCACTAAGAAAAGACAAAATTCATTACAAATAATATATACTTTAGCAAGGGCCAGAGTCTCTCCCTGCAGACCCAAAGTATGCCCAATTTTCATGAGAGATATGCCAGTCCAATTCTGGAGAGATGTAAAGAGGGGGTTCCCTTCATTTTTCCTGTTGTAAACTAATTTAAGAGACATTAATTTTTTTTAAAAAACCACCACTTTTTCTAAATTGTGCACTAAACACCAGACTATGGTATTTCTCTAGTACTTGTCTATTAAAACATCCCACTCCTTTTTTAAAGACTGATTTAGTACATAACACTTCTTCTAAGTGGCAGATGTCTCCTAAGAGGTGATTTTGACATTTTCAGGCTGAATTTTAAAAGGATGTGTGCAGCAAACAAAATAGCTATAATCTAGTGACATTACTTTTTAAAACTAATATCAAAATTTAAGAGGCAGTGTGGAGTGTGGATGGAGAACCAGTCTTGGAGTCAGGGAGGCTCCAAGCTTAAGTGGCTGTATGCCCACAGTGCTTCCAAATAATTCTGTGAAAATCTAAATTACAGAAGAGTTATTGATCTATGTTGGCAGAGGGAGTTCCAAACAGCAATTAAATCAAGACCTGTACCAAATAAATGAGAACCAAAACTTAAACTTAATCAGTATACAAAAGAAGGCAATTTAAGGATATTGGGGCAGGGGAGAGAAGATTGGGCTTTGTTTGCCTTTTTTTTTGGCCAAGAAGTGAGCAATATGTGAGCTAACTGTGTTTGTCACCCCTGCTTAATCTCTTCCACTGCTTGGATATTGAAGCCCCAGGAGAGGTTAGGTGGCTAGAGTCTAATCAGAGTGAGCGATTTGTTACCCCCTTCAAGGATTCCTTCTGCCTAAATCTTGAACAAGGTCATTGTTCTCTGCCTGAAATGCCTGAATACACAATAAGCCCATCAGATTCCTCATTAGTATTCTGCACACCACATTGGTTAAATTTGTCATTTCATTCAGAATGCTTCTGTTGGCATATTTTTCATATCCTGGGCCTCCTCAGGAAAAATGGATGCCACTGTTAGAGATTTGACAGGCAGTTGAATACACATTAATACATTTGCAGTCAAGCTGGAGGTGGGGGGGAAAGGGATTAAAATACTCATGAATCCAGTTTAAATCATTTGTTGCAGATTTAGTTGTAAATTAAAGAGGAAAAGAAAAATTTTGAAGACTACTGAGGACAAAAAAATAAATATCTTTAATAAGTAGATGATCCTGTCTCCTAGAGGCTGCCCTAACCTAATTAAATGATTATATATTGGGGAAAAAATCAAAAAGATTTTTTATTTGAATAGTCTTTAAATTTAAACATGTGTACAGCACAAGGTAACATGGCATTTCAAAAGCTTGAGAAATTGTATGTAAAAAGGATCATTTATCTAAAATTAATCAATCAAAATGGATAAATCAGTTGCCTTTTTTCCTCGATTTGGCTTAGAGGTGCTGGGTGGGACCTGCTGTGCATATGGACAGCTGCCTCATAAGAGAAACAAAAAAGAAGAGTGGCATTGCTTGAATTGACTTAAAAAAAAGATAGGGAATTTTCTTCCCTGCTTATCAGCAGGGCTGCTAAATAATGGAAATTTATTATTTGTGCCCCCCTAGAAATCCTCGTTAGGCTTCTTGAAGAAATAGAAACCTCAGGAGCAGTAATCAAAGTGTATGAAGCCTCCTGAATAGCTAACACGGCCCACTTCATCAGACCTCTCTGTTGGGGATGAAGTTGCTCAAGGAAACAGTCCTCAAAGAAATACATTAGAAATTAAAATTCAGTTGCAGGAAGGTCACTGAGCTCCCATTCCCACATACAGAGGTATGGTTCATTAGCATAATCTTTGTAAGAACCCTGACCAAATAAAAGTCAGATTGATTCTCTCCCTTCAGGGCAGTTAAAGGGACAAGAACATCAAAGCACATAGGTCCCAGCATCATCCTTCCCTCAGTGAAAGTAGTCCTATACACTGCAACTTATCACCCATTAAATGGTCTCATTGGGCCCCAAATCATGGTCTTTTTGGTGACAGCTTGGACAGCCAGCACCAGACAGGTGACTATAATATTAATAATAAATGACATTTTGTTTCAGGCACTGTGCTAAATGCTTTACAATTATTATGTCATTTGATCCTCACAACAACCCTAGAAGGTAGGTGCTTATAATTAATTATCATTCGCATTTTACAAATGAGGAAGCTGAGGCAAATAACAGGTAAGTGACTTCTCATGATCACATAGCTAGTAAGTGTCTAAAGCTGGATTTTGAGCTCAGGTCTTCCTGATTCCAGGCCCAGAGCTCTATCCACTGTTCCACCTGGCTGTCTTAATGTACAATGTACCTTTGCACTTCATAAATCCCTAACATACATCCTATTGACTTCATGAAGCTCAAATAATATTAGCTGGCATCATTTAACACACATATGGTACTTTCCTTAATTACCTTGAATGTGGAGCATTTGACTTATTGCTCATGATTCTTCAAGAGGTCACACTAATAAACTGTACCTCTGTATGTGGGAATGATTCTCACAGAAGTGTTCAGTCGTTGTGGGTATGAGAGCTCAGTGACCTCTCTACAACTGAATTTCAGTTCCTGATAATTTTCTTTAAGGAGCAGAAACCTTATCTCCAGTGGAGCTGTCTGCTGAAGTGGGTTGGGTTAATTATTCAGGTGGCTTTATGCCTTTTGATCATTGCTCCCAAGTTTCCATTTCTTACTCCTCTCTTATGATTTAGTGCCACAGTTAATGTGTTTTGTGAGCTTACAATAATCATTCCTTCAGTGCTAATGGGCTCATCCTATGGTGCACTTTCAGGAAATGAGGTGTATCTACCTTACTGCCTTTTCATCGTGTGTTCCTTATGTAGAAATCTTCCAAATTGCAATGACAAGAAAGAAAGATGTGATATAAAATAAAGCAACTGCTTCCTTTAATTTGTGTGTATTTGTATGCCCTTTGGGTAAGCTACTGCTGTGCATATTAAAGGACTATTTGGAGCTATAGGTAGAGAACTTCAGGAAGGATGATTAAAGGCTGAGTCTGAACAAAAAGGAAAAAAATGTGTTCCTCAAGAACTGGAAAAAAAACTCATTAATTCAAAAAGCACTAATTCAGAATTTAAAATAATTCTGGCTGTATCATAGATTGTGAGCTGGCAGGGACTGTTAGAGACCGTCTAATTTTATATCTCCCCATTTAAGAGATAAGAAAATGAGGCCGAGAGAGATTGTCCTTTTTCCTAGGTCATACTGGCGCTAAGCAGCAGAGACAAGACTGGAACCTAGGTCCTCTCACTGCTAGTCCAGTTTTCCTACCTCTGCCCCATGTTGCAGATCTGCTACAGTTTATCTTACGGTGTCACAGAACTGAAAACTAGAGGATAATTTAAAGATCACCTAATTCAACCTCTCACGATTTCATGAATCAGGAGATTGAAGTCAAGGACTGGACCAGGTAAGTAAATAGTAAATAGTAGAGCCTGTATTCAAATCCATTGACTCTAAATCCAGTGGTATTTCTAGTATACAATGCTTTTTGCATCTTAAGAGACTTTTCATAGGATCCAGAATTGGAATGAATGAATGAAGCATGATACAAATAGAATTAAGACAATTCTTGCTCTCAAGGAACTCATATCCTACTAGGGAAGACAACACATAGAAATAGTTTCAGCTGCAATCCAGATAGAAAATCCCATGTCCTTAAATTTCAGCACCAAAACACATAAGAATGCTTCTTCTTTAATGGCATTTCCACTGATAATATTATATCCATTTCTGATGTTGGAGCACTTGTCTGTGCCAAAGACTTTGGTAGTGAGAACTGTCTTTTCTGGGTCTTCAGTAGCTGTGGTTACAGAACCTGCAGGAACACTTCCCAGGCTGCAGTTCCATAAGGGTTGCTTTCAAGGTTAATGGCTGAGGGTACTGGGCTGGAAGCAGTGAAATTGCCAAGACAAATGGACTCTTGGTTCATTGGTACTTGTCCCTACCAGTCCCCCTCTGCTTAATCCCAACACATGCCTCTTTAGTTATTACTTTGAGAGTTTCAGCATCTGGAGTTTTGTGGTCAGGGCTGACATAAGTGGGGGAGGGGAAGAGCAAAGAACACATCATCTCGTCTTTCCCATCCCTGAAACTCCCTGTACTACTACTGATGTAGGGAGGTGGTGGTGCAGAGGAAGGTGGGTATGACATAAAATTTTCTAATCAAAGCAAAAGAGTCTTTTTAATGCAGATATGTTAGGTGTTAATGTGCTTTGGTAAAATGAGTACAACAAATGTGGGGCAAGTGGGGAGACTGCCTTTTTTTAGGTATACCAATTGAAAATTCATTCCAATTGCTTCTATATGTATATATATATATATACACACACATATAATAAATATATATACAGATACAGAACATGTGGATATATATGTGCATATATGCATGCAGATATGTAACAACCACATAAATATAGGTATATGTTGGTATGTATAGTGTGTGTAATATAATATTGCTGGGGCACTTGGGGAGGTTGCTTATTTAGGACCTAGCTAAAAACTTACCCCAATTGCTTGCACATGTATACACACATTTTTGTTGTTCAGTCATGTCCAACTCTTCGTGACCCCATTTGGTGTTTTCTTGGTAGATACTAGAATGGTTTGCCATTTCCTTCTCTAGCAAATTTTACAGATGAAGAAACTAAGGTAAACAGAGTTAAGTGAATTCTTAGGGTTATTCAGCTAGTATTTCAGGCTGAATTTGAATTCAGGTTTACTTGACTCCATGGCCAGGTGGTCTATCCACTGTGCCACCTGACTGCCCCAATGTATACACATATACATACCTATATATTGCATATATAGGTATATATGTATATGTATAATAAGGCAACTTCCACCAACTGCCCCAGTGTGGTTTATAAACACACACCTATATTTTATATGTGTGTATACATGTATCTGCACATGTATATACATACATATACATATATAGCCACTTTTACAATATATGGGGGTATATATGTATATGTAACCACATTGGGACACTTGGGAAGATCCACTTATTCGGGGAGAATTTAGGCAAAAGTTCTTTCCAATTCATTGAATATATATATATATATGTATATGTATGCATACACATATACATGTATCTTTGTATGTGATTGGTTCTTTGTTTCCGAAGAGGACCGATGACATCACAGGACATCACTTATACATTGCACAAACTTGTCAACCTCATTCTCTCTTCCAGAGTCATCAAAGTCCAGTGGCAGGATAAAAGTCAAGATACCTGGTGATGACCCAAAATCAGAGGATGACCTTCACTGTGCCTGCTTTAGCCACCTTCATGGTCTTTGGAACAAATTGTTCTAATTCTCCCATTTTGCTGGGGTCTGTACCTGCTTGGGGTAGACATCCCCCTAACTCACCAACAGGTTTAAGGTCTATTGGTTGAGCTCCTCTGCCAATACAGTTTTACTGGGGTGTGGCCTCTGCACTTGCTACAGCTTCTTGGAGCCATAGATGAGATTTTGGGAAATTGGTGGACACCAAAGGTGAATGAACAGCCCTGTAAAGGGCTTGGCAGACCCTCATACCAGACGTATCCTCTCCAAATACCCCCTACATATATGTATACATACATATACAAATAGACACATATATACCTTATATATTTGACACATTACATACATTTATATATACATACAAATATATATTTTTTATACACACACGTGTATGTGTGCATATATATCATCACCGTGGATAATTCCTTCTACCTCTAATATCTGCAGTTCTCCAATAGTGGACACCAGAAGTGGACAGGCAGCCCTGAAAAGGTCTCAGCAACCCCTCACACCAGTGGTGAGGGGTTCAGTGACTTGCTCATAGTCATATGGCTAACTGATGTCTGTGGCAGGCGTTAAACCCAGGTTTTTCAACCCTAAGGCTGCCCCTCTACCCACTACACTATGCTGCTTCTAGGTTTAAAGTAACAGCTCATATTTATATACAGCTTTGAGGTTTTCAAAGTGTTCTCTTTACAATAATTCTGAGATATAGAGAGTTACAAGTGTCATTACACAGTTCATAGATGAGGAAACTGTGTCTTAGACAAAGCCTGAGTGACAGCCCATCAGAATCTAAAAGCTCTTTAAGCTTTTGAATGCCAAGCACCCTTGTGAGGAAGGTGAATGAATTTCTTCAAAGAAAAAACTTGAATTCAGAGTGGAATCAAATATTTAAGAGTTGGAAGGGACTTAGGAGATCACCTAATCCTAAGCCTTCCTTTTACAGAGGAGGAAATAGAGAACATAAGTGTCTTACCCAAGGACATACACTTAATAAATACCAAAAGCTCTCTTTGCAGTCAGTTCTCTTGACTCCAAAACTTGGGCTCTTGTACCTTTGTGAAATGTTTAGTTACTGAATGAATGTGAGTAGTTCCAGGCTACTGTTTTATTTACTAGACTAAGAATCCCTCTTCTATTAAAGATACATCAAAAGACCTAGATTCCATATTTGTGGATAACTGAAGGAATCATCAACCAAGATATATTCTCTCCAAAATAAGGAAGAATATTCTGAAAATATTTGGGATTCTGAAGTAGTCAAATTAGAAAACAAATATTGATTTATTTAATTCAACTCTCCACTTACAAAATGTCCAGTGCAATACGGCTAATGTTAGATTCATTGGCTTGAACCCAGTGCCAGGCAAAGCCTATCACTCCTATTCACATCTCTTCCTTCTAGTCTCTCTGGCTTCCTTCAAGTCATAGCTACAAGCCCATCTTCTGCAAGAAGCCTTTCCCAGTCCTCCTTAACCTTAGTGCCTTCTCTTGGAGATGTCCAGTTTCTCTTACATACATAGTTGTTTGTGTGTTGTCTTCCTCCTCAAATTGTAAGTTCCTTGAGGGCAGGAAATGCTTTTTTCCTGTTTGTATTCTTATCACTTAGCATAATGCCTGACAGAAATAATTGACTGATTGATTGGACTGCTCATTTTTATGTACCCTGTAACTATTTCTAGGATCCCATTAATGCAAAAATTCTGCATACAGTCCCTGTTTAGGAATATTACAAATGACATTTTTTTTCCTCTTGGGAATGTAAAGTACTATTATTAATCTTTAATACTCAAGTTTAGTTCTTATGGTACAAAACTGCTCAGTCCTCTCACAGCATGTAAAGCACAAAGTTAGCCTCTCCAGAATCAGAATCATTCAATTACATGGAGCCATAAGAGGTTATCTTCCCTAATCATATTCTTTTGCACTGAAGGATGGTTTTATTCTGCTTTCTCTGGAGTAGACTTTTTGAAATTAAAATGACTTAATGTGCTAGCAGAGAGACATCAAACACACAGCTAAATATACAATGGTGTCATTCACAACTCATATTTACAAGATAAAAGCAGCTCAGATTTTATAGACTCTGGGTAGTTTTGCCCAACTATTCAAATAGCTCAGACCTACCCACTTAAAACAAGAAGCAATTGAGATGCAGAGGCAGGCCTGGAAGGGGCCTGATCAATTCAGAGGGCAAGTCTTCCCACCAAACACAAGGGCCACTACCAGTCCCATCACCAAAGGGCTGGGACTGGAAAGAGCAAGGTAAGAAGTAAATACAGGGGCCCCTGTCCTGGACAGCAAATACTCCTGGGGCTACTACTTCCTAGCCCAGAAATTAAAAAAAAAAAAAAGCCCCTATGAGTATCTCCAAAGACCAGGATGACAGAGTGAACCTCACCTGCTCCAAACCCTCCCTCAGACACTGAAAACATAGTAACTCTTGCCCCAGGGCAAAACCCTCTACAGTAAAGGCTTGGGACCCCTAGAGGAAGGGCGTGGCTAGGGCCCTGCCTCAAAATGGGTAGAAAGCAGACTACAAAGACAAAGACTCTGGAGTCCTACTATCCTCAGAGGGAGGAACCAAACTCAGAGGGAGACAATGTGGACTCCACACCCACAGCTGAAACATCAACTGGGAATGGGTCCCAAGCACAGAAGGCTCTCCTAGATGAGATCAAAAGGAACTTTGAAAACCAAATGAGAGAGATAGAAGACAAAATGAATAATTCTCTCAAAACCAAAATTTTAGAATTAGAAAAACATTATAATGAAGAAAACATCTCTTTAAAAACAAAAGTGTATGATATGGAAAAGGAGCTCCAAAAATTAGCCAAGGAAAATGATTTGCTAAAAACTAGAATCAACCAAATGGAAACAAATAACTCTATGAAGAACCAAGAATTAGTCAAACAAAGCAACAAGAATGAAAAAGTGGAAAAAGACGTAAAATACCTCAAAGAAAAAATAACTGACCTGGAAAACAGATCCAGGAGAGATAATCTGAGAATCTTGGCCTACCAGAAAATCATGATGAAAAAATGAGCCTGGACAACATTCTCCAAGAGCTCATTAAGGAAAACTGCCCTGAGATACTAGAACTGAGGGTAAAATAGAAATCGAGAGAATCCACCAGACACCTCCTGAAAGAGATCCCAAACTGAAAAGTCCTCAAAATGTTGTGGCCAAACTCCAGAACTACCAGATAAAAGAGAAAATACTTCAAGCAGCCAGAAAGAAACAATTCAAATATCGAGGGTCCACAGTGCGGATTACACAGGATTTGGCAGCCTCTTCACTGAAAGATTGGAGGCAGTGGAATACAATTTTCTGGAAGGCAAAAGAGCTCGGGTTACAACCAAGGATCACATACCCAGCTAGACTAAGCATATTCTTTCAGGCTAAGAGATGGTCATTCAACAATATAACAGAGTTCCAGACCTTCTTGATAAAAAAGCCAGAACTCAATGGAAAATTCGACCTCCAATTACGAGATGCAACAGTGACTTAGAAAAGTAAACAATGAAAACACACACACACACCCTGCTATTTGATAAGAGCAAAGTGGTTATAGACAAGTAGAGGGTATGAGTATAAAATACACAAAATGACGATTTAAAAAAAAATCTTATTAAGGGCTGCAAAGGGACTGCAATGGAAGAAAGGGAATGAATGAAGTGGAAAAGAGTAAATTATGCCACACAAAGAGGCATAACAACAATATAGCAGAGGAAAAGAAGGGAGGGAGATGAGTATTATATGAGTTTTTCCCTCATTGGTTCTGGTGCAAGGAGGGAATAACAACCAGTTAAGCATAGGACTCTATGGAGAAGAAACAAAAAAAGTATCATTTCGGGAAAGAGGGGAGGGAGAGGAGCTTCGCATGAGATTTGTTCCTGTCACTCTTGGTCTGAAGAAGAAATAACATACTTCATTAAGTATAAAAATATCCTACAGGCAGTAGGAGTGGGAAAGGGCTATGAAAGGGGGCAGGTGGTTAGTAGGGAGGGAAGAAGTAAGGGGAAAGGGGAGGTAAAGGGAGGGGGGAATACTGAGGGAGGTGGTAGTCAAAAGGAAACTATTAAAAGGGAGAAGGGGGGAAAATATGAACACTAATAGGGGGAAAGAAACAGATAATAATCATAACTGTAATTGTGAGTGGAATGAACTTTCCCATAAAATGGAGACGGATAGCAGAATGGATTAGAAATCATAATCCTACAATATGCTGTTTACAAGAAACACATCTAAAACAGAGGGATACACACAGGGTAAAGGTAAATGGCTGGAGTAAAATATATCATGCCTCAGCTAAAGTAAAAAAGCAGACGTAGCAATCCTTATCTCAGATAAAGCAAAAACAAAAAATGACCTAATTAAAAGAGATAAGGAAGGTAACTATATCCTGTTATAAGACACCATCGAGAATGAAGCAATATCACCACTTAACATATATGCACCAAGTGGATCCAAATTTCTAGAGGAGAAGGTAAAGGAATTAGAGGAAGAAATAGAGAGCAAAACTATACTAGTGGGAGACCTTAATCTCCCCTCTCTGAACTTGATAAATCTAACCTCAAAATAAACAAGAAAGAAGTTAAGGAGGTGAACAGGATTTTAGAGAGGATAGGTATGATAGATTTCTGGAGAAAAATGAATGGGGATAAAAAGGAATATACTTTCTTCTCAGTTGCTCATGGCACATACTCAAAAACTGACCATGTTCTAGGGCATAAATCCCTCACAATTCTATGCAGTAAGGCAGAAATATTAAATGCATCATTCTCAGATCATGATGCAATAAAAATTATATGCAATAAAGGATCATGGAAAGACAGACTAAAATCTAATTGGAAATTAAACAATTTAATCCTAAAGAATGAGTGGGTCAAACAAGAAATTATAGAAACAATAAGTAATTTATTCAAGAGAATGATAATAATGAGACAACATACCAAAATTTGTGGGATGCATTAAAGGCAGTTCTTAGGGGAAGTTTTATATCCCTGAGTGCATACATGATTAAATTAGAGAAAAGGGAGGTCAACGAATTGGGCATGCAATTGAAAAACCTAGAAAAAGAACAAATTCAAAATCCCCAATGAAATACTAAATTAGAAATATTGAAAACCAAAGTAGAGATGAACAAAATTGAAATTAAGGAAACTATTGAATTAATAAATAAAATTAAGAGCTGGTTTTATGAAAAAAAAAACAACAAAATTGATAGACCCTTAGTCAATATGATAAAAAAGAAAGAATAAAACCAAATTATGAATATCATAAATGAAAAGGGTGAATCTACCTCCAATGAAGAGGAAATCACAACAATAATTAGGAATTATTTTTCCCAATTGTATGCACATATATTTGACAAGCTTAGGGAAATGGATGAATATTTACAAAAATACAAGGTGCACAGATTAATTGAAGAGGAAGTAAATTACTTAAATAACCCCATCTCAGAAAAAGAAATTGAACAAGCCATAAGTCAACTCCCTAGGAAATAATCTGCAGGGCCAGTTGGATTTACTAGGGAATTCTATCAAACATTTAAAGAACAATTGATTCCAATACTCCACAAACTATTTGGGAAAATTAGTGAAGAAGGAGTCCTACCAAATTCTTTTTATGACACAAATATGGTACTCATACCTAAATCAGGAAGAGATAAAACAGAGAAAGAAAATTATAGACAAATCTCCCTCATGAATATAGATGCAAAAATTCTAAATAAAATACTAGCAAAAAGACTACAGCAACTTATCTCAACAATAATACATTTTGACCAGGTAAGATTTATTCCAGGAATGCAAGGATGGTTCAATATTAGGAAAACCATCAGTATAATTGATCATATAAACAATAAAACTAGCAAAAACCACATGATCATCTCAATAGATGCAGAAAAGGCTTTTGACAAAATACAACATCCATTCCTATTAAAAACATTAGAAGGTATAGGAATAAATGGAGCCTTCTTTAAAATAATTGGAAGCATCTATTTAAAGCCAACAGCAAGTATTATATGTAATGGGGAGAAACTAGAAGCCTTTCCCATAAGATCAGGGGTGAAACAAGTATGTCCATTATCACCCCTCGTATTCAATCTGGTTCTAGAAATGTTAGCAGTAGCAATTAGAGAAGAAAAAGAAATCAAAGGAATCAAATTAGGCAAAGAAGAGACCAAGCTATCACTCTTTGCAGATGATATGATGATATACTTAGAGAATCCTAGAGAATCTAATAAAAAACTACTTGAGACAATAAATAAATTTGGCAAAGTTGCAGGATATAAAATAAACCCACACAAATCCTCGGCATTCCTATATATTTCCAATGAAATTCAACAGCAAGAGATAGAAAGAGAAATCCCATTTAAAGTTACTATAAATATATTATTATATATTATATTATTATGTTAATTATATTATATATTATTAATATAATATATTATATTAATTATATTATATATTATTAATAAATATATTACTATAACTAAAGTTAATATAAAATATTTGGGAATCTACCTGCCAAAACAAACCAAGGAACTATATGACCACAACTACAAAACACTTTTCACACAAATAAAGTCAGATCTAACTAATTGGGAAAATATCAATTGCTCGTGGCTTGGTCGAGCTAATATAATACAATTTTACCTAATTTAAATTATATATTTAGTGCCATACCAATTAATTTACCAAAAAACTACTTTATAGAGCTAGAAAAAATAGTAACAAAATTCATTTGGAAGAATAAACGGTCCAGAATATCAAGGGAATTGATGAAGAGAAATGCTAGGGAAGGTGGACTAGCTATACCAGATTTCAATCTGTATTATAAAGCAGCAGTCATCAAAACTACTTGGTACTGGCTGAGGAATAGAGGAGTGGATCAATGGAATAGATTAGGCATGAGATTCAGAAGTCAACTACTATAGCAATCTATTGTTTGATAAACCCCCAGACCCTGGTTTTTGGGATAAGAACTCACTATTTGACAAAAATTTCTGGGAAAACTGGAATATAGTATGGCAGAAACTGAGCATAGACCATTATCTAACACCATATACCAAAATCAAGTCTAAATCGGTGCATGATCTAGGTATAAAGGTTGATACTGTAAGCAGTCTCGGAAAACAAGGAATAGTTTACCTATCAGACTTGTGGAGAGGGGAAGACTTTATGACTAAACAAGAATTAGAGAACAGTATAAAATGTAAAATGGATAATTTTGACTACATGAAATTGAAAAGCTTCTGTACAAACAAAGTCAATGTAACCAAGATTAAGAGGGAGGTGGGAAATTGGGAAAGAATCTTTACAACCTATGTCTCTGACAAAGGACTCATTTCTAAAATATACAGAGAATTGAGTCGAATTTATAAGAATACAAGTCATTCCACAATTGATATATGGTCAAAGGATATGGACAGGCAATTTTCAGAAAAAGAACTTAAAGATATCTATAAGCACATGAAGAAATGCTCTAAATCACTATTGATTAGAGAAATGCAAATCAAAACAACTCTGAAGTACCATGTCTCACCACTCAGATTGGCTAAGATGACAAAACAGGAAAATGACAAATGCTGGAGAGGATGTGGGCAAATTGGAACACTAATGCATTTCTGGTGGAGTTGTGAACTGATCCAGCCTTTCTGGAGAGCAATCTGGAATTATGCCCAAAGGGCTATAAATACTTTCATATCCTTTGACCCAGCAATACCACTCCTAGTGTTATATCCCAAAGAGATCATAGAAGTGGGAGGAAGACCCATAGGTACAAAAATGTTTATAGCAGCTTTTTGTGGTGGCACAGAATTGGAAATTAAGGGGGTGCCCATCAATTGGGGAATGGCTGAGCAAGTTGTGATATATGCATGTTATGGAATACTATTGTGCTATAAAAAATGAGGAGCAGATGGTTTTCATATTTACCTGGAGAGGCTTATACGAACTGATACTGAGTGAGAAGAGTAGAACCAGGAGAAATTTGTACACTATTACAGACACAACATATGTGTGATGACCAGCTTTGATAGACTGGACTCTTCTCAGCAATGCATTGATATAAGTCAATCCTAAAAGACTCATGATGGAGAGAAAAACGTGCATCCAGAGAAAGAACTAGAAAGAACGTAGTTTATATCCAGGTGGAAGCAAAATACCTGATCTTTTTCCTTCTCTTGATTGGTTTTATGTCCTCTTTACCATTTTTCATTTCATCTGATACAATCCGTCTTTATAACCTGACTAATGTATAATGTGAAAGTATTTACAGATCCTATACTTGACTATATGCTGCCATGGGGGGAAAGGGAGAGGGGGACAAAATGTGAAACTCAAGGAATTGTGAAATTGAATGCTGTAAACTAAAAGGAAACAAACAAATTAATTAAAAAATAAAAAAAACAAGAAGCAATTAATTTTAAAAAGAGTCCATCTCAACCTCCATACATATTTCTACTCTCTTTCACCAACATGCATTTTGCATGAGCAAACATCACTCAATTACATTTTGCTCTTTCTGCCACGTATGTTTATTATAAATGTACTTAGAAGAGTGCCTGAAAGCATAATTTACTGAGTGAGGATTGAATTTGTTATTGGAAATTGACAAGTAATCCTAACAATCTCACTTAGAGGTTGTTTATTTCAAGCTATTTGACTTTTGGAAAATAAATTGTGTTTTTGTATATACTAATATTATGTAAAGTATAAAGCATTCCTTCTTTCAATGACTTAAACTCTTTTAGTAGATTCTAACAGAGGGAAAATGGGAATTGTTTTAATAAAGGAAATTATTTCTGATTATGGAAATATTTATATCTCCTTTATATTTCATATAGAGATATTTTATAGCTCACTCCTTTTATTAATTCCATTCTTGACATAAATTAAGATAATAAATGCTTGTTGAATGGGATGTTGCCCCAACTGCTACCAGGCCCTGGAGGATTATATTGCTTAGCTTCTTCTAAGATTAATTTATTTGTAAGAGTAATGGGTAGCTCAAAACTCATTTGACTCTCATCATTGGTGGAGACTGACTACTCAATGCTCTGAACCTGAGTAAGGAGGAGAGGCAGAGCTGGCAAGAGTCTGGGAGAAGAAAGATCTTGATTTTCAAGGATTCCAACTTGGAAAGAGAAAATAAAAGGTTCCAGATTCTCTTAAGGAGAGATTTCTTAAGGGGAAAAAAAAAGATCTTTAGAGCTAGCACCTTGATTGTTCTGGGAAAAGCCAGGGAATCTAGAACCTTGTAGCAGAGGAAGTTTCTCTCTCAGAAGACAAAAACCCAAGAATCTCTCTTCTCCCAAACTCTTGCCAACTCCACCCTCCTGCCACCCTCATAGCAAGCTCAGAGTATTAAATAATCATCTCTACTAAGGAGGAAAGTCTTATGTGAATAGACCCTGAGTTTCACCAGAAACCCTTGTGATATCTAGGAAAGAAACAATTTGAAAAAGGCAGCAAGTTTCAGGTAGCTAACAGATTCCCAAATATCTCAAATCTCAGGAATTCAGAGTCACTGTTTGTTCCCTGGGATAATCATTCTAATGCAGTTATTGAGTTTAGTCCAGCCAACTCATCATTATCAAGGGATGTCTTAACTAGCATGAAGATATTTTAGACCAGTGGTGCCAAACTCAAATAGAAACCAGGTGACAAATCCTACCTAAAGGTCTCTGTAGATTGCATATTGACTTACTTTAAAAATGTAATATTAGCTATGTTTTATTGTATTTTTATTTATTTTCTTAAATATTCCCCAATTGCATTTTAATTTGGTTTTGTTGTGTGGACAGCGTGTTTGATACCTTTGAATTAGACCCTTTGCTTCTCTCTTTCTCTGTCTGAATTTTAATTTCTTCATTCCTTCTTTAGTGCCTCCATGTGAGAAGGCATAATGGACCATGAAACATGAAAAATCTCATGAAAGTCTAGTTGGTTTCTTGTGACTTGGTTCAAAGTCTTGCAAAAAGTGAAAGAAGAAATTATAGCTTTTGGTAACTCGAAGTTTTCTGCTTATTGTAGATTTCAATTACTCAGGATTTCTTGACTCAAATTTACCAAGGAAATATGGACATTTACCAAATTTACCAAGGAAACTATATTTCATTTTCCAAAGGGTAGATTTCACTTCTGCTCTTTGAATTATCAGCAAATTACATGGATTTATAGATATTGGTTAAATGGTTCAGAAAAATGCACAAGAATAGCTCACCTAAGGACGTTAATCAGTTCCAAAAAACCATATCTTCAGGTGAAACAATATCACATGAGTCAGTTCCATAGGGAGAGTGGTGTAAATGCCTAGTTGGTTCTCTAGCAGGGAAAAACTGAATGGATTAGATGGGACTGTTGGAGAGAAAGGAGAAAAACGGGAGAAAGGCTTACCTACAGGGACATCTTACTGTTTCAGTAGATAATTGTTAAATATTCAGTGTGAGTTTTTACACCTCAGAAATCGGCAAACACTACAAATCAGGGTTTGCTTTATTGTTTTGTTGATTGTCTAGACTTGAGAAAGTGATGGGAAATGGTTAATGCAGATTTAACTAAAAAAAAAAGGGGGTACTGCCCTTATATTTTTTTGAAAAGAGAATTCGTTGTTAAACATTATTACTTTTCTTTCTTTTTTTGTTACATCTTAAGTTCCTGTTTCCCTCAATCCCTTCCCACCCCACACTAGAGAAGACCACCATTTGATGCAGATTTATAAATATATGTAAAACCAAACTATGCAACTTGTATTTATCAGTTCTTTCTCTGGAGGTGGATAGCAGGTTGTTAAACATTTACCAGGACATGCTACCTACATATTTTCATCCTGACCTTGCCTGCTTTTGAGTCAGTTGTCTGAGAAATTATCTCCTCTTCCTAGTGAAGCAATAACCATAAAATAAAAATCCATAAAATAGGATTGAAAAGGTTGAAAAAGTCTGTCATAATGGAATGATGAAAACAACTTTGATGGGCAAAAATTTTCACCTTTGAAGTCTCTTAGCCATCCTGGGCTTAAGAATTCTCACCTTGGAAATGAAAGAGTTGAACTAGATGGCCTCTGAGGTCCCTTCCAACTTTATCTCTGCTTCTGTGCTTGAAAACGAAATCTATGCATACAAGTTTCCTAGCCACTGGGCACAGCTGAAGGATGAGTTAGCCTCACTTCTTGTTATCTCAAGTTCAACAACCCCCTTCAAAAGGAAGGAGATGTCAGTCTCAAGGAACAACAAAAGAACATAATCATGTTTGTCCCCATGGCTCTGATTGGTAAAATGCCCTTCCAGCAAAATTCAGAAATCCCAGAACTTTGGTTTAAGCTGGGAACAGAGAGCTTTTCCTTTGAAGTGACTCTTGGGACAAGCGCCATGACTCATGTCCCTTTCTCATGTCTTTGTCTTCTATATTTTAAGTTCTGTGGCTTTGGTATGTGTTTTCTGGAGTGTTTTGCAGATCTGGCGTGATGAATACAAAGCTTGTTTTTTGCTTCAAAGTCTCATGAAAGGAAAAGTTCGGAGAGGAACTGTACTTGGGCCAATTGCCTTCCTTCTCGTAGTAAAGACAATTCCACCACAGAGAAGGGTATATCAAAGGCTTGAAGTAAAGCAGAGCCAACCACTTTTTAAAGGTTGTTGTTGTCACCTGGTCATTTCAGTTGTGCTCAACTCTTCATGACCACACCTGAGGCTTTCTCGGCAAAAGCAATGGAGTGGTTTGCCATTCCTTCTCCAGCTCATTTTTCAGATGAGGAAACTAAGGCAAACAGGGTTAAGTGACTTACCCAAAATCACACAACTAGCTAGTATCTGAGGCCAGAATGGAACTCAGAAAGATGAGTCTTCCGGATCTCAGAGCCAGCACGCTACCCACTGTATTACCTAGTTGCTCATTTTCAAAGGCAGCTTTTCCAATCTAGTACCCCTGGGCAGGGAACCAAGTTCCTATGAAATATGGAGACAAGGGAGAGAGGCAGGCTGGGAAGCCAATGGCTCACTGCACAGAGGCAGGCCAGAACGGCATGAGGCACAGAGGCCTGATCAACAAGGGGGGACAAGTTGTCCCACCAAACACAAGGACCACTACCACGCCTATCACCAAAGGGCTGAGCCTGGAAAGAGCAAGTAAGAATCAAATGCAGGGCTTGTCAGGGACAGCAAATACTCCTGGGACTAACATTCCATAGGCCAGAAATTTAAAAAGCCCCTATCAGGACCTCCAAGGACCAGGATGGAAAAGTGAAGCCCTGCTGCTCCAAACCCCTCTCTGCCCCACCCTGAAAACATAGTAATTATTGACCCAGGGCAAAAGCCTAAACAGGAAAGGCTTGGGAACCCTAGAGGAAGGGCATGGCTAGGGCCCTGCCTCAAAATGGGTAGAAAGCAGACTGCAAAGACAAAGACTCTGGAGTCTTACAATCCTCAGAGGAAAGAACTAAATTCAGAGGGAGACATTGTGGACTCCACACGCACAGCTGAAGCATCAACTGGGAAGTGTCCCAAGCACAGAAAGCTTTCCTAGATGAGCTCAGAAGGAACTTTGAAAACCAAATGAGAAAGATAGAAGAAAAAATGAATAATTCTTTTAAAATCAAAATTGCAAAATTAGAAATGAAGAAAACAGCTCCTTAAAAAGAAAAATGTGTGATATGGAAAAGGAGGTTCAAAAACTAACTGAGGAAAATAATTTGCTAAAAACTAGAATCAACAAAATTGAAGCAAATAACTCCATGAGGAACCAAGAATTAGTCAAACATAACAACAAGAATGAAAAATTAGAAAAAGAGGTAAAATATCTTAATGGAAAAATAACTGACCTGGAAAATAGATCCAGGAGAGATAATCTGAAAATCATAGGCCTACTGGAAAATCATGATGAAAAAATGAGCCTGGACAACATCCTCCAAGAGCTCATCAAGGAAAACTTCCCTGAGATATTAGAACCTGAGGGTAAAATAGAAATTGAGAGAATCCACCAGACACCTCCTGAAAGAGATCCCAAACTGAAAATTCCTCCAAATGCTGTGGCCAAACTCCAGAACTACCAGGTAAAAGAGAAAATACTTCAAGCGGCCAGAAAGAAACAATTCAAATATCAAGGAACCACAGTGAGGATCACACAGGATTTGTCAGCCTTTACACTGAAAGATCGGAGGCAGTGGAATATAATTTTTTTTGCAAGGCAAAAGAGCTTGGGTTACAAGCAAGGATACAACCCAGCGAGACTGAACATATTCTTCCAGGCAAAGAGATGGTCATTCAATGATATAACAGATTTCCAGACCTTCCTGATGAAAAAGCCAGAGCTAAATGGAATATTCAACCTCCAACTACAGGACACAAGAGAGGCATAGAAAGGTAAACAAGGAAAACACACACACACACACACACACACACACACACACACACACACACACACCCTGTTGTTTAATAAAAGCAAACTGTTTATAGACAAGTAGAGGGTATGAGCATAAATTACACAAAATGACGATTAAAAAAATCTTATTAAGGAACTGCAATGGAAGAAGAGGAATGAATGAAGTGGAAAAGGGTAAATTATGCCACACAAAGAGGCATAACAACAATATAGCAGAGGAAAAGAAGGGAGGGAGATGAGTATTATATGAGCTTTTCCCTCATTGGTTCTGGTGCAAGGAGGGAATAACAACCAGTTAAGCATAGGACTCTATAGAGAAGAGATACAAAACATATCATAATAGAGGGAAAGAGGGGAGGGAGAGGAGCTTCGCATGAGATTTGTTCCTGTCACTCTTGGTGCGAAGAAGAAATAACATACTTCATTAAGTATAAAAGTATCCTATAGGCAGTAGGAGACAGAAAGGGCTATGAAAGGGGGGGGAGGTTAGAAGGGAGGGAAGAAGTAAGGCGGAGGGGGAGGAATAGGGAGGGGGGCTGATAAGGGAATACTGAGGGAGGTGGTGGTCAAAAAGAAATCTATTAAGGAGGGGAAAGGAGAAGGGAGAAAAAATATAAGCAAAACAGGGGAGGGAATAGGATGAAGGGAAAGAAACAGATAATGATCATAACTGTGAATGTGAATGGAATGAACTCTCCCATATAACGGAGGCAGATATGCTGTTTACAAGAAACACATCTGAAACAGAGGGATACACATAGGGTAAAGGTAAAAGGCTGGAATAAAATATACCATGACTCAGCTAAAGTAAAAAAAAAAAAAGCAATCCTTATCTCAGATAAAGCAAAAGCAAAAAATAGATCTAATTAAAAGAGATAAGGAAGGAAACTATATCCTGACAAAAAGCACCATCAAGAATGAAGCAATATCATTACTTAACATATATGCACCAAGTGGTGCAGCATCCAAGTTCCTAGAGGAGAAGTTAAGGGAATTAGAGGAAGAAATGGATAGCAAAACTATACTAGTGGGGTACCTTAATCTCCCCCCTCTATGAACTTGATAAATCCAACCTCAAAATAAACAAGAAAGAAGTTAAGGAGGTGAATAGAATTTTAGAGAGGGTAGATATGATGGATCTCTGGAGAAAACTGAATGGGGATAACAAGGAATATACCTTCTTCTCAGCGATACATAGCAAATACACAAAAATCAACCATGTACTTAAGCCTTCCTTAAAATAACAGGTAGCATCTATTTAAAGCCATCAGCAAGTATTACATGTAATGGGGAGAAGCTAGAAGCATTTCCCATAAGATCAGGGGTGAAATAAGTATGTGCATTATCACCCCTCTTATTCAATCTGGTACTAGAAATGTTAGCAGTAGCAATTAGAGAAGAAAAGAAATCAAAGGAATAAAATTAGCAAAGAAGAGAGCAAGCTATTACTCTTTGCAGATGATATGATGATATACTTAGAGAATCCTAGAGAATCAAGTGAAAAACTACTTGAGACAATAAATAAATTTGGCAAAGTTGCAGGATATAAAGTAAACCCACATAAATCCTCAGCATTCCTGTATTTTTCTAATGAAATTCAACAGCAAGAAGTAGAAAGAGAAATCCCATTTAAAGTTACTGAGGATCCACCTGCCAAAACAAACCCAAGACCTATATAAACACAACTACACAACACATCACACAAATAAACTCAAATCTAACTAATGGGAAGACATCAATTGCTCAAGGCTGGGTCAAGCTAATGTTATAAAAATGACAATTTTACCTAAATTAATTTATATATTTAGTGCCATACCTTATAGAGCTAGAAAAAATAGTAACAAAATTCATTTGGAAGAACAAGAGGTCCAGAATATCAAGGGAATTAATGAAAAGAAAAGCTAGGAATGGTGGACTAGCTATACCAGATTTTAATCTGTATTATAAAGCAGCAGTCCTCAAAACTATTTGGTACTGGCTGAGGAACAGAGTAGTGGATTAATGGAATAGATTGGGTGCATGAGACTCAGCAGTCAATGACTATAGGAATCTACTGTTTGATAAACCCAAAGACCCCAGCTTTTGAGATAATAACTCACTATTTGACAAAATCTGCTGGGAAAACTGGAATATAGCATGGCAGAAACTGGGCGTAGACCATTATCTAACACCATATACCAAAATCAAGTCTAAATGGGTCCATGATCTTGGTATAAAGGCTGATAATGTAAGCAATCTGGGAAAGCAAGGAATAGTTTACCTGTCAAATTTGTGGAGAGGGGAAGACTTTATGACCAAACAAAAATTAGAGAGCATTATAAAATGCAAAATGGATAATTTTGATTAGATTAATTGAAAAGCTTCTGTACAAACAAAGCCATGATTTGTTTGTACAAATGTTACCAGGATTAGTAGGGAAGTGGGAAATTTGGAAAGTATCTTTACAACCTATGTCTCTGATAAAGGACTCATTTCTAAAATATACAGAGAATTGAGTCAAATCTATAAGAATACAAATCATTCCCCATTTGATAAATGGTCAAATGATATGAACAGGCAATTTTCAGAGGAAAAAATTAAATATATTTATAAACATGAATAAACGCTCTAAATCACTATTGATTAGAGAAATGCAAATCAAAACAGCTCTGAGGTACCTCATCTCACCAGTCAGATTGGCTAAGATGACAAAACAGGAAAATGATAAATACTGGAGAGGATGTGGACAGATTGGAACACTAATGCATTGCTGGTGGAGTTGTGGACTGATCCAACCATTCTGGAGAGCAATTGGGAATTATGCCCAAAGGGGTATAAATAATTTCTTACCCTTTGACCCAGCAATACCACTTCTAGGGTTGTATCCCAAAGATATCATAGAATTGGGAAGAAGATCCATATGTACAAAAATATTTATAGCAGCTCTTTTTGTGGTGGCAAGGAATTGGAAATTAAGGGGTGCCCATCAATTGGGGAATAGCTGAACAAGTTGTGGTATATGCATGTTATGGAATACTATTGTGCTATAAGAAAAGAGGAGCAGATGGACTTCATATTTACCTGGAGTGGCTTATACGAACTGATGCTGAGTGAGAAGAGTAGAGCCAGGAGAAATTTGTACACAATTACAGACACAATGTATGTGTGATGACCAACTTTGATAGACTGGACTCTTCTCAGCAATCCAGGGTTATAAGTCAACCCCAAAAGATTCATGATGGAGAGAGATGTCTACATCCAGAAAAAGAACAGAGTTTGAACCCAGATTGAAGCAAACTACCTGCCCTTTTTTTTTTTTTTTGGTTTTGTTTCCTCTTTCCCATTATTCATTCCATCTGATACAATTCTTCTTTATAACCTGACTAATGCTTAATGTGAAAGTGTGAGCAGATATTTTATTACTTTATTTTATGCAGCCATGGGGGAGGGGAGGGAGGAGGGAGGGATGGGCAGAAAATTTGAAACTCACGGAATTGTGGAAATGAATCTTGTAAACTACAAGTAAACAAATTAATAAAGACCAAAAAATTAAAAAAAAAATATGGAGACAAGGTCAGGGATCGCAGAAGTTAAGTTCAACTATAGACTATCTGACCATTTCAGCCCAGGACACCATACTTGATATAAAAGTAGTATTTTTCCTATATTTTGAATTGAAAGATCAGTAATTGAGACCAATATATGTCATTATATTTCCAACATGCTCTGGAACAAGGAATTCTTAAACTTTGGTCTTCTTTGATAATCTGCTGAAGCTTATGGACACTTTCTTACAATAATGTTTTTAAATCCATAAACTAGGTTTCCAAAGAAATTAATTATATGAAAATTGCCGTAATAAAATTTTAACACAAATTCATGAACCTCAGTTTAATTACCCGCTGTTTCAGGGGAAAATCTTAAAATGTTGTAGCCATGAGTATGGCTGTAAAGTGAATAAATGATTTCTCAAGTACTTACTATGTGCCAAGTACTGTGCTAAGTGCTGGGGTTACCAATAGAAAAGTGGAGATGGAGGGACAGAACCAAGATGGTGGAATAAAAGCAGGAACTTACTGGAACTTGTCCCAATTACCTCAAATAAATGAAAAAATGACTGTAGACAAATTTTAGAACTACAGAATGCAAGAAATGACAGAATGAAATATGTCTCCAGATAAGAATAGCCCAGTAAACCAAAAGGAAGGGTCTATCACACCAGGCTGGGAGTGGAGCACAGTCTTGCATGGGTCATGCTGGCATAGACCAGCAGCACAGACCAACCAGATCATACCTCAGGGGACTGGATCACTGGCAGCTGTGGCAGTTTCTAGACTTCTCAACCCATAAACACCAAAAAGAAAGTAGAAGGTCTGTGGGGAAACTCAGTTGGAATTGGGTGAGAGAAGAGCATGGTCTGGTCCCTGCCCCCAGGGTGGCAGCGGTGGTGGTGGCTGCAGCTGCTGCCACTTTGCTTCCAGAGCTCCAGGCCCACAGATAGTGGGGGGTGGGAACCAAACAACTGACCAGAGGACAATTGCAGGAATCTCTTTGCTGGCACTGGGGCAGGATTCTTTTGCTTTGCCCTGCTTGGATCTGGGTAGCAGTCTTGGGTGGTGGTCCTGGGGTAAAGGGGAGCAGACCTTGTGGCAGATGTGGAAAGGGCATCCTCCTCACAGTTCTGAGGCAGTGCCTAGAATAAACTCTGACAACAGCTGCACAAAACCCCAGAAATTTGGGACACAGCACTCTCCACTCTGGAATTTTTCTACCATAGAAAAGATCTCAAAAGTCCAGTATTTGACTGGAAAGATGAGCTAACAGAGGAAGAGAAATCACACTATAGAATTGTTTTTTTGTGACAAAGAGGATCAAAACATAGAACCAGAAAAAGACAACAAAGTCAAAACTCCTGCATTAAAAGCTTCCAAGAAAAATATGAATTCATTGCAGGCCATGGTGGAGCTCAAGAAGGATTTTGAAAATCAAGTCAGAGAAGTAGAGGAAAAGTGGAG
>NW_027185809.1:25246233-25284579 GCF_028583685.1 Petaurus breviceps papuanus
AAGAAGGATTTTGAAAATCAAGTCAGAGAAGTAGAGGAAAAGTGGAGATGGCCCCTCTCAAAAAGCTCACATTCTAATGGCAACGATAACAATAATTTGGTTACAAGTCAGATAGAAAGGTCCCATGGCAATTAGGGTGTAGAAGTGATGCCTGCATCAAAATGGGCACAGGCTGAACCGAGAAGTGTGGAATGATGGACACGAGCCAGGTGAGAATCTGTCATAGCAGTTCCAATTTATTGATCAGAGGGCAGGGTTTATATAATGAATGTACAGCAATTATCTCTTAGCAATTAAACATGAAAGAATGTTTAATGTCCTTGTTCATTGACATACATCTGTATGTTTTAATGTCTTTGTTCCCTTGCATGCATCTATGTCTGAGTCACTGCTCGGTTATCACGTCCTAAACTCCTGAAAGTCACGAAGAGATGGTGAGCCAATTTTAAGACATAATATAGCATGGGGAGCTGACTTGGGAGAAATCCTGGACCAGACTCTTCTCATGTATAGACCAGGTCAGAAACTGGCCCTCAACACAGAAGTAAAGCAAAGGATAGGCATCTTCTTTGGTGTTATTTCCATTGATAAAACCATATCTATTTCTGATGTTGAACCGTTTGACAATGCCAAGGACTTTGGTGTTACATTATAGTAGACAGAGGGTGGGACTTGCAGCCAGGAAGACCTTGTGTTCAAATCCTGTCTCTGATAATGACTAGCTGGGCAACTATGTAATGAACCTTGGCCAAGCCACTAAGGCTATAAATTGTAGATGAATTGTAATATGCACCAGCAAAGGGAGTTCCTACACCAACATAATAAGTCCTTGATGCATTTGGCATATCCACTTTTCTTAAAGCATTACACACTTGTAGTTTAAATAAATATGAACAATTCTTTCATAATCTATTATACTTTTAACAGTTGTACAGCAGGATGCCCTTTCCTAAAAATGAAAGGTGCTCACTTGTGGTGGAAAGAATAAAATGTGGGTGACAGTATCTGAGCCTTGTCTAATGAAGCAATAGTCTTCTTTCCACTAAACACATCCTAATAAATCTATTTTTTAGAACATGCAAATCTGCTTTCATGTCCTTAAATTGTTAAGAATGTCTTATGGGTATTAGTTGGCACTGCAGAAAGGCAGATATCTGTGAAGGAAACTAATTGGTAGCAGCTGTTAATCAACCACACTGTCACACATTCTGTAACACAGTATCAGGCTCAAAGGGTTGAGGTCTTCAGGTTTCTTTTGAAGTAACGCCTAGACAGTACATAATGGAGCAGAGAGAAAATCTAATCATTATTTAGGCAGTGTGATTTGGCCTGAAATATCAAATTTGGTTATCTTCATCAAGGAAGATTCCTACCTGACTGCCAGATATCGATGCCACGTTGCACTATTTAGACATCAAATGAAAGCAAATTATCTTTGACCTTGTTGGTTATGGCTATAGCTAACAGAGGCTTGATGTCAGTATCTTAGATTTCCAGAGTGTGCCCCTAGGAGAAAAGACTTGAAATTGTGAGGACAGATGAACTTTGGACCATTAACAATAATCTCAACAACAACAAGCAGTTGTTATTTATTTGATGCTTAAATGTTTGTGATGCATTTTATGTATATTATTTTATTTTATCCTCACAACAGTCCCATGAGATAAGTAATCTAGGTATTGTCATCCTCATTTTAGAGATGAGGAAATTTGGGACACAGACAAGTTAAATATTGTCCATGGTCACAGAAAACATCACCAGCAAGATTCGCACGCAGATCTCTCCTGATTCTAAGACTTTAAAAGAAAAAGAAAAGGCAAATACCTCAACCATGTCTACATGTGCAATTAGAACCAACACAGTTGTATATTATAAAACATCATGATGCCTAGAATCAACATTCTGGACTAACATAGACCCAGGTTCAAACTTGAAGGCTTATCAATAATGTATCTTTTCAATGGGTAGCTAGCTCAGTGGTGCAGGAGATAGAGCAGTGTGCCTGGAGTCAGGAAGACTCATCTTTCTGAGTTCAAATCCTGCCTCAGACATTTACTAGTCACTTAATCCTGTTTGCCTCAGTTTCTTATTTATAAAATGAGCAGCAGAAGGAAATGGCAAATCACTTCAGTATCTTTGCCAAGAAAACCCCAAATGGGGTCACAAAGAGTTGGACATGACTGAAAAACAACTGAAGAAACTGAAAAACAACATGGCTTATATCTTCTATTCACCCAGATAAATCTGGGAATATCTGAGTTGAACTCTTGCCTAGGATATCTTAATATTCAGTAAACCTATCTGCTTGTCAATAGGGTGAGCTCAAAGTTCCTTGAGAATTTGGCTGACTAGGTAAACATATGAAAGGTCAAGAATGAGACTAACCAGGTAGGAGACAATGACTTTGACCTCAGGTTATTTTTAGCTTTGTCTCAGTACTTTTCTCCCATTCACTCACGTACACAGAAAAATTATAAGGGGTTTAAAGTTGAAAAAAAAAAAGAAATCTTGAATCCCAGAACTATTTGGTCATTATTAAACAAGTAGCTCTTGCATGGATGACAATTAGGTGCAATCTAGTTTTCAGGGATTAAAACTGGGAAATGTGTGGAATTATCAGAAGACCCTGCTCTGTGTCCAAACAAAATTGGTGCCTGTGGCAAAGAATCTCTGCTGGGGGCAGGAAGATCTATCAATGAAGTCTCTGGGAAAGGACAGGTCACTCTATAAAAGGAAAAAAGAAATCCTGAAAAATCACTCTCCCCTCTCTCACTAGTTATTGCTAGTCTTATGGATAAGGTTATTGCTAGTCTTATGGATAAGACAAAAGTAAATGCTATTCTAAAAGAGCTTTTTTTACAAAGCTTTTTTTTCTGGCTTTTGAACCAAAATAAATATGTCTGAGTTATTATAGCCAAGGTATATTAGCTAAATTTGGAAGCAGAAAGAAAGAATCTCTACAACCATTTGCCAGTGGGAACCCTGTCTGGTGGCGGCTGGCAGAGATTATACTAAAACCAGCAGTGAAGCATCATCTAGCAAAGCAACATCTGCTGCAGATTAATTATCCAGCAGAGACCAGCAGGGAGCAGACCCAGTGGGAGCAGCACAATGACATCACTAGAAGGTATTAGCATCCCTTCAGTGTCAGAGGTATGAGTTTCCCCTCTGTGCATTTAACCTGGTCATACATGCCTCTCCAAACATGTATTTGTCCATTCTTCCCACCAAGGTCATTAATATTTGTAGAAAGAAGGCTGTGCCCTATGTTTTTGAGGGTATGTTTTATTGTTACTTTTTTTACTCTATTATGTCGTTGCTGTTTCTGCTTTGAATAATTTTGTGCTCTGACTGACTATTAAAAGTAAACACATCACTGGGGGCTCATGAACTGAGATTTTTAATGGATGATTATCTACAGAATATCTTGAATTTGAGGTATCTTTCTCTAGTGTTCTTACACTAAATAAAGACAAGGGGATGTGTCAAGTTGTAATTTCACCAATAAACATTTTTAATATCAACATATTTGTTACAAAACAAATTAGGGCATAAATAGGACCAGTAATGGGATTCTCCCAACCTCCTCGTGGTAGAGATCTGAATGGCTGTCTAGGAATGGAATGGGTAGAAGGAAAAACTTGGTTAGGGTAAGAGAGAAGGAAGAGAAATGAGAGAGAGGGGAGTGAGTATTGGTGTGAGGGGGATCCCATAAATTAGACATAGGTTAGTTCCCTAGGAACCCTTGTATTTTGCTTTTGAGGACCTCAGGGAGAGTTCCAACTTCCATCATGTTCCAACAAAGGTCCTTTATTTCCCAAATGTTTGTGATGCATTTTATATATATTATTTTTATTTTATCTTCACAACAGTGCCATGAGATAAATACTCTAAGGCATTGTTATCCTCATTTTAGAGAGGAGGAAATCTGGGACACAGACAAGTTAAATATTGTCCGTGGTCATGGCTTCTGATCTTGTAGCAAAGGACACAGTCCTTTCAAGCTTTCCTGAAGGTTTGTAAAAGGGAATTAAAATACTTCAGCTCATACTACTATTACCACTCCCTTACCCATACCTCCCATACCCTTCCCAAACCCCTCTTTTCCCCACTTCATTGCTCTAGGGAAAGTTGCATTTTGGGATTCTTTGGGTAGAAAAAGAACCAAAATAGTATTCGTTTACATTTCATAGATGAAGAGTGTTTAGCCAACCAGAGCGCTTCTAATTCAACTCAATAAGCATTTATTAAGTGCCTACTGGGTGTCAGGAACTGGGCTTACTGGCGATGCAAAAAGAAGCAAAAGCCAGAACCTGTCTTCGAGGAGCTTACGATCTAAAGGGAGATAACTTCAGATAATGAGGGAGATAACACAAAGCAAGCTATACGCAGGATAAATGCGAAATGATTAAAAGAGTGATGGCACTGTCATGAAGAGGGCTTAAGGAAGGCTTCCCGTAGAAGGTGGGATTTTAGTGGAGACTCAAAGGAAGCCCGGGAGAGTCACTAGTCACCGTGGAGAGCCAGAGCATTCCAGACATGGAGACAGCCAGAGAAAATGCCTGGAGCCGAGTCTTGTTCATAGAACGGCCAGCAGGCCAGTGTCACTAGCTAGAAAGCAATGTGTAAGAAAAATGGAGACGAAGCTATGAATGCCAAACAGAACGATTTTTGTTGGTTCCTGGAAGCAATAGGAAGCCATTTGAGTTTATTGAGTAGAGGACTGACCGGATCAGACCTGCATTTTAGGAAAATCACGTTATGGTTGAATGGAGAATGAATTGGAGTGGAGGAGGGGGAGGCTTGAGGCAGGCAGACCCCCTAGCAGGCTACTGCAGCATTCAAGGAGGTGATGAGGGTCTGCATTAGAGTAGTAGCAGTGTCAGATGAGAGAGGCAGTATATTTGGGAGGTGCTGCAAAGGTGAAATCAACAAACCTTGGCAAGCTGTTACCGTATTTGAATTGGGGGTGGGGGACTTCCAAGATGGCTTCTAGGTTATGAGCCTGAGGGGCTGGGAGAATGGTATGCCCTCAACAGTAACAGGGAAGGTAGGGGCAGAGGAAAGGAAGAGGATTTATAGGGAAATATAATGCATTTCAGATGTCCACTGCAATCCATTTTGAAGTGTCTGAAAGGCAGCTTGGAGATGCAAGACTGGAGGTCAACAGAGAGATTGGGGCAGATACATAGATTTCAGAATTATCAATATAGAGATAGTAATTAAATCCATGGGAACTGATGAGATCACTCAGTAGTAAAGAGGCAGAAGAGAAAAGGGCCCAGGACAGAACTCTGAGGGACACCTATGGTTAGAGGGTGTGATCAGGAGAAGGATTTAGCAAAGGAGACAGAGGAGTAGTCAGATAAGAAAACCAGGAGGGAGTGTTGTTCAGAAAACCTAGACAGAAGAGAGTATCAAAGAAGAGTGATCAACTGCCTCAAAGGCCACAGTCAAGGGGAATGAGGGTTGAGAAAAAGCCATTGAATTTGGCAACTAAGAGATCATTGGTAACTTTGAAGAGAGCATTTTCAGTGGAATGATAGTCAGAAGCCAGAGAGCGAGAGGAGAGAAGGTAGAGGCACCTACTGTAAATGGCTTTTTTGAGGAGTTTAGCTACAAAGGGAAGAAGAGAAATAGGATGATAGTTAGCAGGGACTAGCGCATCCTGAAGGATCCTGAGGCCTCCCAGAGACAGCCAGACAATATGGGAATAGATCAAGACCAGTCCATCGCTGGGACGAAGGAAGTGGAAGTGGTGAGGAAGGAGTGGGGGGAGAGGAATTTAGAAGGTTAGCCTACTCTTCTTGGACAGGTAGCAGTCAGGAACAGACTGAGTAGAAAGGGTAAGGAGAGAAATCTGAATCTGAAAGGGAAATGCAGATCCTATGGATACTGGACAACATAACTGAAAATGGCTGTTTCATGGTAGTCTTTGCTATGAAAGAAATATATGTTGAATCAAGTGCTGCTTGTAATAATATATATACATATATATGTATATATATATATACATATATGTATATATATATATACATATATATACACATACACACACATATGAAATCTATTTAAGGAAACAACTAAACTTGAGTGATTCTCTCAAGGTACCTAGATCAGTGTTCTTCAGATAGTTAGCAAAACACAAGTATTTGTTGAATGAATTAATGAACGAAAGATGTCCCATAGTTTACTCCTCTACTTTCTACCTGCTAAGCCTAATATACCTATAGTATTTTGAACAAGATGACCCCAAAGCCTCTTGTCCATTTCCCCCCTTTTCTGAGTCCAGTGATCTTATTTAAAGGGACCACAGTGCTAGCCCAAATCCATATACACTTCATGTCTTTAAAAAAAAAAAGGGATAATCAATACAATCTAATTAGGTAACACACACACCCTTTTCTCCCTTCCTTCCTTCCTTCCTTCCTTCCTTCCTTCCTTCCTTCCTTCCTTCTTTCTTTCCTTCCTTCCTTCCTTTCTTTTTTTTTTTAGCATTTTCTGCCTTTTTCTAGCAAAACTTTTCCTAGAAAGGATTTCAGAAGCTCTTTAATATGCCTGATATTAAAAATATAAATTTAATTGCACTCTCTCTATTCATTTTTCTGGATTCTTCACACTTTCTGTATAACCTAAGGGAATTTTCTCTTATGAGAAACAACAGCTAGAATTTATTTGTTCCAATAGCCTGTAAAATGCATATCTCTATCTATGTTTACAATAATGAATGTGTGACAGCTGAGTAAAAAATACTTTCTGAAGAACTGAGAGGTGAATGGAAGAAGAGAAGACTAAAAAACTAATCACTTCAATTCCACTATCAATCAATTTTTCCCCTGGGTCAAGGAATGGAGAAGAAAAGGATTGCAATTTCACAGTTTCTCTTCACATACTCATTCTATTACCCATCTCTAATGCAAATGCCATTCGACTCTGGACTCACAGGGATTACTGGGTCCAACATAGGGTATCTCAGATGACAAGTGTGCCTCATTTGGTTCAAGCCCCCATCCTTGTCCATTTGGGAGCTCCATCTAAACTCAGTCTGCACCACACTAACACGATATACAAGGAACAAGTCAGGGTGCTCATGATAGTTGTTTGTTCAAGGTGAGAAAAAATTACTTGTTGAAATGCTACAGGATGAAGAAGCAAAATTGTCACTGTCTTTCCTCTGGCTTCTACCCTTAAAAAACAGGAAGAGCCAATCTAATCCATGTATATTCATGAAGGAAAACATTGGGGTAAATAGAATGATATGATAGCCCAACCCTATCAACCCCCAACACAAAAGTCAACTGCTACTTTTAACTCCTAGGAGTGAAGACCTGGATCCATGTATGTCCTACTTTTGAAAGTTTAAAAAAAAGTAAAAGAAGCCAATAGAAATAAGATTCTTTCACATTTGTCTCCTGAACTTCTCATCATGAATTTTTAACTCTCCTCATCAGACTTTTATCTAGAGCAGAGGTTTCAAACAGCAGCACCAAATTAAAGTGTAATTGGGAAATATTTAACAAAATAAATAAAATATAGTAGAACATAGATAATGTTAATATGTGGTTTTCTAAGTCAATATGCAGTTGGCAAGGATCTGTATGTACAGTTCAGTGCCCCATCCCTTTCAATTTGAGTTTGAAATCACTGATCTAGCTATTAGTACTAATTAAAACAGCTGTGTGGTCCAGTGGATTAAAGTGAAGGGTCTTGAAATCAAGAAGACCTGAATTCAAATCTGGTCTCAGATCTAATCCTCTCTAATCCTAGACAAGTCACTTAACCTGTGTTTTTTTCAGTTTTCTCATCTGTAAAATGGGGATGATAATAGTACCTATTTCCCAGGGTTGTTGTGAGGATCATATGAGACAATAATTGTAAAATGCTTAGCAAAGTGCCTGGCACATAGTAAGCCTTATATATACACTATTTATTATTATTGTTACTATGTGAGAATGTTAACCCTTTGAAATCAAGTTCTTCCTGGGGTAGAGGTGGAAAGGAACGCAATTTCTTTGCTTTATGCATAAGTTCTCTCAAAGGGGGAAAGTTCAGTACAATCAAACCTGCCCTAAGCATGTCCCATCTAATTGAAGTGGACAAAAGTCACCATTTTGACAACTTACTCCTATTTCTTCTGCCCTCTTTACTCATAATCCTTCAAACCACCCACATCTCCACTTGTGAAACCAAAAGCAATTAGACATAAATATGTATATATGTGTAAAACCATACTACACATTCTATTTATCATATCTTTCTCTGGAGGTAGATAGGATCTTCCTTCATAGGTACTTTGTAGTTGATTTGAGTATTCGTTATACTCAAAATGACTTAGTCATTTAAAGTTGTTCTTAGACCAATGTTGTTATTACTATGTACAATGTTGTCTTAGTTCTGCTCATTTCACTCTTCATTATTTAATGCAAACTTTTCTATGTTTTTTTTTCTAAAATCTACCAGTTCATTATTTCTTATAGCACAAAATATTCCATCATAATCATATACCACAACTTGTTCAGCCATTCCCCAATTGATGGGCCTCCCTTCATTTTCCACTTTGCCACCACAAAGGAGCTACTATAAATATTTTAGAACATGTAAGCTCTCTTCCCTTTCCAAGCAAGAAGTTTCACAGAAATTGAAGTCTTGGGTTATTTTCACTTAGATCTAATTCTTGGGACCTGGAACTTCATGGAAAATGTAGTTCCTAGTATGAATTCACCGTCAGTGCCTGTTTCACTAATTGAATTGGTAGTGAGCCTTCTGGAAGCAAGAATCAGTTACTATTTTCCCACTGGTATCTTCCTCCCTATGTTCTTACTTAGATGGAATTTGTTAAATAATTGGTTACTATTAAGTTTTCCCCAGCAACCACATCCAGGTAGGTAGAAAGATTGCATACATACATGTTGACATATTTTGAGTTTGGTTGTTAGAGATCCATTCAACTTCTATTCATTCAACAAATCTTTATTGATCATTTACTGTGTATAGAATATCATACTGAGTGCTGAGTGGTGAGTGGTACAGAATTTAGATAAGCTCTATATTAACAAAATTTTATAAATAAAAGGAAGTCAATAGTAGTAAGATTCTTTGACATTTATCTCCTGAACCCCCAGCTGTGGATTTTAATTCCCCTCCCCTCCTGACAGCCCAGAGTGTCCCTACTTTCTTTTCTTTTCACTTTGATTTATATGCCAAGCTAGTCACTGTTCTTCTCTTTTGTAACTTCTTTTTTTTTTGGAGGGCAATTGGGGTTAAGTGACTTGCCCAAAGTCACACAGCTAGTAAGTGTGTTAAGTGTCTGAGGCTGGATTTGAACTTAAATCCTCCTGACTTCAGGGCCAGCGCTCTATTCACTGTGCCACCTAGCCACCCTCTCTTTTGTAACTTCTTATTCATAAATAGTACAGTGATGATTGGTTAGACTTTTTATATTATATAAATAATAATTGATTCTTGTTTCCAGAAGGTTCATAGGCACTTCATAATATAACTGGGAATGAAGGAGTGCAAACTGCCTACAGTTCAAAATATACCTGCCCTCATGGGGCCAAGAGTCTCATGAGAGGATAAAAGGACAGCTAGGTGGTGCAGTGGTTATACTTCTGGGCTGGAGTTAGGAAGACCCAAGTTCAAATCCAGCTTCAGACACTTATTAGCTGTGTGATCCTGGGCAAGTCACTTAACACTGTTTGCATCAGTTTCCTCATCTGTAAAATGAACTGCAGAAGGAAATGACAAACCACTTTGGTATATTTACTAAGAAAACCCCAAATGGGGTCACAAAGAGCTGGACACAACTGAAATGACTCAACAACAAGGGGATGAGACACTAATTCTGATAGATATGCACCTAATATTACATAAAGACATCAGAGAAGTAGAGCTCAAAGGATAAGGTGAGCTATAAGATCCCCCATGGTTCTAAAACTATGATCCTATGTCTAAGGAAGAGGGTTCTTGTAAATGGGGGAATCAGGGAAAGTTTCACACAGGAGGCAGCATGTGAGTGGGCTTTTAGTAGTGTCTATAGGACTGGATTCTGAGTCAGAAAGACATGAGTGACCCTGGGAAAGTCACTTAACATCTCTTTGCCTCTATTTTGCTTATCTGTAAAATGTTGGGATTGGACTCATTGGCCTCTGATAAAGTCCTTTTCAAGTCTCTATCCATGATTCTATGATCTTGTGACTAGGAAGAATTCAACAGAAGAATGGAAGCAAAGTCATTCCAGGTACAGAAATCAGTAAGATCAAAGGCTGTCTATGTTAGAGGCAGAGAAGGAAGGGGAATGGAAGAGTGATCTGGTTTAGCTAGACCACAAAATATGTGAAGACAAATTATTTGAGATTAGGCTAGAAAGGTAGAGCTGCTAAGGGCCTTGAGGCAGTCATTTCTTAACATGTCTATCTCTCTTCCATCTCCTGTATCTACTATTATTAACTAAGGTTGACAATGATAGAATTATGTAAAATAAAGACTATTGAATGGAGACAGGTAGATAGACACAGAGTCGGATAGAAAGTCAGAGAAAAATGAAAAAAAAAATCTCTACACAGTACTTGTTACAGTGGACTTTGGGCCTAGATTCAAGACCTGAGTTCAAATTTAGATACAGACACATACTATCTGTGGGACCCTGAGCAAGTCACTTAACCTCTTTCAGCCTCAGTTTCCTCTGTACAAAGGGTACAATAATACCACCTACTTCCCAGTGTTGTTATGAGGATTAAATGATATTATAATTATAAAGTATTTAGTGTAGTACCTGGCACATAATAAATACTATACAAATAATAGCTATTACTGTTACATTGGAGGAAGAGACATAGATTTGGTCTCAAGAGGGATGAGAAACTAAAAAAAGATCTCATAATAAAATCACAAAGATTCTGGTGAGAAACAAAAGGAAGCACCTAAAGAAGACCCTCCCTCCTTTTTTTTTTTTTTTTTTAGTGCATAAGATGAAAGAAAAAGCTTGGGGAAAATGCTAAGGACTGCATAAAGGTCTTTAAAAATTATGTTTGGAGTAAGGAGAGCAAAAAAAAAGATAAATCCTCTGATTAGAGCTGGTAGTATGATGCTAACAGATAAGATACAAAAGCAGAACTACTCAGCTAGTCACTTTGCATTCATCTCTCTTAAGGAGAATGACTTTTCAAACTGGGAAGGGTGGAATAATCACAGTGAAGAAGGAATCTGAACCCAATTTGGGCGGGGAGATAATAAAGCACAGAGCTGTTTTCAATGAGTTTCAAAACTCTAGGCCTAGACAAATTACATACCAGGGAACTGAAAGAACTTGCAGATTTGATCCCATAAAAACTGTCTGTAATCCTTGAGGAATTGGGGAAAAGACAGAGAAGCCAGAAGACTGGAGACAGGTAAGCGCTCTAATGATTTTCAAAACAAGGGGAAATAAGACTCCAGAAACATGGACTTAGCAAGCTTAGCATTTAGACAATGACCAAATTCTAGAATAGATTGTAACCTGTGCTCATATCATGCCCTCATATCTTCAAATTATTATTTAACTCTGAGCCTGAAAGTGATGAAAATAATAATAATAGCTAAGGTTTATTTTGTACTTATTATGCACCAGGCACAGAGGATAGAGTCCCAGGCATGGCATTAGGAAGACTCCCCTTCCTGAGTTCAAATCTGGTCTTAGACATGTACTAGCTGTGTGACCCTGGGCAAGTCACTTAACCCTGTTTGCCTCAGTTTCCTCTTCTATAAAAGAAAATGGTAAGCCATTCCAATGTCTTTGCCAAGAAAACCCAAAAAAAGGGTCAAGATTCTAATGAAAAATGACTAAACAACAAATGTACCAGGCACTGTGCTAAATGCTTCACAATTATTATTTCATTTGATCTAACTCATAACAATGCTGTGAGGTAGGTGCTATTATGATCCTCATTTTGTCAGTGAGGAAACTGAGGCAGACAATCACACAGCTAGTAAGTGTCCAAACTCACCTTGGAACTCAGACCTTCCTGACTTCAGACCTCTGTACCACCTCGCTGCCCAATTTAGGGTAAAAGAGAATGGTAAATGTGTATGCACTCTTTCACCAAATGCTGTTGGCTGGAAAACAGTCCTGGAGCCCTCTTACTTCTGTGGCAAATTTCTTATGCCAGACTTCTTAATCACCTTGAAAGATAGAGGGGCGGTAAACATCCTGAAGCTTTTTGTTGTCACCTGGGTATTAGGGCAGCTGGGTGGCCCAGTGAATAGAGCACAAACAAACCAAAAACCAAGCCAATACAGGGGGATCTTTAAATTTCATTACTATTACAGCTTGGCATCACAAAGATTCATCTTTCTGAGTTGAATCTAGTCTCAGACACTTAGAAACTGTGTGACCCTGGGAAAGTTACTTAACCCTGTCTGCCTCAGTTTCTTCATCTGTAAGGTGAGCTAGAGAAGGAAATGGCGAACCATTCCAGTATCTCTCAAGAAAACCCCAAATGGTTCATAAAGAGTCAGGGATGAAACAACTCAACAACAACCTAGATATTTGCAAAAGAGCGGCAGCTACTATTGACTTGAGAAAGGGAGCTTTTGCTACTGCTACACTTAAAGACTTAATCACTGATAACTAACCATTGGAGAATCCTGTCCTGGGGTATAGGCAGACACTGGAGGATGAGGAGAGGGGACCCGAGTTCTGAAAGGGGCAGCTATTTAGAATTGTGTTGGACTTGGGAGTGAGGTCCCTCCCTCTCTCTGATAGGAAGGGGTGGAGGGCAGATAATAAGGAGGCCAAGGCAGTCAATTCTTAATTCCTCACCCCCACCACCCAGAGTGCACTGCTCTGGATTTCTTTATACTCCTGTATACCCTTTCCCTACCCTCTTGTTTTTATGTTCTGTCTTTCTCTATTCAATTGTGAATTCTTTGAGAAGCAGGAACTATCTTTTGCCTTTATTGTTTGATCAGTGTTTAGCACATAGTAGGCACTTAAATGCTTACTGACTAAGGGCAGGGAGGATTACTTTCTTCCACTGTTTTTCCCTTCCTTTCCCTTAGTAGAACCCCTAATTCAGAGCTAGACACACACCTCCTCCCTATTCCCTTTCTGCAACTGCAAATAAATGTGATTCCAAAATTCTTCTGTCCAAAGAACTTGGAGAGCATCTAAGCAGAAGTTTGGGGAGATGGGGTGTGGTAGGATATGGATAGACTTATATACATTTTAATGGGAGGAAACAGTTCCAGGGGAGCAGCTTGGATTTCAAAGGGAAAGCTTCTAGACTGTGTGGTGTGGATAGAATTTCAAAGGGAAAGTCCCTAGCCTGTTGGACAGATAGGATTACAAGCCACTGGAGGTTGGGGGATGCTGATGGACAGTAGGTCCCTGCTTTGTGCGCAGCTAAAACATAAAGGTTTCTTTGTTTCATTGCATAACAGAAGGTTTTGCACTGGTGACATGGTATCTGGTAGCCCCCTCCTTAGTGCTCCCCTAGGCCCCATCCACATGTACATAGAAAACTACCCAGCTTAGGGGGCTCAGTGCCTTCACGGACCCGGAGAATTCGTCACTGTTCTGACTGTAGTTGCCACCATCCAAGCATCATCTCCATAAAGAAAAATAGATACAAGTGAAGGTTTTGCATTTGTCTAATCCAGAAACTAGAATATTCAACATGTATCCTTGTTCTGTATTCAACAGCTATGTCCTTAGGAGTTAAAGTAACCTTTTTGCTTCTATTGGGTCCACCATTTGTGCCATCTAAATTCCTGGGCTCAAGATGTTTTGATGAGAGATAACCTATGGTAAGAAGTAGATATCTCTATTTAGGAACCTTTAACCTTTCAATGGGCAGATAGATGGCACAGTGGATAGAGTTTTGGACCTGAAGTTAGGAAGACTCACTTTCATGAATTCAAATCCAGCCTCAGACAGTTACTAGTTGTGTGACCCTGGGCTTAGCCCTGTTTGCCTCAGTTTCCTCATATGTAAAATGAGCTGGAGAAGGAAATGTCAAACCACTCCAATATCTTTGCCAAGAAAACCCCAAATGGGGTCATGAAGAGTCGGATATGATTGAAAACAACAGAAACACTTTCAATGTCCATTTTCACTATGTTTAATAAATAAGATGGTTGCAGTATGTTAACCATGGAGGTTTGCAGTGATAGAGAGGAGAGAGGGGGTTGGGACCCTAGAGGTAAAGATTTCACATTTTTATAGGATCCTTGATCTAGAATTAGAAGGTACCTCTGAGGCTATCTAGTCCAGCTCACTCATTTTTCAGATGAGGAAAACATGGAAGTTCAGTGACTTACCTAACGTCATCCAGATATTAAGCATCAGAGGCAAAATCTGAACCCAGGTCCTCTGGTTCCAAAGCTGCTCCCCCCACCCAATCTATCATTCTACAAGTGTAAGGGAAATGTTCTCACTATATCCCCCATCTTAGATCATGTGAGGGTCCAGTAATTATGAAATATAAAGAAAGAATTTGACTCTGAGAATAGGAGACGTTGTAAACTGGGACCAACTTGTAGACCAGACTCTTTGGTGGGGGTGGGAAGGAAAGGGGAATTTCTCTCTTTTCCCCCAAGATCAGCTATGCCATCAGAATCACTGGAACAAGAGACACAGCATTCATTGGGGAACAGAGATACACACTATAGACAAGCATAGGTACACAGAGGTAGTCAGCTTGACACCTGGCAGTTGGGAGTCAGAGAATGGAGGGAAACAGAACTTAGAGACCCAGCAGAGAATTCTCCGAGCTGAGGAGTGACATGTATCCTAAATGTGTGCCGCACTATCATTGTAGTCTGTTTGAAAACCACTCTTCCCATGTACACTGGGTGTATTTGTGGGAAATGTGCTCCAGGTTTGGGGAGAGGGGGAAATGTTTTGTACCAACTGTTCTTATTACACTATCTCATTAAATTCCTTTAATAAGAGCTAATTGTGTCTACTGGTCAATTATTTAAAGGAAGTATACCAGTGGAGGCCTGTGAATCTCAAAGGTAGAAGTCCAAACAACTGGTATGGAGAGCAAATTTGTAACACTTGCTTCTCTGATCCTAGTTATTTAAAGTCAACACAGCGAAAATTTCCCTAATATCCCTCCAATACTATAATCCCTGCTCAGCTGAATACTACCTTTCTTCAGTCTCTTTCCTCCTTTGTAGCCCCTTTTCAGTATGCCTGGAACTCCAATTGTTAAAAAACTGCTTTATTCTCATTCTCACTCTGCTTTTCACCTTTCTTCCATTTTGTTACTGTTCACTCAAACCTGGTTCTCTCCAGAAAACACCTTATCCCCAGCCAATCTCTCCAATGCTGGCTTTTCCTACTCCCCCATTCCCCAAAGGGAAATGTGCTAGAGTCCGTTCATACTTGGCTAGAGAGGGTCAAATGTTAAAATTTCAGTGTAAGCATTTATATCTTGAAAATTGGCAATCACTTCAAATTAGGTTTTGATTTATAATTTCATTGTGTACACAGCAATAAAGATTAAGCTTAAAAGTGTGTTGTGGTTGCATTTTTTTTTCAAAGTCAGTCATTAAATATTTATCAGCATATCCCTGTCCCCAATACCTTGGACCAGGAATAAGAGTAGGCATGCTCCTTGCTCCCCACTATTGCTTCCAGAACACCCCTCTGCCACTATCACTGAGCAACCTCTTTTCCTTTGAAGTTGGTTTCACTAGGTACTGTGACCTACTGACTTCATGGTAGCTTTCCCTCCTTTCTCATTAAATTAATACCTGGCTTACTTTCTTTGCAACACAATCTTTGCCCTCATACTTGGAAACTTCCATATATGCTTTGATATCCCCTCAAAGAGCCTCTCTGTTCATCAACCCCCTCAATCCCTTAATACATATTTATTAAACATATACTATGTGCCATGAACTGTGCTAGGTACTAAACATATATATGCAAAGAATGAAATCTCTACCTCGGTCATCCAAAGAGATCTTCATTTTTTTTTTCTTCTCTTATTTTGGAGGCAATTGAGGTTAAGTGACTTGCCCAGGGTCCCATGACAAGTATGTGTCTGAGGTCAAATTTGAACTCAGGTCTTCTTGACTCCAAGTCTGGTTCTCTATCCATTGTGCCACCTAGCTGCCCTTAATAAATGCTTTTACATTGATTAATTAATTTATCCATATCCAGATACCCTTAAATCTTATGTTTTTTTCTCACTAGTTATCAATCCCTGTAAATCTTCCCCATTTTCCAATCTATTACCCCAACTCTGGCTTCATTTTCCTGTCTTCCATATTCACCTTATAGTTTTTAAAAAATACATTTAAAATACCTTTTGTTTCCATTTCTCACTGTATCCTTACCTCTCAACACTTCTCCCCAGAAAATTATCCCTTAAGAATGAAAAAAGAAGAAAATAGGTATGTTGGCACATATCCTTTGATATTATACGAGATGTTCCATACCCATGATTCTCACCTCTGCAGAGAATCAGGGGAAGCTTCTTTGCCTCATAGTTGATCACTTCAACCCCATAGTGTCCTTCACCCCTGACTCCCTAATGCCCCCCCTTATTCTGCAGAATTTCACACCCTGCTGATCCTCAGCCCTGAATCAGCCAAGCTCCCCTTCTGGCTACAGTGGCTGAATATGACTGGAGGAAAACACTCCGATAGAATGAGTTTACCACAAATTCATGTTATTTAATGTCAACAGGGTCCTCATTGCTACACGACCAAAGTCTTGTTCTTCCTTGCTTGCTTCTATCTCATTCTCCCACCCCCCTCAACAGTTGTTAACAGTACTTCTCTCCTCAATACCCCTATACTTCTCCCCTCAGTTGACTTCATTTTCTGCTTTACTGAGAAAATAGAGGTTATCTGCCGTGTTTCTTCTTTTCCCCTCCTCCCCACCTCAAAAGCCCTCAACATATGCATACTATCTGTCTTCCTCTACATCTGTCTTTTAAAAAAGGTAAACTTTCTCTTTGCCAGATTCAGTCCTTTTACTTGTCCCTTCAATCTGACCTTCTCCCATTTCCTCCTGGAACATGGTCCATTAATCGCTGCTTCTTTCTGTCTCTCCGTTTATATCTGTGTCTCTCCTTCTCTCTATCTATATTCCTCTATACCTGTCTATGTCTCTCTGTCTTTCTCTTAACTCTGTATCTCTGTTTGTCTTTTTCTATTACTATCTCTGTCTCTCTCCTCTCTTTCTTTTTTTTTTTTTATAAGCAATCGGGGTTAAGTAACTTGCTCAAGGTTACACGGCCAGTTGTTTCTGGGTGTGGTGTTAAGTATCCAAGCCCGGATTTGATCCCCAGGTCATCCCAACACTGGAGCTGGTGCTCTTACTCGCTGAGCCACCTGGCCGCCCCTCTCTCCTCTCTTTCTTTGTCTCTATCTCTCCCTCTCTAGTGATTCATTCCTTGCTTCCTACAAACATGATCAGTTCTATCCCCTCCTTAAAAACTCTTTACTTGACACTGCCATCTTTTAAGCTATCATTCTCAATCTCTTCTCTTTCATTGTCAAACTCCTAGATAGAATCCTCAACACTAGTTTCTCCTACTTCCTTACAGTCACTCACATTGCAATTCAACTTTGCCTCTTTATGCAACTTGTTTTCTTCATGGTTCCCAAATCTTCCTTAATCTCTCTGTTTCTCCTCCTATGCACTCTCTCCTACCTTGGCTACTAGGACTTGATTCTTTAGTCACCATTGCTGAATCCTCACACATCTTCTGCCCTCTTAGTATGGGTATCTCACTCTCCTGCCAGATATCTCTTTCTTGATGTCCTACAGACATCTCAAACTCAACATGTTCAAAATGAAAGTTATTATCTTTCCTCCTAAGCTTTTGCAATCTGCAGACTTCCCTGTTCCTGTTGAAGACCTCATCCTTTCAATAACTCAGATTCATAACCTCACAGTCATCATTGACTCTTCTTTCTCCCTCACTCCTTATATCTAATCAGTTGCCAAGTCTTGATGAGTCTACCCACACAATATCTCACATTTTTACCCTTTTTCATCATTTAGTCGCCATGATAGATCAGGCCCTCATTGTCTCTCAACTAGACTATTATCATACCTTCCAGATTCATCTCCCTTATTCCATTCTCTGGGGCAGTTGAGTGGCAAAGTGGATAAAGTGCTGGGCCTGGAATCAGGAAGATTCATCTTTGTGAGTTTAAACCCAACCTCAGACACTTACTAGCTGTGTAAGTCACTTAACTCCTGGGCAAGTCACTTAACCCCATTTGCCTCAGTTTCTCCATCTATAAAATGAGCTGTAAAAGGAAATGAAAAAACCATTCCATTATCTTTGCCAAGAAAATCCCAAATGGGGTCATGGAGAGTCAGACAGGACTGAAAATGACTGAGCAGCAACAACAAATTCCATTCTCTCACCTTTCTAATCCACCTTTCACAGTGCTATCAAAATAATCTTCCTAGGTTACAATTCTGGCCATGCCATTTAACTTCTCCAAACCCTTTAGTGACTCCCCATGATAAGACAAATTAAAAAAAAAATTTAACATGACATATAAGGCCCTCCACAATCTGACTACCATCTACATTTTTAGCCTGTTTCACACAAATTCTATTCTTGAATTCTATTTTTTAGCCAAAATAGATGCACAGCTGTTTTCTGAATTTAGTATTGTATTTCCTACCTTCCAGCATCCACAAAAGCTATTTGTGCCTACAATACACTTTATTCATCTCTATAAATCAGAATTATTGTTTTTCTCTAAGATTGAGCTTAGGTACCAGCTTCTCCAAGAAGCCTTCCATGATTTCCCTAGCTGTCTTTGAACTATACTTATTTATATGGATTCCCCCAGCACAATGTGAACTTCTTAAAAGAAGGAACTATTTAGTTTTTGTCTCCGTATCACCAGCATTTCATACTCTGCTTTGTACTTAGAGGTATTTAATAAATGTTTCTTGCATTGCATGGAATAATATATAGGTGATTAAATGAGAGATTGAATCAGAAAAGGTCTAAGGGTCCTTTGATGATTGTATTAAACTGACATAACAGAATCCCAAACTGCTATTCCGGGAATCCATTCAGTTTGGACTTCAAAACCATCCATAGTTACAATTAGGCCCTTCACCTACTGTATCTCCGAGAATTTATCCCAAGAATTCATATTGTACAAAGAATAAGAAAAGGACAGATAGTACAAATTTCTGTAATACATTCACTTTCCCAATGCTAGGTACTAATGCCTGTTAACTGACTGACTGCCCTTCATCCCGTCTTTTAGGTAACTAGGGCCCGAGTCCAGAATATACAGCTGAAGTGGCTGTTCTAGAGACATTCTATGGAGTTAGTTAGATGCAGCAGGGTTTTGCATAGGCAGTCATTTAACAATGCTGCATCACAATACAAATGTGTCTTGACCAGAAATAAATGGTTCCTCTGCATTTTGTAAACACACATCCCACCTGAAGAGTGAGGTCTCAAATGCTGAATGACTGAAACAATTCTCAAGCCTGGCACTGTCAGATATAGAAGTTTCTCTGGTCTGCCAGGATGCTGATGCTATTGTTGGCAAGAATGTGAAAATATCACTATTTACAACTCTCTGGTAGGATAAGACATGGTTCATACAACATCCCTATCAAGGTGGCCATTCTTTTCACTTTTATCTTCTATGTTTGAGTCTTCATCTGGACATGTCTTGCTCTCATGTCTTCTCTCATAAGTTTCCATCAGCCCAGGTGGCCAATGCTGTGATATATGGGCACTGGAGTAGGGTCAGAAGTATGCACTAATGGCAGCTGCTTAAAAATCCAACTCTGAGACACTTGGAAGCTGTGTATTTTTCAGAAATGCCCCTTACGTGGAAGCAGCCAGCAATGGGTCAGAACTGGGGACAAACAGCGAAGGGAATAAAGAGTAGCAAAAAAAAGAAGTTCAAATTCTGGAATCCTGCCAACTATTGAATTTGGTTCTTTAAAAAAATACTTCACTGTTCATCTGTAGAATGGTAAAAAATGGAGCATAGCATTCTCTTCATATAATATAATCTTATAGAAGGTGAGTGGTTAGAAGAATTATGGAAGGAAATAAAACACCTGCAGAATCCATCATCATCTTGGCCTTGGGAAGCTGTCAGAGAACTACTTTTAATGTACAAAAATTCTGAGGGATTTGCTTCATGTTGACTTTAGTAACTTAAAAAAAGAAAGACATGAAACATAACATGATCTTAAGTTCTACTAAAAAAAAAATGTACGATGCCCAGAATGAGGGAGGTTCAATCTTGTTGCACTCTGCCCTTGTCAGGCCACATTTGAGGTACTATGTTCACTTCCAGGTACCACGTTTTATGAAGAACATTTAGATGCTAAAACATATCCAGAGACAAGTAACCAGTATGGTGAAGGCCTCAAGACACTCCCTTGTTAAGTTTGGGAACTGGGAATGTTTAGCATGACAAAGAGAAGACTCTTTTTTGTTAGGTTTTTGTTGTTTTGTTTTGAAAGGGGGGAAGCAAGGCAATTGGGATGAAGTGTCTTGTCCAAGGTCACACAGTTAGTAAGTATATCAAGTGTCTGAGGCTGGATTTGTCCTCAGGTCCTCCTGACTCCAAGGTCATTGCTTTATTCACTGTGCCACCTAGTTGCTCCAAAAGAGAAGATTCTTAAGGAAGTCATGATGACTATCTTAAAGTTATTCTATTTGGTCAAAGAAGATAGAATGAGGAGCAATGGGAAGAAGCTACAGAAAAATATAATTCATCTCAATTTAATAGAAACCTTCCTAAAAATTAGAGTCATTTAAAAGTAGAATGGGTTGTCAACCTCCCATTGTTTTTTTAGTTATGTCTGATTCTTCATAACCCCTTTTGAGATTTACTTGGAAAAGATACTGGAATAGTTTGCCATTTCCTTCTCCAGCTCATTTTACAGATGAGGAAACTGAGGCAAACAGGGGTAAGTGACTTGCCCAGGATCACACAGCTGGTAAGCATCTGAGTTCAGATTTGAACTCATGTCTTCTTGACCCCATGCTTGATGCTCTATTCACTGAATGTAACAGGAATGGGAATTTGAAGATCTTCCCTGCCCCTTAATTGACCTAGGGGGTAGTTGAAGATCTCCCCTGCTTTGAAAGTAAACTCTGCCCCCTAATAGGCTGAATGTAGTCACATGGAGCCTGTGATGGGAGGAGTTTTGCTGAAAGGAAGCAGAGCCCACAAGAAAGTGGTTCAGAGCTAGTCAGACAGTGGGGGACAGCAGAGCTCATGTAAGGAGACAGAGAGTTTTGTGAGTAAATATTGATCTTGGATTGGTTTGTGGGAAGGCTGAAGGATGGCATGGCTCTCAGTGTTATTATAGCTTCTGAATGTCTTTGGTACTACAATGGAATCAGATTACTGGTTTTGGGATTTGGTTTTCCTCTATTTGGAGAGTTTGGCATATTTTGCGATTGAACATCGTGCAATACTTACAGTCACAGTCTTTATCGTGCTTGTGGGCGCTGTAAATATTGCATTGGTGCTACACTGCACCACCTAGCTGCCCCACCCACTGCCCCCTTCTCCCATTGGAAATCCTCAAATGGAGGCTGGATGATCATTTTTTTTGGACACAACAGAGAAGAGATTCCTATTTGTGTACATGCTAGACTAGATGATTTCTGAGATCTCTTCCAACTCTGAGATTCTCTGTTATATATTCCTCCAGTTAAGCTAAAGTCATAATTTGCATGTCATTTTGTCTCATTTTAGAAACATGTTGAGAGGGTTGTTAACCCTCTCATATTAAAGTGTGATTGCAAATATCCCTGGGGTACTTTACATATTGGGCACCATGCAGTCTGTGCTTTGTGACTCTGATCGCCTTTTACAGGTTTGTGTCCTTTGCAGCTCTGTTTCTGGGTCCTGTGGGACATATGGTGCTTTTGTTTCAACTATGCCACCACTTAGGCTGGGCCTGGAAAGCATGAACTGCCAATGTTTATGCCATGTGACTCAAAGCTATGCCAAAGCATTTTCTTGAAGAATTCTTGCAGCCATTTCTCGTGGCTAATCTACTATAGGTAGCTGTGTAATAATTAACTTAAAAATATGATTTTCATCCATCTTCCATATCATACTGAGCTGAGTGATAAGTGTGACTCTAATTCTGACAAACTCAAAGTGTGGCAGGATGTCATTGCCAGTGACTTTATCATGATATTATGGCCAGTGTGACATAGGGAATACACCCTTGGACTTGGAGACAAGTCCTGACCCAAAATTAGCAACACTGTTATAAGAGCCTAGGCAAGAGGTAGAGAGGCCTGGCGGGGATGTTGGCTGTGTGAGCATAGGGAAGGGGACAGATATGAAATGTTATGGAGATGGACTCAATTAGACATAGCAACCTACTCTGATCAATACAATGATCTAAGACAATTCAGAAAGACTCAATGAAAATTGCTATCCATCTCCAGAGAGAGAGATAACTAATGAACTCTGAGAATAAATTGAAATAAAATTTTTTTTCACTTTCTTTGTCTTTCTTGCTTTTTCTTGTGACATGTCTAAAATAGAAAATATGTTTTGCACAATTTCACATGTAGTATGAATATCATATTGCTTGCTTTCTCACTGGGTGGGTAAGGGGCTTAAGGGAGGGAGAGAATTTGGAACTCAAAAAAAATTTTTAAATGTAATCAATAGTTTTTAAAAGGAGAAAAACAAGGCATGTGACTGATTAGATATGGAGGGGAGAGGGAAGAATCAAGGTTGGGAACCTGAGTGACTGGAAGAATGGTGATGTACACAACACAAATACGGATTTGGGAGGGAGGGGTGTTGGTAAGAAACGATAATGACCTCTATAAAATTGGGACAATGATAACAGCACCAATTCCACAGAGCTGTTGCAAGGATTAAATGAAAGAATATGAAGTATTTCTAAAACCCTAAAGCACTACATGAATGTCAACTCTTCTTATTAAAGAACATTGATAAGGTTTGAGTGAGAGTTTGCTCTATAAGCTCGTGAGAAGCACGGCAAAAGACCCTTTCCCCCAAGATGGCACCAAAGCCGAAGAAGGAAGCCATTGTCTACCCCCCCCCCCAAGATAGAAGCCAAGTCCAAGGCTTTGAAGGCCAAGTAGATGGTGCTGAAGGGTGTCCACAAAAAGAAGAAGATCTGAACATCCCTCACCTTCCGGCGACCCAAGACACTAAGACTTCGAAGGCAGCCCAAATATCCTCAGAAAAGTGACCCTTGGAGGAACAAGCTCGATCACTCTGCCATCATTAAGTTTCCCTTGACCATCGAGTCTTCTGTGAAGAAGACTGAGGACAACACCCTAGTCTTCATTGTGGATGTCAAGGCCAACAACATCAAGGCCAACAGGCCATAAAGAAGCTGTATAACATCGACGTGGCTAAGGTCAACACACTGATCCAGCCTAATGGAGAGAAGTCCGTCTTGCTCCAGACTACGATGCTTTAGATGTTGCCAACAGAATTGGAATCATCTAACTTACTGTGTCCAGCTGTGTCCCAGTCCACTTACAATAAAAAGTTTTCCAAAAAAAAAAAAAACATTGACCTTCACATCTGCACAGGATCTAAGACCGTCAGTCATAAGACAGATGAGGTAATCTTATTAATAAGAAATAAGCTCCTTGAGGGAAGAGATTGTATTATTTTGTCTTTGTACCCAAAGGGCCTTGCCCAATGCCTTACACATAGTAGGAGCTTAATAAATGCTTTTGGAATTGAATACCTCTACTTACTAATTATAATAGCTAACAATTGTATCAGGCCTGCACAACCTATAGCTAGAAGGACCCTTGCAGTCCACCAAAGGATTTCAGGGGGCCTGCAGGGAAAAAAAAAAATTGTACACTCTCCTATTTGTCACATGACCTGGGGCAACCAATCATGGTCAGTCTGTCTCTAGTCTAACCCATCTGTGGTCTGAAGAATCTTAGCCTATTTTAATTTTGGCCCCTACCTACTGCCAAGTTGTGCAGGTCTGAATTATATAGAACTTCTAAGGTTTGAAAAGTACTTTACAAATATTATCTCATTTGATCCTCACAACTCTGAGAAGTAGATGTTATTTATTATCTCCATTTTATATATAAAGAAACTGAGACAAACAGAGATTAAATGACTTGTACAGCTAGTAAGTGCCTGGGACTGGATTTGATCTCAGGTCTTCCTAACTCCAGGTTCAATGGTCTATCCATGTGCCCTCTAGCTGCCCTTAGTTTCCATGCACAGGCCAGCCAGCCTAAATGAACAAGGCAGCAAGGCACCTTGAAGGAGAAATAGGAGGCAATTTGGGCCACTCAAGTCAAACTCAGTTACCACCTCCCCTCTGACTCCCAGCTTTGGCTCTTCAGGCATCATGGAAGTGAGAAATCATTGTGGGGAAGGGACCCACCAACTGCCACCACCAATACCAGCTGCCAACAGTAGGCAGGCAAGCTCCAAGATCCTGGGAATGATGGCACTCTCCAGTCCACTAGTGTTTTTAGCCCAGTCCTCCCATCTTCATCTTCTGAAGCCATGCCTCTGGAGATGGGACTCAGCCATTGCTTCTATGGATGCTGTAGCCACAGGCCTTGAAGAACCAGAAAAGATTTTCCACCATAGTCCTTGACACTGTCACATCCACCATAGTCCTTGACCCTGTCACATGGTTCAAAATTAGAAATGGATGTTTCTATGGATCAATGTAAATGACATTAAAGATGATGCATTATTATTTGTTTTATCACTTGTACCTAAAAGATCACAGGACTTTTCCATTTACTGAAACATTCTATTTGTGTTATCTCATCCATTAGACTGTGACCTCCTTGAGACCAGGGACTGACATCTTTTTCCTTTCCATATCCTAGCATCTAACATACTGCTTTGCACATAAGTATAAAATTAATATTTTTTCTTTCATTTGTATTCCGAGTCTCCACTGATATCATATTTCTCTCTTGACCTCTCAAAGACAGATACTCTTTCTTAATCATACTTTCTATTTCTTCATCTAATACTGAAATGTGAACATGAGTCAGGGTTTTGCAAATTCATTTGGAATTCAGGTTTCAGTCATGGCATAGATCTTTCACACCAGCAGTAACAGGGGGAAGATGAAACATAGATTCTTTCAGAACCCGTACATGAACTGTTAAGTTTGAGCTATCCTGTGGTCAGCCATTGACATTGAAGAATCCATTATATCAAGGCTCTGAAATGAAGAATAAGATATTTGGAAATAGAAAATATCTTCTTGTGGTTGGGTCTAGTGGTCAAGAAGGGCACATTTAGAGACTCCATAGAGTCTGCAAAGCAACTTCTACACACTCTCAGGCAATAACTCAAATATCTGTAATTTCTATCTAGGTGTTATATGGAATTTGACAGTAAAAGAGCTTGCTATGTCTGCTAATGCTCTCTTCCTGGAATATCAGAGACTTGTTTGCTAAGTGCCTGGAAATAGCTTGATTTCACTTCTATTTGCTAAGCTCACTCACTGCCTCCAAAAAATAATATGGAAAGCAAATATCACCTAGGCAGTATAAAAGTAGAGATGATTTATTCCACTCAAATTTCCTGAAACATCAACTAAGCTTTATAGAAATCCCATAAAATATGATCAGCTTAGTGTGCAAGAAGAATTATTAGGGGAGTGTGAAGCAGAAGTGTTAGTTGGGATGGAGAAATTCTGTCTCTTCAATTTAATTTAATGAACATTTGTTGATCATCTACTGTGCCAATTGCTGGGTACACAAAAATAAAAACAAAATAATCCCTGCCCTTTGCGTGCTTACATTCTTTTGGGGGAGGGGGAGTGGGACATAATATGTATGCAAATTGGTAGACAGATCAGGGAGTACCTAAGAGAGCCCAAGAGTCTTCTAGCACCAAAACTAAGATGACTGCCCAGCCACAGGCAAACCAAAGTTCATGAATAAATCATTCTATTCTCCCCCAGGCTGGGATTCAATGTTGGCTTGTAGTAATCCCAAGTCCAGTAGTTCCTAGTGCATATATTTTCATTTTTTTTTTCAATATACTGAATGGCTTTGCTGATGTTTATCTTTTATGAATGAATGCTCCAAATCTCTAATAATAAGAGAAATGTATGTTAAAACAGCCTTGAAGATATGCCTCTCATAAAGGGAATTGGCAAAGATTATAAAAGATGGGAACAGTTAATGTTGGAGAGATTGTGGAAAGATGGCTTACTAATTCATCTTTGGTGAAGCTATGAATTCATCCAACCATTATAGAAGCAAATTGGAATTAAGTGATGAAAGTGACTGAAGTGTCTGTTGATTTTGACTCAGAGATTGTATTATTAGGAATAGATGCTAAGGAGGTACTATGTCCACCAAAATATTTATAATGACACTTTTTTTGTAGTAACAAAGAACTAAAGATATAGATTTCCAGCAACTGACTAATTAGTTGACTGAACAAATTGTGGCATATGAAGGTAATGGAAGATCAAGGAGTGTTCAATGTTGGGAAGAAATAAAGCACTCACAGATCATTGAATGATTAAGAAAAGGAAGCTTACTTAGCCCTAACATAAAAACAATATTCAATAAGGACAGAGTGGCATTCAGCTTAACTAGATGCAATTCCCTTCATCTTGATATGAATGTATCTAGTCAGCAGGACAGGGTATGATGGCAGTTTTAAGATACCTGCCAAATCTGAAGGGCCCTGACCCCATGTGGACAAGTCTGTTTATTTCTGCAGTTGACCAGGAAACCACATCAACAAGTCCAGGGCAGAAAACTGCAGCTAAGGAAGCTTGAGTCTTGCCTTGCCCCACTCTCAGTCAAGTCCTTTTTTGGCACCTTTCAGGAAAAAGTAGCCAAGCTCATATTTCAGTAGTGAAGAAGGTAAGCCTGCAAGATAACAGTCCTCTCACACTCTGATAATAAGAAACAATGAATATGCAGGGGCAGCTAAGTGGTGCAATGAGTAGAGCACTAGCCCTGCTGTCAGGAGGACCTGAGTTCAAATCCTGTCTCAGGTACTTAACCCTTACTAGCCGTGTGACCTTGGGCAAGTCACTTAACCCCAATTGCCCTGCATTCTCCCCTCAAAAAAAAGAAACAATGAATATGAGGAATACAGACAAGTATAGGGATAGAAGCTTGCCTTTCACCCAGTCTTAACATTTATCCAGGGGCTCAAGTAGCTAAGCACCGGAGATTTTGGTCTGATAGCAGATACTTCTGCATTTTAGTACACAAAGTTACTGGATTATTCAAAGAAATTGCACATCCACCACTCCATTCCATTGGGCACCTCTGACTTTTCACCTGCACAATAAGGTAATTCTGTTCTACAGTTTCAGTGATCCTCATTGAGACTTCATAAATCTTCTAATCCTCCAGGCAGAGAGCTATGAACAAACCAAGTTTGTAACCCTGCTAGTCGTGGCACCGTTTATCAAATCTATAGCTTTTCTACCATCAAGTCCCAGTCCTGAGCTTCATGATGACCGGTAAAGCCTCCGATTTCCTGACTCTCCACAGCTTCTTACATTTCTCTAGTGCTTTGTTTCAAGCAGTCTGCAATTATTCAGACATCACAGGTTTGCTAAGGTGGAACTTCATGACCATTTGTCCTTCCTGAATAAGGCCTCTCCTAATTTCCATTTTTTATTTCCATGCATTTTTATTTCTTCACTGATTCCCAATTACTTCCACTTTTCATTGAGGCATGAATGATAAGAGAAAATAGGATAGCTTAGCAATCCCCAAGGCCACAGGTGTATTTAAATATCTAGTATGCTAGACAGGCTATGAAAACACTACCTCTTACAGGAAATGCAAACCCACCCCCAATCTAGAATAATAAAAATGCAGTAACCAGCAGCTTTGGATAAGGCATAGGCAGTGCAGAATGTATTCTGATTATTTGCTTAGTGCCAAATGGAATTCATAGGGAGTCAGTTTAGCTTAGTTAGCTAAGAGTTTCACATCTTAGTTTCTCAAAATGTTAGACATATGATTTGCAGTAATTGTCTCTCATTTTAGTTGATGACATCTGAAAATTAGAAGTATTCTGAAAAAGCATTGTTGGCAATTCAGAAAGAATCTGTCTTTCAATTTAGCATTTGTGAGAGCTAGTACGTCTTTGTTAATGGAACACATGCCAAATGTTCCCACAAAGCCCTTAATCTGTTTTCAGAAGATTACTTACATGAAGGCACATGAGAAATCTATTCCAATAGAAAAAAACTTTTAAATGCAATAATGATTTTTTAAGATTAATCTTTGTTTCTCTCCTTGTTAAATTTTCAAAGAGCCCTTTCGCATTTTGTTCCCCACCTATCACCTTTTTATTTTTTCGGCCTAACTCTTCAATCAATATGCATTTAGTAAGCACCTACTAGTTATGAAGCCCCTGACCTAAATTATAACAAAGACCAGGCTGCAGCCCAATTCCTTGTGTATACAAGGCTTATCAAGATAAAGCAACAGAATCAGATTTCTGTCTTTCACTTCTGGGAGAACTCTGTAAAAATGTCAATCTTTACATTTAGAAAGGATTGAAAACATAATAATAGCTTCTGGGGGCAGAAACCTTAGGAGAGAAGGGAGGGAGGGAACACAATGTGCTTAGCACAATGGCTTTGTCATTCTTTCTTCCTACCTGAAGAACAAAACACAGACAAAACTCACCTCTGATCATTTAGGATTCTCCTACTCTTCCATTCATGGGATGCTATCCTAAGGATAGACCTCACTTTTCATTATTTTTTATTTGGTAGTTTCAACAGTCTTAGCAATTATTTACTTAGAGTTATTTTAAATGTCTTTAACATGAACATTGTGGATAGGTGGGGAGATGCAGCAGCTGGTAACACCACTTCTGGCCCCACCCTTAGGCCTTGAGTGCCACCAGGAAGAGATGTTATTTGTTTGAAAATTTTCTAACTACCCTCGGTTCTAGCTCAGGAGCCAATTAAAAATTTTCATCACCATAAAATAAACTGCTCATCTACCTTTGGTGTCCACCTGGCACTCAATTCTCACCTGTGGCTCCAAGAAGCTATAATATGCGCAATGGCCACACCCCAGTAAACCCATCTTGCAGATGGGCTAAATCAGGTTGAGGGTAACTGATGAGCCACAAAACTATTGGTGAATTAAGGGGGTGTCTACTCCAAGTATGTGATGACTTCCCCTGGCAGAATGTGCGGATGAGAATAATTTGTTCCAATGGCCACGAAGGTGGCTGAAGCAGGTGCTATGGTGTGCTTAGAGCTTGGTCAGTGATTGAAGATGCCAAGGCCATCCACTGCATCCCAGGCCATAACCAGTCATCTTGACTTTTGTCCTGCCACTGGACTTTGATGACTCTGGAAGAGAGGGTGAGGCTGACAACTTTGTGCAACTCTGCCTCACTTAAATCCAATTCACCCACAAATCAAGACATTACCCTGTGATGTCTGTCATTGGTGTTTTTCAAAACCGAAGGATAAACAACGACAAGCCAAGAAGAAATGGTCAGCAATAGAAAATACTTGTTCCTACTCTGAAATGAAAAGGTAAAAGCTCCACTGGTATGCATTTCTAGTAGACTCACCAAGCCTCAATCTGGATTAACGAATAGCATATTCACATACTGTTAAAAATATCACTGTTCATTTTTCCCATTATATGAACAATATATCTTGAATTGTGTATTATCCTATCTTTTGGCAACCACAGTATCTTGTTCAGCTAGTAACTTATCTTTGTCCCTTGTTCACATTGTTTTGTGTGCCCAGCATGTGAGAGTTGTAGGGGTAGAAGTGACATTATTAGGCAACTAATTGAATGTGGGGTATGAAGGAAATAGGTGATAAACATGATTCTGATGTTTCAGGCCTTGGTGATTGAAAGGATGATAGTAGCATCCACAGAAATCTGGGAACAAGGAGGAGGGGTCATTACTATAGATCAGGATTGGGGAAGATGATTAGGGTTGTTTTAGAGGTGGCAAAGTTGATGTTCCAGTGGAACATCCAGTTAAAGATGTCTAGGAAGTGTTTGGAAATGTGGAGTGGGGGGTTCAAGGAGAGATTAGGGCTAAATGTGTAGAGTTAAAAGTCATCTAGGTAGAACTGGTCATTAAATCCATGAGGATCAATGACCTCAAGAAAGAGAAGAGTACCTTGGATGGATCCTAAACACTCCTGTTTAATGGGCTGAAAGATAGTGAACCAGAGGAGATCAAGAAGCAGCAGACACACCACAGGTAGGAGAAGAGCCAGGAAAGAACAGGGTCACCAAAACCAAGAGAAAGCAGAATGCCCCGAAGGAAGGTCAACAGTGTCGAGAGCTGCAAAGAAGCCAAGAAGGTTGAGAACATCAATTAAGCAGAATTCTCTGTACCTTGGAGAGACTGATTTCAGTAATGTGGGGAAATGGGCTTAAAAAGTGTATTTTTAGGTGAGAAAGTGGAAGCAACTGATATAGACAACTCTTTCTAGCAATTTAACAGTGAAAAGGAAAAGAGATCTATAACAATAGCATGATTTCACAATAGTGAAATCAAGTGAAGATTCTTAAAGGAAAGCTGGATCAGCTCGTAGTAAACAATCAGGTTTATAAAGTACGGCAGTGTGAGGTAGGTAGTGTAAATATTATTATCTTTATTTTGCAAAAGAGAAAACTGAGGTTTTGACGTCACCAGGGTCAGTCACCCAGGTCCTAAGGTAGGATTGAATACAGTTTTCCCAGGTCTAGCATTCTATCCACTGCCATGCTGCTTTTCGGTAAAATAGGAGGCAAAGTAGAGGGGAATGTAGAGAGAATGAGAAGAAAAAAGAACAATCATTATTAGGAGTATGATTTAAATACTGCCATACAGCAGTGAGGGTCCACCTGAGATTAGATAGGCCACTTTCTCTTCCCATCTGTACTTGCCCCTTCTCCTATGCCTACAAATAAAAATCTCATAATAGCTCTCAATTCCATGTATCTTTTAAGTGTATTTAGAAGAACCATGTGATATGATACTGCAATCATTATTCCTATTCAAGGTATCCCAAAAGTCTTAGTGCAGTTCTAAGAATTTTACTAAGTCTTTTGGGACATCCTGTATTACAGATGAGAAAAATGAGGTTCTAAAAAGTTAATTGGCTCACCCATGGTTGTATAATTAGTAAGTATTGAAAATAGGTCTCAAACACAGGTCTCCTGATCTCAATTTTAGATCTCCTGACTCCAAATTCATTATTCTTTTTCAAATTATACCACATTTTCTCTCATATTTCCCCTACCCAAAACAAAAAAAAAAATCCTTTATGCAACGTGCTAACCTCTTAGGCTACTGTTTAGTTTTTCTTTCTCTTTTCAACAAAATTCTTGAAAGAGTTCATATACATACTGCCTTTTTACAAATCTCCTCTGGTTCATTTACTTTCTCATTACCACCTAATTCCTTAATCTTTGCAATCTAGCTATACATCACACTATTTTAGAGTGGTAGCAGTGTTAGAGGAGAGAAAGAGGGTGTTTATGAGAGACTATGAAGATACAAACTACAAGACTTAGCCACAAAGTAGATAAGAGTGACAACTCAATGGTGATACCTACTTGTGATCCTGGGTGATTGGGAAGATGGTGGTACCCTTGAGCGTAATAGGGAAATTTGGAAAGAGGGGCAGGGTTGAAGGTCACCAAAGATTTACTAATGACCAAATTCATTAGGTTTTCCTTAGTTTTTACCCTCTCTGATACCACTGACCAGCCTCTTCTTGCAATTGCACTCTACTGGTTCTTCTATCCCTCTGACCCTTCTTCCTTTTCCTTCCCAGAGTCTAAATATAGATATTTCCCAAGATTCTTTCTCGGTCCCACTTCTATTCTACTTGTAAAGAATCTTCTTTGATGAGTTAATTCATTCCCATAGCTTCAAAAATAATTTCTGGTAGTATCGTACCATCCCAATAAAATTTTTTTCAATGACTTCCCACTGACTATCAAACTAAGTCCAAATTCCATGGCATGGCCAAAAACTACCTTTTCAGATAGCTATATGGTACAATGGATGGAGCGTTGAACCTGGAGTCAGGAAGACCTTAATTCAAACCAGGCCTCAAATACTTACTAGTTGTGTGACACTGGGCAAGTCACTTAACCAGTTTTTGCCTGAGTTTCCTCACTAGTAAAAGGGAGGAAATAATAGTACTTACCTCTCAGGGTTGTTGTAAGGATAAAATGAGACAATATTTATAACATGTTTTGCAAACTTTAAAACACTATATAAATGCTATTATTATTATTACTACTATTATTGTCTCTTTCACTTATCATCTGCATTTAACCCATGCTCTAGCCAAACTGTATAGCTTTGGTATTCTGAATAAAATACATTAATAATAATTAATTAATAATAAATAAATAAATAAATCTGAAGACTTCCTGCCCCTATGTCTATAATACCTTTAACCTAAATTCAATTCAGTTTAATTCAAGGATTATTAAAAACCTACTATGTTCAGGGCACATTTGATGAAGTGAATTAATTGAAAGCACCCTGCTATCCCCTCCTCATCTCTGCCTGCTGATAAATTCTTCATCTTTCAGGGTCCAGCTGAAATTCTTCCATGAAACTTTTCTGATCCCCCCCCCCAAATAGATGGAAGCTTTTCTCAGTTTGTATAACTCATTTTCATATCACATTTTACCTTGTATTATAGTTACCTGTGTACTCAGTTTAATTTGCATGCTTCCCATTAGATTTTAAAGTCCTTAAGGACAGAGACTGTGTCTGATTTATACTGGTCTTGTGTCTTTATAGCATCTACTACTGTGTTGCTCCAATTAGCTGTTCAATAAATATTTATTGAACAAATAACACCAAAATGTATAGCACTGTGTCGCTTACATTGTATTTAGAGGAAATTATAATTTTTTTTTTTAATAAAGCAATTGGGGTTAAGTAACTTGCTCAAGGTTACATGGCCAGTTGTTATTTCTGGGTGTGGTGCTGAGTATCTGAGCCCAGATTTGATCCAGGTCATCCTGACACTGGAGCCGGTGCTCTTACTCGCTGAGCCACCTGGCCGCCCCTAAGCAATTGGGGTTAAGTAACTTGCTCAAGGTTACACGGCCAGGTGTTTCTGGATGGGTGCTAAGTGTCTGAGCCTGGGATTCAATCTCCAGGTGTTCTCAACACTGGAGCCGGTGCTCTTACTCACTGTGCTACCTGGCCGCCCCGGAAATTATAATTTTACTAACAAAATTATAATTTCTAATAATTATTTTCCAATAATTATTCATAAAAGTATACATTCTTAAGAAATAGACTTTCGTTAATAACAAATGTATAGTTTCTATGTATAAGAATCCCCAAATTACAAGGCAATGATTTCTTTTTTTTTTTTGTCATGAAAGGAACAGGAGCCAAATATGCAGAAGGAGCCATACATGTCTGGACATGGCCACAGTGGGAATTTGTTTTGCTTGACTATACATATTCATTGCAAGGGTTTTGCTCTTTTTTTTTCTTTCAAGTAGGAACTGAGGAGGTGGGAGGGAGGCAAAACAAATGTTTGTTAATTGAAAATATATAATTTTAATGGTATTAAAAGAAATATTTACACATAATTTTAAATTTATTTTTAAAACCTATTAAAACAATGAAATGAAAATGCTAATTTCATCTAATGGGACTTTGCTGTAACTTATCCAAATATTAAAATTGTCACATTTCACCTGTGACCACCAATTAAATTCAAATTGATATGTTCAAGTTTTGTAGTATAAAATAAAAGTAACTTGCTTTTATATAAAAATAAATTCTAAACCATGACATTGTGTCAGGATATTTTCTAAAGAACAAAATGAGGAGGGAAGTACAGGTTCCACTAGAAACCTTTCTGGCTCCAAACTCCAGGCTTCATCACCTTCACAAAAGCAAAACAGAAATTGGCCCCCGCTGGAGTCCAGTTGCAGAGCTCTCCGTGGTGAATTTGGTATAGGTCACTAGCAGTCAATAATTGGATTTGAACACAAGAAAACCATGTGTGACTTTAGAAAGGTAACCTATTGTTATTTCCAGTGGTGTCACTGAAAATAATAACATTGCTTTTACCTAAATGCTTTGTTAGTCCCCACAGATTATGTACAGACCCCAGGAAGGAGATGGAATGGAGAAAATTACTGCAACTCAAAGACCTTTTCTTTGTTCCTGATGCCTCATTGGCTCCATATACACATGCTGTGTTATACTGCTGAAAAATCTCACTTGAGAACTTTCCTAGAGCTCAGAGTATATGGTTAGAGACCATATATGATAATAATAGCTAGCATTTATATAGCACTTTAAGGTTTGCTAAGTGCTTTAAATATCATCCTCACAACAGTTCTGTGAAGCCAGTGCTATTATTATCCCTATTTTACAGCTAAGGAAACTGATGTAAGAAAAGTTAAATGATTCTTTCAGGGTCAGATAGCTAGTGACTGTCTGAGACAATATTTGAACTCAAGTTTGCCTGATGCTAAGTCCCAATCTTTATCCTCTATGCCATTTAGCTTGAACTCATATAACATGATCAGATCTACTATAGGATTTTCAATAACTGATTTACCATAATCATCATCCAAAAAAGGGATTCCAGGAAGCACCTCATGGTGCCATGGGCACACCGGCGATGCAGTTCCCTAGTGTGAATCCCAAGGGCAAGGATATTAACAGACTCCCATTTTCTTGGGATTCAGAAGCAAGGCAATTCCACTAAAAAAATACTCCAAGTGAGACATCAAACATGTCTCATCATCACTCCAAAGTGGCTTTTCCATTCTAAAGTATTTCTTTTTCCACTTAATCCATGAGGTATGAATTAATAACAGGGAAAGTAAATATGTATCAATGTAAGTTCTGCTAAGAGTTCCCAGTGAAATTCAAAGTATTTACTCCAAAAGGTAAAAGTGTAGGCAAAACTGCTGCTTACAGATTGATCTTCTCACCATGATATTCTGTATGAGAAGCATTCTTGCACTAGACTTCAGTCTGAACAGAGTCCAAGACTAGCTGCCCATTTTCTTAGACTTGAGTACATTTTGATGGCTTTTTATAAGGACTGTAGTGTACATTAGACAGGATTATTTTCTACTCTTTTCCAAAACTTGGGACTTTCCGTTTTCTTTTATGCCAACTCATCAATCAGGTGATGCTTCCCAGAGATGTTAATAATTTCAGTCATTAGAAACTGAAAGTGTGAGCCAAAACCCAAATTATCTCCCTATCACTGCATTTGATTCTCTGAATCAATGAATCAGTTGACTCAATGAAGGGTCAGAGGAGGAAGAGATTTAGTGATTTCCTCAAAAAAAGCACACTACTCAGCCCCTAGGTTTAAACTAAGCATAGAGAGAAAACCCCAAAACAAACCAACCACCAACACCACCAAAGCAAATCCTACGTTTTCACTCTGCTGATAATTTTCAAGGACTTGGAAATACAGTGCCCTGAAATAGTAAGAGAAAATAGTTTGGCTCCAAATGAATTTATTCAAGGACTTTTGTAGAAGAAATATTCATGTCTACCCATCTATGTGCCAAAGTGGCAGCTGCAATCCTAAATGACCCTGGTGAAAAAATAATAATAGTAGTTATAGTATTTGTAGAGCAACTTATGATTTATAAAGAAATTTATATATATATATAATCTGACTTGATCCTTATAATAAGTGAGGATTAGATACTATTATCCTATTTTAGAAATAAGGAAACTGAGGCTAGCAGAAATTAAATGACAAAGGAAAACACATTTGGTGTTTGAGACAGAATTTGAACACTGGCCTTTTTTACTCCAATTTTGAATGTTTACCACAAAATTGAATATTTTATTGTATTATACAATACAATATTTCTACAATATTTCTGTCTTTCTGCAACACTTGAACTTTTGCAAGACACTTTATAAACATTATCTCATTTGATCCTGACAACAATCCTGAGAGGTACGTCCAATTATTACCCTCATTTTACATATGAGAAACTGAGGTTGAAAGAAGTTGTAACTTACCTGGATCACATAGCTAACAAGTTTCTGAGGCAGGATTTGAACTCAGGTTTTCCTGACTCCACATCCAGCATCCAATCCAGTATTGCCCTGGAATTTAAGCAACCAAAAGACAAGAAAGTTGTTATCACTCCCATGTTATCCAGTACAATAATAGTAAATACCCCACATTTCTTTTCTTTTTTATTTTTTTTAAGCAATTGGGGTTAAGTAATTTGCTCAAGGTTACACGGCCAGTTATTTCTGGGTGGGTGCTAAGTGTCTGAGCCCGGGATTTGATCTCCAGGTCATCCCGACACTGGAGCCGGTGCTCTTACTCGCTGAACCACCTGGCCACCCCTAATACCCTACATTTCTTCAGCATTTTGAGGTTTGTAAAAATACTTTCCTCATGCCAACCCTGTGATATAGATAATACTATGATTATTCTTATTAGTATATTTTTTCCTTTAGATTCCAAAATGCTTTACATGCATTATCTCGCAACTTTTTTTTGGTTGTGATTTACTTGTTATGGAGAATTCCTTAGCAAGGAATTTCTATCTTGAAACTTATAGTTGCTTTTAAATTAATTAATTAATTTTCAGTTTTCAACATTCACTTTTACAAGATTTTGAGTTCTAATTTTCCCCTCCTTTTCCTCCCCCCTCCCTAAGACATAAAGCAATATGACATAGGCTATACATGTATGATTATATTAAACATATTTCCATATTATTCACGTTGTGGAAGAAGAAACAGAAGAAAAGGGGAAAAACACAAGAAATGAAAAAAGTGAAATTTATAGTCTTAGAGAATTATCTGGGACACCAAAAGGTTAAGTAAATCTTGCTGAGCCACAGAATCTGTGTGTGCATGTGTATGTGTGTGTGTGACAGAAAAAGAGAGAGAACAAGGAGGAAGAGGAGGAGAAGGAGCAGGAGGAGGAAGAAGAGGAGGAGGAGCAGGAGAAGGAGGAGGAGGAGGAGGAGGAGGAGGAGGAGGAGAAGAAGAAGAAGAAGAAGAAGAAGAAGAAGAAGAAGAAGAAGAAGAAGAAGAAGAAGAAGAAGAAGAAGAAGAAGGGGAGAGGGAGGACTCTCATACAATCTCAGTATATATGAGAGGCAGTTCTTTGACCCAGGTCTTCCCAATTACAGTGACAGCTCTTCACCATATCATAGCGCTGGAGAAGTCCCCAGGGTTTAAGCCCATCTTCATGTGCCCAGACATCTCCACTCCAATTGTTCATATGGTAGAGCCTTCTAAGCTAGTATTGGTCTGATTAGCCAGAGTCAGGTACACTATACCATGACCCCAACACAGTGATGTCATTTTGGTCCTCTTCAGGACCAAAGGACAACAACCAAACAATGCCCAGAGCTGTAATTCTTGGATTACATACATTCTTATAGTCCCTCAAGTGACACATGTAGCAGAAGATAACAGCAACAGAGACAAACTACTCACAAAAACACACAACACTCTCAATATGGATGAACAGAAGTGGTCTCTTAGCAACTCAATTAAAGTAAAACAGACTCTATAATTCAAGATATAGCATTAGGGGGAAAATTGGTAGCATTGCAAACAAATTGCTCTCGACTCCAGCACCTTGTTCACAGACCTCATACTGACTATATCATAAGTACCATGTATTTTCTGAATTTTTTCCAATATCATGCTTGAATATTTATGAGTTTCTACCATATGCTGTGATATAATAAAACATGTAAATTGCCTAGAATGTAAAAGAAGAAATATAGATATGTTGAATGAATAGAATAACAACAAAAAAAGACTCCTATCACATTATAGCCAGAGCAGGGGAAGATCACATATAAGTGGCAATTCTTCAGTTTATTAGAGGAGGGGTCAGCAAACTTCATCTGAAAGCCAAAGTAGGTGAACTCCTGTTTCTGTATGCCCTGTAAGTTAAGAAATCTCTCCTGCTGCCAGTCAAGCCTGACTGCGGGTCCAGGAGTTCTAATCTCTATATTCTTAAAGCTGCTTCAGGAAAGAAACACCAAACAAAAAGGACAGATTCCCAAGGCATAGGCAAGAGGCCTCTCCTCTCACATATTGAAATACTGCAGTTTTTTCTGGGGTGGGGGAGGTAAGGAAAAGGGAGTGGTCCCTTATCAATCTCTTATGGAGAGCCCAAGAGAAAAGCTATAGTGTCCTTCATGCTCAACTGATGGGAGGGAGGGAGGGAGGGAGAAAGGGAGGGAGGGAGAAAGGGAGGGAGAGAGAGAGAGAGAGAGACAGAGAGAGAGAGAGACAGACAGAGAGACAGAGAGACAGAGAGAGACAGAGAGAGACAGAGACAGACAGAAACAGAGACAGAAAGAGAAACAGAGAGAGAGACAGAGAGAGAGAGAGAGA
>NW_027185809.1:25284679-25302239 GCF_028583685.1 Petaurus breviceps papuanus
AGAGAGAGAGAGAGAGAGAGAGAGAGAGAGAGAGAGAGAGTTTTGTCATCTCCGATCACCAAGGTCTTTCAGTGTTCAGTTACACATATCCCTACAGGTAGCCAGAGGAGCTCTGGTGCATACTTCATGGGAAGACCCCTATAGGTTCATCTCCATATATGCTCCATGGGTTTTGACCTACCACACTGAAATAAGATAGAGTGCCTTCTTTTGAGATCTTTGATCTTATTAATGGGAATAGACATACCTGCACATTATTAGCTTTGAGACAAGCTAGATTCTAATGAGTGTAAAGGAGAGTTCCAGGCTACAAGCCAAGAAATTTGAAGAGAATAAGATCACTTTCGACTGGTGCATGAGGGAAGGTGTCATGGAGTGATGGTACTTGGACAAAGAGGGAAAAATTGTCACACATACCCTCCTTCCAAAAGGTAACCCTTTGGATAGTTTCTAGGGAACAGGAAGTGTTGAGAACTACATATCTGCATCCATATCACTACTTCAGTGCCATAGTGTCAATATCACATCATTAACAGGTGAAGGAACCACAGTCTACTTAAGAGAAGCCACTCAAGCTCCCAGTACTAAAAGATGGATTAATTTATTTAAAAGGTCCAGGAAAATTAGCGTAGGAGACTCCTAAACACTTTTCAAATATTTATGTATACACACACACACATTCCAAGACTCTTATTCAGTTTTAAGCTATTAAAACTTTAAATGGCACTAAGACTTTTTGGGACTCCATAAACACATATCCACACATACCTATACATATATTATATAGAGATATAGATATACACTTAAATTCATACATATATGTATGTACATGTATGCAACAGAAGCAACCCCATGGAGATAGTTGCTGTTGTTCTGTCGTTTTTCAGTCATGTCCAACTCTTCACAATCCCATTTGTTTTTTTTGTTTTTTTTTTGGCAAAGATACTGGAGTGATTTATCATTTCTTTATCCAGCTGATTACGGCAAACAGGGTTAAGTGACTTGCCTGGGGTGACACAGCTAGTAAGTAAGTGTCTGAGGCCAGATTTGAACTCAGGAAGATGAGTCTCCCTGATTCAGGGTCAGCACTGAGCCACCTAGCTGCCCATGAGGATGGACATGTATAATGTCTTCTTGCTGAGTCACAGGTACCACCCTTTACACAGATGATGTAAAAACTCCTTACTGGTCCCTGTGCCTGGAGGTTGTGTCAAAGAGGATTGGTAACTAATTATCACAGAGGGTAAACTCTCGTGGAGCAGTCTCTCTTCTCTATAAGCTATAAGAACAATAAGGCGGTACTGGTACCTGAACCAGGAAGAGCCAAAACAGAGAAAGAAAATTATAAACCAATTTCCCTAATGAATATAGGTGCAAAAGTTTTAAATAAAATATTAGCAAAGAGATTACAGCAACTTGTCATAAGGATAATACACTATGACCAGGTAGAATTTATACCAGGAAAGCAGGACTGCTTCAATATTAGGAAAACCACCAGTATAATTGACCATATCACCAATTAAACTAACATAAACCATATGATTATCTCAACAGATGCAGCAAAAGTTTTTGACAAAATACAAAACCTATTCCTATTAAAAAAACACTAGAGGGGCGGCCAGGTGGCTCAGTGAGTAAGAGCACTGGCTCCAGTGTCAGGATGACCTGGATCAAATCCAGGCTCGCATACTCAGCACCATACCCAGAAATAACTGGCCGTGTAACCTTGAGCAAGTTACTTAACCCCAAATGCTTTAAAAAAAAAAACCACACTAGAAAGCATAGGAATAAATTGAGTCTTCCTTAAAATGATAAGTTGCATCTATCAAAAAACCATCAGCAAGCATTATTTGCAATGGGGATAAACTAGAAGCATTTCTAATAATATCTGGGGTGAAATAAGAATGCCCATTATCACCACTGTTATTCAATATTGTGTTAGAAATGTTAGCTTTAGCAATAAGAGAAGAAAAAGAAATTGAAGGAATTAGAATAGGCAAAGAAGAAACAAAGCTATCACTCTTTTTTAAAAATGCTTTATTAACTTCAGATTTACATCATTCGTTTCTGCCAGATTTTGAGTTACAAATTTTCTCCCTGTTTTTCCCCTACCCACCACCCCAAAATAGCAGTCGCATGGGATATCCCCTCCTCCAATCTGCTCTCTCCCATATTTTCTCCCATACCCCTTTCGATTTTTCCAGTGGATCTCTATGCCTCAGCGCCTATATATCTTATTTCCCAATTACATGTAAGATGGTATTAATAATAGTATATATGTATATATACACACACACACATATATATATATACATATATTTTAATATTTGATTTTAAAACTTTCAATTCCAGATTCATTCCCTTCCTTCTTTGTCACCCACCCTTACTGGGAAGATAAGCAGTTCAGTATAGGTTGTAAGTGTATGGCTAATGCAAAACAATAACATAGTAGATATATTGTAAAAGACTGACTATATTTCTCTCCCTCCTATCTGTAATGGGAATGTACATTTTTAAGATCTTCCCTGCCCTTGGGCTAAAGTGCACCTGGAGCCTGGGGTGGGAGGCTCATTTTTCAGTAGATACTTTTTGATTTGCCAGTGGGTCCAGAAGGTTGTTACATTCTCTGAGCCAGGAGAAGGCTATATAAACCCTGATTTGAGATGTTGTCTTGGGGCTCACTTTGAGAAGTGTTCTGTGATTTGATCTGGACTCTAGGAAGCCGTTGTTGAGAGCCCCCTGGCTTTGAAAAACCCAGATGTTGATTTGGTATGGATGTAATGGTTGGACAGTTTGGAATCTGTATACTTGATCTGTTTCTCTGTCTTGATAATTCTATCTGCATATTCTGAAGTTCGGGGTGCTGACCTTTTCCCCCTGAACAAGGTAAACAATACATATTTGACTGATTAAAGTAAGCTTCCATTTTGAGTTGCTTTCCTTTATCAAAGCAGAGCCAAGAACCTGTGTTGGCAGCCACCCTGAGGACTCTGGGGTGCTTGCTGCTACACTGTCCCACCTCCTACTTGTTCTATTCTCTACTTTGATCCCGTCTCTTTTCAAAAGTGGGTGCTTACAACTTCCCTCCCCCCCAGCCTGCCTTTCCTTCCATCATCCCTCCTCTCATCCCCTTCCCCCCTATTCTCCTGGAGGGTGAGATACCCTATGTAGTGTGTATTTCACTCCCTCCTCAAGCCAGATTCAATGGGAAATGATGTTTTACAGTCAGTCTCTCTGACAAAGACATCATTCCTAGAATACATAGAGGATTAAGTTGAATTTATAAGAATACAAGTGATTCCCCCATTGATAAATCGTCAAAGGATATGAACAGTCAGTTTTCAGAGAAAGAAATAAAACTATCTATAATCGTATGAAAAAATGCTCTAAATCACTACTGATCAGATAAATGCAAATTAAAACAACTTTGAGGTACCACGTCACACCCATCATATTGGCCAACATGACAAAACAGGAAAATAATAAATGTTGGAGAAGATGTGGGAAAATTGGAACACTAAAGTATTGTTGGTGGAGTTGTGAACTGATTCAACCATTCTGGAGAGCAATTTGCACAGAAAGAACTATGCCCAAGTGGCTATAAAACTGTGCATACCCTTTGACCCAGCAATACCACTTCTATATCTGAATCCCAAAGAGATCATTAAAATGGGAAAAGGAAACACACGTACAAAAATATTTATAGCAGCTCTTTTTGTGATGGCCATCAATTGGGGAATTACTGAACAAGTTATGGTATATGAATGTAATGGAATATTATTGTGCTATAAGAAATGATGAGCAGACAGACCTTAGAAAAACCTGTAAAGACTTACGTGAACGGATGCTGAGTGAAGTGAGAAGAACTAGGAGAATATCGTGCAGAGTAACAGCTACATTGTGCGATGACTAACTTTGATAGACTTAGCTCTTCTCAGCAAAGCAAGAATGTAAGACTACTCCAAAAGACTCATGATGAAAAATGCTAACCACATCCAGAAAAAGGAAAAATGTTTTTTGTTTGGTTTTTTGTTTGGTTTGTTTTGTTTCTTCTTTCTTGTGGTTCCTCCCATTGGTTCTAATTCTTCTTTACAACACGACTAATATAAAAATAAAAATTAAAAAAGAAGAAGAAGGGAAAAGACTCCAGCTCTCTATTTTGGGTTGACCTCATTGGGACACATCCAGATCCAGCTCTTCCTTGGACTTCCACTAAGGATAGGTGAGGTGGGGGCAGGAGAGGGAAGGAATACTCTGTTCAAGACCATGACAACTGCAATCAGCATGTGCTTGCCCAGATGAGTGCGTCTTCCTCTTTCTTCCCTGAGCACCGGTTCATAACTGGCTACATGTGATCTTGAATACTGGAAATATTCAGCTTTGATAACTATCTTGTGAGTCTGAGAGTTCCTGAATCCATGAGTTGGCGCTGGCTGCCTAGTAGAAAGGCAATTCCTATTACTTCACCACTTCTCAGAGGAGATCACCACCAATAGAATCTGGCTAAAACATCTGGAACTTGTGAGATACTGTCACAATGCAGATCTTAGGTGAAAAAGAAAAGGTCTGTAGTCTCACAGTGTGCTTACATTTCAGAGAGGACATAATGGAGGTGATGAGTTACCATTTGATTTTTTAAGTATTCATCAATGAATGCTTAGGAGCCTTTAGTCTTTCAAACAGTTCTTTTATGGTGAAGGAAATAAATAGCTATACTATTACTGATTTTATTTTGTACGTTGAATTTTCTGACATGGTACCTTGTAAATAATTTCAGAGTAAACCTTAGATGTTAGCCATCCCAAAGAAAAACTTAAGAGATTTTTCCTGAAATGCTTGAGTCAGGGTAAGGAAATGAGAGTTCAAGACAGCCTGACTCCCCTTTTGAGGATTAATATCCCCAGGAATGAAGCTGGTCCATATCAATCCAGAACCAGAGCCCCTTGTGGGAGGGAGAGCAGGAAGGGCTATAGGCCTTCATACACACACACACACACACACACACAGATGTGTGTAAGTGTATGTGCATATGCACATGGTTGGAGTGTGCATACACATACCAATATACATATACATTATAATAGATATCTTTAAAAGTAAACTCCTCAGGGTTAAGGATTATGCCTTCTCAGGAGAGAATATGGGCACTGGAATGGGTATTAGAAGGCATGCATCTTGATCTGATGTTTGTTAGATAAGTGGCCTAATCTTATTATTCTTTTGTCTCTTGAAGTATGGTAGAAAAGTTGAAAGAGTGGAGACAACTATAAGCTGTTTGGTTGAAATGCAAACTTACAAACTTACAATGGGTTATACACACACACAAACAAATCATATATATTACAAATATACATATATGTATATAGCTATACTATCTATCTATATCTCACAAGTCTAATTAAAATAGACTGGATATGTAATATAGTATATGCTGTATAGATATACATACATATATGTACATGCATACTTTGGAGTTTAAAGCATTGATGTTTTATATATATTCTACATGTATATATTTCCAGTGCCTTATGGAGACAGCACAGATTTGAAGCAAGGCTAAGTTTCAAGTTCTTTTTCTCAAGACTTCAGAATAAGAGCATTAAGGTCCAGAAGGTGCTAGAAAAAGACATTTACTCCACTCTTTATGGATCAGGCTCCCCCAGGACTGATCCTGGTCCATGAGACCACAGAGATAGAATTTCTAAGTGTGAGAGAGTTTTGCCTCCCCACCCCACCCCCAGCTCCCTGAGTATTTAATGCCGGTCTGTTTGCTATACAGGTGAGAAAACTGAGATTTAGAGAGGTAAAAAATGACTTGGCCTTTTACTCAAAGAAGGAACTGGGATGCCAGGAAAATTGTCCCTTAATGATAACAATTCTCAGACTTTCAAAAAAAATATCCCAACATATTTCTTACATTTTTTTTCTTCAAATCAGATCAAACATAAATTTTGGATTATGTGGTCATATCAGGCAGCTGACTTAATCCCCAATCTCCCTGGATCCGTCAAAATCAGGAAAATAGTAGGAGAGTGCTGCTTAGAAATGAGGAGCATATAGATTTATGCCACAATTAGCACTCGCTGAGAAGTGGTCATCCATCATCACCTTGACTTGACGACGTTGCTATGGCAACTGTTCATTGCATGAATTCCATATCCAGTTGCTGTGGAGACCAGTAACTGAACCAGGAACAGAGAGAGATACACACAAAAAAATTAAAATTGAAAAAAAGCCCTTCTATGAAGCCAATAGGGTCTGTAAGAGAAAAACTTTGAAAATATTTGTAAGATTCCAAGATCTTTCTGAAACCTGTACAACCTCCTAAATGATCACCATGACACCAAACTCTTTATTGCTAATTTTTGATAATTTTCTAATTTTTCAGTTATTCTGAATTTGATAGCACCAGCAAAAACATTCCAAAACAAGAAAGAGTGTGGGAAAAGGTTTCTACATAGTACTACAAATCATTGTTATGTACAGTGTGTTTTTAATACAGAACAAAAGTATATATTCTCATATTAGTGCCAAAGCAATTTTGTTTGTTTATGTTTCCCTCTGAATCTTTTTTTTAAGCAATTGGAGTTAAATAACTTGCCCAAGGTTACATGGCCAGTTTTTTTGTGTGCATGTTAAGTATCTGAGGCCGGAACCGATCCCAGGTCCTCCTGACTCTGGGGCCCTCTTGAACGTTTTTTTGTTCTGTTCTATATACTTTTAAAAAGGCTTTATTAATACTTTTATTATCTCTTCAAAAAATTTTCTATCATTCACTGCCTCTCCCAGTGCACCCCCTCTTCTCCCCCATATCCTCCCAAGCAGAGAAATTTTATTCTCTGAACTGCTTTTAAATTGTTTTGAGATGTGCTGCTGCCTTGCAATGGACCAAATATCACAAACAAATCATATACATACACACACACACACATAGACAAGAGGTGATGAGGACCTATTGAGTACCTATATTAGTATGGTGACTCTGTGAATGGAAAGAAGGAGGTGTATACAAAAACTGTTGTAAAGGAAAAAAAAAACAAGATTTGACAACAAATTGAATAATGTGGGATAAGTGAGATTGAGGAGTTGAGGATGCCAATAGGGTTGTGAGCCTTGAGAAGAGAATGGTGTCCTAAACATTAAAAAGAGTGCTGATAAGGGGGAGGGTTTGGGGGTTTGGACATATTGTGTTTGAGATTACTATGGGAAAACCAGTTCAGGTTGGTTATGCATGATGATAGCTCAGGACAGAGGCTAAGGTTGGAGATACAGATCTGGCAATCAAAGAAATTGAAGAAATGGGAAGTTATGGTTTTTGAGGCATCATGAACATGTATCTTGAAATTCCCTGTTATGAGAGCAGGAGGTAGAGAGGAGAGAAAGACTGTGAGTCAGGGACTGCATTAATGTGACTTTTCTCCCACAATCCCTTCAACAAATGCCATTTTTTTCTCTTTTTTGTCCATTTTATAGTTTGTGATCCTTTCAATCTAATATTTGGTGAATAATTTTCTTTTATTATCTATAGTTATGAAATGTATCTCCTTACTTGCCCCACAAATTATTTATGATATGACTTTCTAGATCATATAACAATTTGGTGCTTGTTATATATAATATACAATAATATACACACATATACATATATATACACAATGTATACACACAATTGAATATAGTATATCTATACTATATACTATACAATATCTATATAATACAATAGTATATAGTATGCAATGTTGGTCTAAACCTACTCTCTATCAGACGCTTTCTGGTTTTCCCAGCATTTTTTTTTTGTTGGATATTGAATTTTTACCCCAGTAGTAGTTGGGGTGTTTGTATTTACTGAACACTATACTCCTTTATTCCTTTGATTCTGGGTCTTATGTTTTTAATCCATCACTTGCTGTTGCTGTTCACTCATTTCAGTCATGTCTGACTTCATGACCACATGTGGATTTTTGTTGTTGTTGTTTTGGCAAAGATACTGGAGTGGTTTGCCATTTTCTCCTCTAGATCATTTTACAGATGGAAACTGAGTTACAATTAGATGACTTGCCCAGAGTCACATAGTTAAAGTGGCTGAAGCCATATTTAAACTCAGGAGAATGTCTTCCTGTTCCAAGACCTGCACTCTATCAATTGTTCCACCTCGGTGCCCCAATCCATCAAATTGATCAACTTTTCTATTTTTCAAGCAGTACAAAATAGTTGCAGTGTTTACCACTCTACAGTGATCATGGACAGCCTTGCTTTAACTCTGATTTCAATGAAAAGGCATCCAATTTTTCTCCATTATATATAATGCTGGTTCTTGGTTGATGATAAATATTATTTAATATAAGGCACAATCTATTTCTTCCTATGATTTTAAAATGTTTTAATAGAAATTAGCATTGTATTTTATCAAAACATTTTTTCCTAATCAATTCATATAATCACATTTTAATTGTTTTGTTATTAATAAGGTCAGTTATGCTTATGGAATCCTGCATGCCTCAGATAAATCCAACCTATTCATATTGCATAATCTTTTAAACTATTTCTGTCACATTTTTGCTATATTGTTTTTTTTTTTTAAAGCAATCGGGGTTAAGTAACTGCTCAAGGTTACACGGCCAGTTATTTCTGGGTGTGGTGCTAAGTATCTGAGCCTGGATTTGATCCCCAGGTCATCCCAACACTCGAGCCGGTGCTCTTACTTGCTGAGCCACCTGGCTGCCCCTCATTTTTGCTACATTCTAACTGAATGTTTTTGAGTTGGTTTTCATTAGGGGCAGAAATCAATCAATCATTGTATTTAATGCACTACCCTAAGCAATGAAAATACAAAGAAGTGTAAAAACTGTCCTTGCTCTCAAGGGAGCTACTTCTAGTGTTGGAGGCCATAGATAATTAATTACATACAAGACGCATATAGAGTAGATGGAAGGTAACTTTTGAGGGGAAAACTCCAGCCTCTGGGAGAACTGGGAAAAGTCTCTTGCTGAAGGCAATATTTGAGCTTAGTCTTAAAAGAAGCCAGGAAAACTAAGAGGTAGAAATGAGTGGACAGAGCTTTCAAGAAATGTGGGACAGACAGCTAAGGCAAAGGCACCAAATGGGAGACAAAGCATCCTGTGGCTGCTAAGTGGTATAGTAAGTAGAAACCTGGGCATAGAGTCAGAAATAACCAAGTTCAAATACAGCCTCAGATAATTTGCTAGCCATGTGACACTAGGCAAGTTACTTCAATTCTGTCTGCCTGTTTCTTCAATGATAATTTACACCTAATTTGGAGGGGTGTCATGAGGATAAAATAAGACAATATTCATAAAGCATTTACCACAGTGGCTAGCACATGATAAATGCTTAATAAATACTTATTTTCTTCCTTACTTCTTTCTTTCCTTCCTTCCTTTCTTCCTTCCATCCTTCCTTCCTTTTCTCTTTCCTTCCTATGTGAGAACCAGCAAAAAGGCTAATATGACTAAATCAAAAAGTATATGGAAAGGGTAAAGTCTAAAAAGACTGGAAAGGTAGAAAGGTTACCTAGATGGTCCAGTGGATAGAGTTCTGGGCCTGAAGTGGGAAGACTTTAATTCAAGTCCAGCCTCATATATTTACTAGCTGCGTTCCCCAGGACGTCATTTACTTAACCTCTATGTACCTCAGCTCTCTCAGCTCTAAAATGAGCAAGTTCATTTTACTTGCTAAAGTTGTTGTGGGAATCAAAGGAGATATTTGTAAAGCACTTAGCATAGTGCCTAGCACATAGTAGGTACATAATGAATAGATGTCTCCTTCTTTTCTCACATGCATTTGTTTGTAAGGTTTGATGCCCTAGGACAGTCCTCTTTTTGTAAAACGTCACACAATATGTATAATCCTTTCTATTCCTACTTAGTAAGCGTCAGAGAGCTATCATATTAAACTTTTATAAAATTCTGTTCGGGTCCTTAAGTTTTTTCTTATTATCTTTTTTGTATGGTACTTTGTGGTCCCCAGTATTATAGTTTTGCTGTCAATTTCTCTTTGTAATTCAATTAACTTTTCTGTTAAGTACTTAGATGCTATGCTATTTTGTGCTTATATGAGTACTGATATCAATTTATTGCTTATTGAATCTTTAAGTAAAATTATAACTTCCCTATTTATCATTTTTAGCCATTTCTATTTTTACTGTCACCTTGTCTGAGATCATGATTGCTTCTCTCACTTTTTTGAGTTTATCTGAAGAATAATAAATTCTGTTCCATTGCCTCACTTGAGCTCTATGTGAATCTTGATGTTTCTTGTGTTTTTAAATAAAAATACAGACATGTGTATGCATATGTACACACATATTTTTTACTTTTTATTTCATTCTATTGTCATCTTCTGTTTTATGGGTGAGTTTATCATATTTATGTTCATTGTTATGATTGTATAAGGGAGAGAGGTCACTTACCCACACCAGATGATATAGTTATAAACCAGAATATAATCAGTGTAAAGGGAAATTTTTTATTGCCCACACTCACCCACCTCAAATTATGTAGTCCCGGAGGAGCTAAATATTAAAAAGATGGTAAGGAGTTTTCCCACAACCCTACTGCAATATTAACAAATCCTTAATCAACTTTAACCATTTAATGGAAGCAAATGATAGAATGGACACATATCATGATTGGCAGAGATAATGTCATATCTCTTAGGCATACATGCACATATATATGTATATATATAAACACCAAGCCACTCAGCTATATATTAATAACAAGCAGAGCTTCTTTTGAGGGCAGAACTACAATTTCATTGGTATAGAGTAGCATCTTAAAAATGAGAACTTCTGCCTCCAAGGTGAGAATAAAATGATCTGTGAAGGGTGGGGTTGGGGAGGAAGGAAATAAGGGCTAGGATTCCTTCCACTTCCAGCTCTACTTGTTTTTTTTTGTTTATTTTTTATTGTTTTTTTTTCTAGCCTAGCTGATTTTTTATTCTTAAGCCAGGGAAGAAGGGTAGGAAAAGAAGGATAGGTTCTGGCTTCTGAGTTCTGGCTTCTGTTCTGGCTTCTGAGTTCTGGCTTCAGCCTGACTGAATTTTTCCTTCAGTCAGGGAGGAAGAAAGGTTGGGGTGCAATACAGAACAGCATCACAGGTCTTTGATTAAGTTTCTGTTGTAACTGTATTCTGCGTCTAGAAGCACAAACCACATCAATTATCACCATCATTTAGTTGAGGGTAGAAGTGTCTGTAAAGGTCTAGGGTGAATTAAGGGTCTAGCAAAACTTGGAGGAGGATGGCATAGGAAGAGATGAGCAGAGAACTGGGCAAAGACTGCACACAATGAAAGCAAAGGAAGTAAGATACATCAGTTTTCATTTTCTAAAACTACCTGCCAGGTGGCACTAATTACATTTCATAGTGGGGAATTGATTCATTTCAGTGTTCCATCCCAGACGTTCTTTCTGTCCAGTGGACTGACATCCTAAAAACTGTCTGGGACTGCTCTGAAGACATCTGAACACATCCCAGAGTCAAGAGACATAGCTCCAAGGTGAGGGACCATGACGACCCAAGACTGATGTGACTTCCAGGATAAGTAGGTGTTCCAGACAACAGCAAAACGCTGGACAAAAGCCAACCTGCAGATAAGGGGAATAAAGTAGAAACTGACCAACTGCACAGTAGGCCAGATATAGTAGTTGGTGATGAGGACTGTATCAGCAATGCCATATTCACAATGCCTATAGAGATTACAAATATGCTGATATAATTATCCATTACAAAATACGTCATGTTTGCCATATGAGGAAATAAACTAGAAAATTTATTAAGATACCAAAAGACTGAGTCCCAAAACCAGAAAGTGAAAGCCATCAGAGTAGTTATGATATTGGCACAGGTAGATAAAGTAGAAAGCACCCACATTTTCAAGCCTTTAAAACAGAACAGGCTACCTCAGGCAAAGGTCCTCCTCTCCCCACACACAGCAACCACCCAGCGTCCTGGAAGCGCGCTCCCAGCAGCTCCGGCCCCTGGCAGTCCTCAGCAGGAGTCCTTAGCAGAAAGTCCTTAGCAGTCCTAACTCAAAAAGGACTTCGCGCTGCCACTGCCTCTGCTGCTGCCGCCGTCACCACCACCACCAGCCAACGCAGGAACGCTAGCTTGGCTTCCGCTTCCTCTTGCTCCGCCCCTTCCTGCTACATCAGCAAGTCCAACGGGGCATGGAAGATCTTTAAATCCCATAACCCTTACAAGGACATCAGGGTAATCCCGTTGAACTTTGGCCCAGTTGTCCTTGACTGACAGTACATCAAATGTACCAATCAGTGGGAGCAAGCACCCAAAAACACATGGGGTAATGTCCCTCTGATCCTTACTAAGTGCTAAGCATCCTTGGTGTACAAATCCATTCCAACATGATGATGAATATCATGCAATATTAAAGGAAAATAAAGAATATGTATAAAATGAAACTTACCTCCCTCACCCCTGATTATCTTCAAGTATACCACTCATTTGAATTCCAGTTCATAGACCTATGTCATGTTTCATAAGACATCATTATGCCAAAAATTTTTTGCAATTAATTTCTCTAAGTAATAATATCTAAGCCATAGAAATAATTTATGTAAATAAATAAGAATAACATCCATTCCCCAATATATACAATATATGGTCAAAGAATATGAGCAGGTAATTTTCAAAAGACATGTTAGCTTTCCAACAACTATTTGAAAAAAATGATTTGAAATACAAATGAAAACTGTTGAAGTACAATTAAAATTAGAGAAGGCAAGTTATTTTGTAGTGAGAGTGATACAAAATTGCAAAGAAATCCACTATCTTTGTCAAGAAAACCTCAAATGGGGTCACACAGTGTTGGATGCTACTGAAGTGACTGAACAACAACAGTGAGAGAGAGAGAGAGAGACAGAGACAGAGAGACAGAGACAGAGAGAGACAGAGACAGACAGAGAGAGAGAGAGACAGAGAGAGAGATGGAGAGAGAGAGGGAGAGACAGAGACAGAGAGAGACAGAGAGACAGACAGAGACAGAGAGAGACAGGGAGAGAGAGAGACAGAGAAGGAAGGAAGGAAGAAAGGAAGAAAGGAAGGAAGGAAAGAAGGAAGGAAGGAAGGAAGGAAAGAAGGAAGCAAGGAAGGAAGGAAGGAAGGAAGGAAGGAAGGAAGGAAGGAAAGAAGGAAGGAAGGAAAGAGAAGAGGATCAATGAAAGAATTTTAAAATATACATAAGAGAGCAGGAGGAAGTTCAGAAAGGGACATAGTCAAACAAGGCAGTATCAGTACTATTATGTTAAATTTGATATCAGGGGGCGGCCAGGTGGCTCAGTGAGTAAGAGCACTGGCCCCAGAGTCAGGATGACCTGGAATCGAATCCGGGCTCTGATCCTTAGCACCACAGCCAGAAATAACTGGCCATGTAACCTTGAGCAAGTTACTTAACCCCAATTGCTTTAAAAAAAAATAATATCAGATTTTTTTTTTTTTTTGGAGACTGTCTCCTTATTTCACTCAGGCTAGAAATTCAGTGGCCACTCAAGAGCCATCCCATTATTAATCTGTGTGGGAGCTTTTACATTCTCAGTTTCTGACCTCCCAGTCAGCCTCTCCTCGGGCATCTGGGGGCCTCTTTTCCTGAGGGCTCACACTATCACACACAGCAACATACACCCTCAAAAAACCTCAAGCTTTATCTAATAGAGGTTCACAGTTTCATAAACAATACTCTTCAGTTTTTTTTAAATACAGAAATATTCACATTTGTTAACATTTGTTAATTTAAAATGAAACAAGTATGAAAGAAAAAGATACCATTATTGCCTAAACAAAGCTATGAAATCTTAATAATTTTAAAACTACACCTATGTTTTTTTTAAATGCTAATTGATATCAGATGTAGTTAGGATCTTTCTTAGAGGTCCAAGTAAAATTCCCTTATCCTTAGAAGGAAATGAATTCAGGGAAAAGACTTCCTTCAACCTGACATATTTTACTCAGAATAACATGATTTTTTCCCATTTGAAACATACATACCCCGTCCATTTTTCTCATTTGTCCCTCTGTCTATCTGTTAGCCTATCCAAGTCCCATTCCCATCCTTGTCCATGCCTACTTATATAACCTATAAAATAGAGGTTATCTTGTCATCAGCGGGCTTGGGCCAGCTGTTAAGCTAATGGTAAGCTATTAGATTTGGAGCAGTAGTCTGACTCTGCTGAATACCATCTGGTGTTTAGATCATACTGTCATATTGCGACTCCATGCAGATTAGAAAACGTAGCCAAATCTGACAATATCTGTGTCATAAACTGTGAGTTTAATGTGGAAAGAAGAAGCTAAGGAAGTGTGTGCTGTTTTGGCAAAGTTCTCAGTTGAACACAGCAATACCCAAGGGCAAAAGCTGCTCTATCTACAATAAATTAATTGAATAATTTGCGGGTATAGCTTTGTCAGCAGGACAGGCTGAAGACATTGCTCAGCTTCCAGGAAATACAAGCTTATAAACTTCCCAGTTTGCCACAAACTCACACACCCAGTCTCCTGTAGTCTGTTAGGATGATTTATTTTCTTTATATCTCTGTAACATGAAGCATTCATATTTTACTCCCCTTACAATAACTTGAGGGCCACCATCCTCCCCATATTTCCTTTAGTAAATGAAGCATGTGCTATGGGTATTCCTGAGGCCCAAGGTTACCTGAATTGTTCAGGAGTACTTATAAGTAAAAGAAATGTTGTTATAACTAAAGGTAAATCATAACTATCATTGAAATAGCTCTTTAAGATTTGCAGAATGTTTCACCTATGCTCGCATTTGATACACACAACTACCTTAGGAGGTAAGTGCTATTATTAATCCCATGTTGCAGATGAGGAAACTGAGGCAGATAGCGATTCAGTGACTTACCCAGGGTCACACAGCTAGTAAGTGATAGAGGCTGGATTTGAACTCACATCTTCCTGACTCCAAGTCCAACATTCTATCCACTTCAATACCTAGCTTCAGCAAACTTTTGCTGTTGTTCATTCATTTTTCAGTTGTATCTGACTCTTCATGACCCCTTTTGGAGATTTCTTGGCAAAGATACTGGAGTGATTTGCCATTTCCTTCTCCAGCTCATTTTCCAGATGAAGAAACTGAGGCCAAAAGGGTGAAGTGACTTGCCTAGGGTTACATAGCTAGTAAGTGTCTGAGAACATATTTTAGCTCAAGAAGATGAGTCCAGGCCCAGAACTCTATCCACTGCCCCACCTAACGGCCTGTCCAGTACTATGGGAAATTATGGTGCTGTGGTAGCAGGAAAAGGGACTGAGAGGGAACATTTATCATCAGAAATAATAGGGTATCACTCAAGCTTTTGCCTTCTGTGCTGAAAGAGTGTCAGAGACAACCAAACTCCACAATTCCTGAGGGCTTTAGTCTCCTTCACATGATGACAGGGTCTGCTGCCTTGCTGGATGTGTGAGTGGAGCAATGGTTTCAAATTGTATTGTACTACCTCCACTCCTTTACTCCCTTGAAAGAGGGCTGAGCTGGGCATTTCTTTGTACTCCTGGGTTCAAAGCAACTTCTGTACTGTCTTAGCAGGGGTGGGAAACCTGCGGCCTTGAGGACATCCACAAATCTGAGGACCTATGGACTCAGTCAAAGTACCACACTTAAGGACCTAGAGGGACACATTTGGCCTCAAGGCCACAGATTCCACACCACTGCCAAGCCACTAACTGGGTCAAGGAGAGCATCAAGTGTGCAGTTGCTTAGTAAATAGTTTAATATGAACTGTTTTTGCTTTGCTAGTGTGTGCCCAAAGAAAAAGTACTATGATGATGGAGATAACCTGTGCATTTCACTTTGCAAACCTAAAAAGTGCAATATAAATAATAGCTTTTTTCCCACAACATGATTACTATAAAAGTGTTTCTCACAACTGCACATGTCTAACTTGTATCAAATTGCTTGCCTTCTTAATGAAGGGGCTGGGGAAGGGGGAAGGGAGAGAATTTGGAACTCAGAGTTTTTAAAATGAATGTCAAAATTTTTTTTTTACATGTAACTGGGGAAAAATAAAATACCAAATAAAACAAATAAAAAATAGGGTTTTTTTTGGTGGAAGCTAGATGCAAATCAGTATGTGAGAACAATTTGGTCATTCAAATCCTGAGTTCAAAGAGTCCAAAAACATTTACTAGCTATGTGACCCTAAACAAATTATTTAATTTCTCCATGCCTTAGTTTGCTCATCTATAAAACAGGGATAATAATAGCACCCTACTGTATCCCAGGGTTGTTGTGAGATATGAACAGGCTAAAATATTTAAGCAGAGAGCAGCTCCAGACTAAAGAAAATAGGAACAAAAGATGTGGTCAAGGAGTTGCATGATGGGAACGAAGATGGACAAGAATAAAGGATGACAAGGCAAGAGCCAGAGTGATTCATCAGTATACTCACAATGTCAGGAGAAAGCAAGAAAGACCTCTAGCTTTTTGGTTGCACTCCCCACCATGAATCTGTGGGAGGAAATGGACCAAAGTCATACCAGATGGGTAGGCTCAGATAGTGGTGATCCACATTATTGGCAAGGATTCTTCAGTAAACAGTATCACACGTCCATTTCAGTATTTAAGTATTTACTGTGGTAGGGGGTGTAGGGTTGTTCAGGGAAGAATAGAAACTGGTTTGAGAGCTGCTGACTGCTTTTTGGGCTGCTCATAAACCTTTGGTTTCCACCTGTCACCCCTCTCATCTGTAGCTCCAAGAAGCAGCATGAGCAGAAGCCCCATACCCTGGTAAAACTGTCTTGGCAAATGGGCTAAAACAGGTTGAGGGTAAACGAGGGGTCTCAAACCCACTAGTGGGTTAGGGAGATGTCTACCCCAAGCTAATGAAGACTTCCCCCAGTTGGAATGGGCAGATGAGAGCAATTTATTCCAAAGGTGGTTCCACCTTTGGTGGCAAAACCAGGCACTGTGGAGTTAAGCACTTGGTCAGACATCTAAGATTCCAAGGTTATCCACTGCATCTCGGGTCACCACCAGTCATCCTGACTTTTGTCTTGCCACTGGACTTCGATGACTCTGGAAGAGAGAGTGAGGCCAACAACTCCAAGCAACTCTGCCTCACTTAAATCCAATTTATGGGTGAGTCAAAAGACATCACCCATACCACCGGATTCAGTTTTGCTTTTGTATCTCCAGAGACTAACACAGTGGTTCCAATAAACGCTTGTTGATTGATTGTCTGAATCAGTGTTTTTGTATTTGAAATTAAATGCTGACCACTTCCAGAGCCCATATAAACATATACATAAACTCAAGGGCCAAACGTAGTACAAGAGAAAAGCTCAAATTGATTTTTTTCCCTTCCATGAAACTTTAATGCTTAAAGAGCAACAAAATAAATGAAGCTGAAGTCTTAATATCACTTCTTGTTCAGGTGATTCAACTAGGCTGGAGGTCACAGACACATCCTTAGACCTATAGGATCAAGACCAGTCAAACATCAGCAAACATTGTAAACTGCTCATACACACACACACACACACACACACACACACACACACACACACACACA
>NW_027185809.1:25302249-25370056 GCF_028583685.1 Petaurus breviceps papuanus
CACACACACACACACACACACACACACACACACACACACACACACACGGGACAATGATGAGAAGCTGATAATTTCCTTCTCCCTAACACCTTAGCACGTAAGGCATGCTCTTGGAATTATTGGGTAAGATATAGACAAGAGAAATCAACCTTTTGGGGGTTTTGTGTAATGCTTTTGCAGAAAGTTAGTGTAGCATGTTTATTGAGAGTGATTGCCTATGAAGAAGAAAAAGAAAACACTGGTCTAAAATACGGGAGTGGAATCTATTTTATCAGCATTTTTAAATGTAGCTCTTAAAATAATGTCTGAAAGCATACTCACCATGCCAAAATAGAGACAGATGTGCTTTAATATACTATCCTGATGTTTGTGCTATTTTCTGATGACCCTCAGACTTCTTGGGTGGGCTTCTGTTTTTCCTCTTAAAACAGATGTTGCTAAATTTCTGTCTCTCCATGCCCTCCCAATAGAATTATAGGAAATTCAACTGACTTCTTCCTTCTCTTTCAATTTTATATTATCTGGCTGTTCCATCTTTGGTCTTAAAACACATGCCAACCCTGTGATCTGCAGATAGGAAAAAATGACAAAAATAATGCGAAAATGCTATTTTTCCATTGGTAGAGGAGATTCTTATCATCACACTAGATACAATAACAGTCCAACAGTTTCTGAGGCAGTGTCTGCCTCCCATTAAGTAGGATACAGATATGAACAAAACCTCACATGATAGTGTCTTGTTACAAATATCAAGATGGGAAGACTAGTCAAACATACACACTTCTTCATATTTCATCACTCCATCTCTCAATTCTGGGCATTTTCACTGTCTTTGGTGCTTAGAATTTTCTCCATCCTCACCTTCATGTCCTGGTTTTCCTGACTTCCCTCAAGTCTCTGCTAAAATCCCACCTCTGGGGGAGGCTAGGTGGTGCAGTGAATAGAGCACTGGCCCCGGAGTCAGGAGTACCCGAGTTCAAATCCAACCTCAGACACTTAATACTTAATAGCCATATGACCTTGGGCAAATCACTTAACCCCAAATGCCCTGCCTTCTCCCCTCCAAAAAGCAAAATAAATGAATGAATGAAATAAAATCCCACCTCTAGAGGAAGCCTTTCAATCCTCCTTAATTTCTAATACCTTTCCTCTGTTAGCTATGCCCAAATTATCAGGTATAAAGTTTCTTTGTAAATAATTGTTTACATGTTGTTTCCTCCATTTGTCTATGAGCTCCTGGAGAGCAGGGACCGTCTTTCATCTATCTTTGTATCCTCAGCACTTAACACAGTGCCTGGCTTATGTTGTCGTTGCTGTTCAGTTTTCAGTCATGTCCAACTCTTTGTAACCCCATTTTGGGTTTTCTTGGCAAAGATACCAGAGAGGTTTGCCATTTCCTTCTCCAGCTCATTTTACAGATGAGGAAACTGAGGCTAACAGGGTTTGGTCACTTACCCAGGGTCACACAGCTTGTGTCTGAGTCTTGATTTGAACTCAGGAAGATGTCAGTCTTCCTGACTCCTGGTCTGGCACTCTACTCACTACACCACCCAGTTGCCTATATATTAAGTATGTACATAATCAACATTTCTCAACTGACTGACTGAATCTGTGACTTCATCAATGTGCATTGGTCCAATGATGCCAAGCTTGCCTGTTAATCTTATGATTTTTGCTTGTGTCCTTCCATTTATCCATCATAGATGATCCACTGAGTACTTTGGAGGACAGACTAGAGCAGTGTAAATAGCACTGGATTTGAAGTCAGAGGACCTGTGGCCAAACCCCAGTATTGCTACTTACCTCCAGAGTGATAGTAAAGAAGCTTCTGATTATGCTATCTGTAAAATGAGGGAATTGGATCAGATGATCTTAAAGTCCCTCCTACCTTTAAATCTTGCCTTTTAAACACAGTGGCTGTCCATCTGTTGTTTCTTGCTCTCACAAGCCTACTGGTTACCTTCCTTTCTCAGTCATGCATAATCTTTCTTTACATCTTTTATATATGTAACAGGTGGTACAATGGATAGAACACTGGAACTCAGATTCTTACTCGCTGTGTGACCTTGGGCAAGTCATTTAATTTCTGTATACCTCAGTTTCCTCATTTGTAAAATGGGGGTGATAATAGCACCTACCTCCCAGATTTGTTATAAAGTACTATATAAATGTTAGCTATTAACTGTATTATACCACTTCTTACATAACTCTCATCATTGACAATGTACTGTATCATCATTGTGCTCACCACGCCATTCTGTATTGTCTATATGCAATTTTGATTCTATAGAGATTATAGGAACTAATGATTAAAAGCCAGGTAGCATCATTGGAAGAATTTTTAGGATTTTTTTCGTTTGTTATTATCGGCTTAACAAGCATCAGGAAGTATGAACATTTTGTCCTCATAGGACAGAAAAAGAAGTCTACATATGAAACCATGAAATATGCTACATAAGGCTTTACATTTTTTGTTTAATTTTTAATTTATGGAATAAAATAAATTTCCATAATACAATATAATAAAAAAGATGATTGCACATGAAACTGCAAATCTATTATGTACAACTTGCTATTCCTTTTAAATATATAACATTTCGTTATATAAATATAATTTTTTATATTTCTTTATATAAATAAATTTCTTTTTTTTTCTTTTCTTTCTCTTCTCTCCACCCTCCCGCCACCCTAGAGATGGCTACCATTAGACACAAGTATACATACATACTTTCTACACATACTGCTTTTAATCAACTCTTTCTCTGGATGCAGGTATCATCTTCTTTCATATGTCCTTTGTAGTTAATCTGAGTATTTATAATATTCGAAATGACACTCACTCACAGTTGTTCTTTTTTTTTGGAGGGGGGAAGGCAAGGCAATTGGGGTTAAGTGACTTGCCCAAGGTCACACAGTTAGTGAAGTGTCTGAGACTGGATTTGAACTCAGTTCCTCCTGTCTTCAGGGCCACTGCTCTATTTACTGCACCACCTAGCTGCCTCCATAATTGTTCTTAAAACAATATTCCTATTGCATGAGGCTTTTAAAAAACATTTCATATTTTACATCTTAATTACAACATTGCCCTGATTCCCTGGATTTGGAATCAGAAGAATTAAGTTCAAACTCTGCCTTAGACACTTACTAGTTGTGTGACCCTGGGCAATTCACTTAACTTCTCTCTTTCTCAGTTCTCTCTTCTATAAAATGAGGATAGTAATGGCACCTGTCTCTCAGGGGCATTGCCAGGATCAAATGAGATATTAAAATAATGATGATAATAGCCAGCATCCATATAGCACTTTCCATATTCCAGACATTATATTTAGCACTTTATGAATGTTTTCTTATTATTAATTTATTATTATAAAGTATTTTGCAAACTTTTTTTTTCCTCAGGAGTTCTTTGAAGTACTTGAATTCTTTTTATTTCCATTTTTCAAGTGCTTTCTTAATTTCTGATTTACATAACTAATTTCCACCAGATTTTGAGTTAGAAATTTTCTCTCCGTTTTTCCCCTACCCACCGCCCCCAAAATAGCAGTCCCACAGGATATCCCCTCCTCCAATCTGCTCTCTCCCATATCTTCTCCCATACCCCTTTGACTTTTCCAGTAGGGCATGGTGGATTTCTATGCTCCAGTGCCTGTATATCTTATTTCCCAATTACATGTAAAATAGTATTAATAATAGTATATATATATATAAACATTTGATTTTAAAACTTTAAATTCCAGAATCATTCCCTTCCTCCCTTGTCACCCACCCTTACAGGGAAGATAAGCAGTTCAGTATAGGTTGTACATGTGTAGCTAATGCAAAACAATAACATAGTAGACATATTGTAAAAGACTGACTATATTTCCCTCCCTCCTATCCCACCTCCCACTTGTTCTATTCTCTACTTTGATCCCGTCTCTTTTCAAAAGTGGGTGATTCCAACTTCCCTTGCCCCCAGCCTGCCCTTCCTTCCATCATCCCCCCTCTCATATCCTTCCCCCCTACTCTCCTGTAGGGTGAGATACCCTATTTAGTGTGTATGTCATTCCCTCCCCAAGACAAATTCAGTGAGAATAAGGTGGACCCATTCTCTTTTGTCTTCCTATTCTTCCCCTCCATTGTAACTATTTTCCCTTGCCTCCTGTATATGCGACAGTTTACCCCATTCTGTCTCTCCCCATCTCCTCTCATTATATTCCTCTCTCACCTCTTAATTTCACCTTTTAAGTATTATCCCTTCCTGTTAAATTGGTCCTGTGCCCTCTATCTATGTATACCTGTAAACATATATACACACATTCACATATGTATTCATATACCCTTATACCCTCCGATATAGGCATATATATACATATATAGATATATATATATAGATACACATATATACATACACACATATATTTCTATTCCCTTCAACTATTTTCATACTGAGAAAAGTTTCATCAGTTAACAATTATTGTTTTTCCATGTAGGGATGTTAATAGTTCAACTTTGATAAGTGGCTTATGATTTCTTTTTCCTGTTTACCTTCTCATGCTTCTCTTGCTTCTTGTATCTGAATGTCAAATTTTCTATTCAACTCTGGTTTTTTCATCAAGAATGCTTGAAAGTCCTCTATTCCACTGAATGACCATATTTCCCCCGAAACATGATACTCAGTTTTTCTGGGTGTTTTGCAAACTCTTGAGCAGCTAGGTGGCACAATGGAAAGAGCACTGGGCCTGGAAGACCTGAGTTTAAATCTGGCCTCAGACACTTAACCTTGTTTGCCTCAGTTTCCTTAAATGTAAAATGAACTGGAGAAAGAAAATTACACACCACTCCTTAATCTTCACCAAGAAAACCCCAAATGGGGTCATGAAAAGTTGAACACGACAAAAACAACTGAACAACCACAAAAAAGTACTATGTAAATACCAGCTATTATTATTTGTATCCCTTCTGAAAATTTTCTGCTCCTTTATATGTGTTTCTTAAAAATAAATCATTGATGTTCTTTATTTTCTTACCTTTTTTTTTTTTGGTGTCACCTGATTCCCCCAAGGAATAAATTTCCTCCCTTGTAAAAAGTAAGTATAATTAAACAAAGTTACACATTGATCATATCTGAAAAAATATATGCCTCATTCTGCAGTCTAGCCCATCAACCTTTCAACAAAGTGGAAAGCATGTGTCATCATCCTTCTGGAGCTGTGATTGGTCATTTCATTGATCAGAGTTCTGAAGTCTTTCACAACTGTTTGCCTTTACAATGTTATGTAATTATATCAATTGTTCTCTTGGTTCTGCTCACTTTATTCAGCATAAGTTTGTACAAGTCCTTCCAAATCCATATGTCTTGTTCTTTATTAAAAAACAATAATATTCTGTTACATTCATGTACCATAATTTTTTGAGTCTAATAAATAGCATTGTTAGGTCAAAGCGTATGAAGCTTAGTGACTTAAAACATAGCTCCAAATTGCTTTCCAGAATGGTTGGATCAATCAACAGTTCTAGCAACAGTGGATAATTGTGTCTGTTCTTCCACATCCCTTCCAAAAATTATCATTTTCCATTTTTATCATCTTCACCAATTTGAAAGGTGTGAGTTGGAATCTAAGAGTGATTTTAATTTGCATTTATTTTCATGATGATTTGGAGCATTTTTATATGGTTGCTAATAGCTTGCCTTTCTTCCTTATAGTTCTATTTATATCCTTTTACCAGTTATTGATTAGTAAATGGCTCTTGGTCTTCTATATTTGTATTAGATATTTGATTTTTACTGGAGTTGTTCCACCATCAAGAGTTTCTCTTCTTATACTTAGCTTTTGTTCATTCAAAAGCTTTTTATTTTTACTTTATGTAATTGAAATTTCTGTTTTATCTTTTATGATCAACTTTACCATTTGATTTGTTAAGAACTCTTTCGTTAGGCATAGTAATGAATGATATCTTCCTTCATTCCCCTTTATTTTATTTCTGATCCTGCCTTCTATTTAAGGTTGTATGTCTTTGTAATAAAATGGTGGTAAAAAGTCAGTTCTTTGAACCCTAGGCCACTAAACTTGACTTTAATTCATGGAAAAATTTGATGATGATGATGATGATGATGATGATGATGATGATGATGATGATGATGATGATGATTTGTGAGTACCCAGAAAGTGAAGTTAGGGTCACTAAGAGCCACTCAGTTGAATACAATTTCAGAGTTCATCCCTTGATGAACTGGAGCACACCACATGCAGTTGAGATTGTGACCTGTCCCTTGTGGTGAGCACCATGCTCAGGTACCTTGGTAAAGCACATGTAGTCCTGTGATTGGTCACTGGAGGATGTGTTGAGTGATTAAGCAGCAAGTGCCTCTCACTCAGTCGGCTTTAATAAGAGAAACAACTTCCCTTTTTATTCTCTTTTCCTCTTTCCATCATGTGTCTTAAGACTGCAACAACTGTTCCTTGGACTTCCCAATAAGGGGGGAAGGAATTTCTCTCTCCTCCTCCCCAGCAGTGGTCCTGGCACCTCCATGGTGGAGTGGTTACATGGCACCTCCATGGCAGTGTATTCATGTAGCTATCTAGGTGAATTTGAGGCTGAATCTCAAGTCTCCCACTGCCTCTTCTGCTTAGGGCGTCTTTCCTGAGCGTTTCTGAATGAAAAGCAAGTCTGAGGTAGATGTTTTTAGCTTTTGCATATTCTTGCTGAGGTTCACAAGGTTCGAAGTTTTTAAATTACGTGTTTATTTTGCAGCTGGAGGGGCTCCCCGCAAATATACTCTTCCTGAAAGACAAGATGAGCACTTCTAGAAGGAAGAACAATGTATGTCTGGCTGGTCAGGACTTACGGATCCAGGGACTTCTGGAGCCAGATTACCAGCTCCTGAAAGCACATTGTTAAATTTCCAATGGGGGTACTTACACCTTAGAAATCAGCAAAAACCAGGACTTGATTTATTGCTTTGTTTATTGTCTAGAGTCCAGGGATGGGGAACCTGCAGCCTCAAGGTCACATGTGGCCCTCTAGGTCCTCAAGTATGGCCCTTTGACTGAATTCAAACTTCACAGAACAAATCTCCTTTATAAAAGGATTTGTTCTGTAAAACTTAGACTCAGTCAAAATACCAAACCCAAGGACCTGGAAGGCCACATGTGGCCTTGAGGCTGCAGGTTCCCTATCCCTGGTCTAGACTTAAGAGGGTATTAGTGATTCTGATTAAACTTAAAGTTGTGCAGTCACACAATTTTTTTTTTAAATCCAAAGAACTTGATTGTTAAACATTTACCAGCACACACATTTATTGCTCTATAAATATCACTTGAGCTTAGCCAGAGGGCAGTAGAAGGCTCAGAGAATGAAGTCCTCACTACACTGGAAGCCTGGTGATTGGAGGCTAATACTAAACATCATTCATCATCATCACTGGTATAATGCTTTAAGATGTGTGAAGTGCAAAATACATTGTCTCATTTTAGCCTTACAACACCTGTATAAGAATCTTGAGTTGACAGTATAAATTTGACACCAATGTGAACTACCTGCTCTGAAGTTCTACAAGTTTTAGGGGAGTCTTTTCTTTATTCTGAGAGAATATAATTGGAGTGATGGGTTAAAGCTTATGTTGCAAGTATTTGTCAATGTACACTTACAGGTATTTTGTGTTTTAAGCATTTCTTTTGTGGTAGAGGCAATAAATAGCCGTCCTAAAAAGTGACAGCTATTATTTTTTTTTATATTTAAGAGATTTTCTAGAAAGGACTTAGTTAATTCATTTAAGCAAATCTTATACATGAAAAACACCTCAGCTATAGTGTAAAGATTTTCTGTAGAACTCTGGAGTAAAAGCATGTTGAGCCAAAGAATGCAAGAAAAATCTGGTTCCTTCTCTTTGGGGTTGTGTGTTTACAGGACCAAGCCCAGATATGGAGTCCCTTATGAGAGGGAGCACACCTTGGTCTGCAAGCTATGAAAAAACATATATTCAGTGAGAATAAATCATTACATATTGACCTTACCCCACCTCTAACTCTTAAGACTTATATGTCTTTAAGCAAGTTAATGGGCCTAATTTTTCTCATCTCTAAAATGAGGGAGCTGTACTAGATGGTCTTTAAGGTTCTTTCCAGTTAAGATCTGTGAGTCTATGATCATAAGTTCTCATATGTTTTCCAGGCTTACAAAAATGGTAAGTTGGGGGACATGGCAGCCTGGATTTCTGGAAAGCATTTGAGAGTCTCTTTACAATATTCTTGTGGACAAGATGGAGACATGTAGACATAATAGTACATTTAGATGAATTCACAACATATTGAATTACCAGACTGAAAGAGTGAAAATTAATGGATTGAAGTCAACCTAAAGGAAGCTTTCTAGCAAGGGAGTCCAGGGATTTATATCCTTGGCCCTGTTTCATTTCACATTTTTGCCAATGACTTAGATAAAGATGTAGATGGCATACTTACCAAATTTGCAAACGACACAAAGAGAATACGGATAGATAACATATTAGATGACTTAGTATCCAAAATCATCTTGGCAGGCTAGAATGATGAGATGAATCAAGTAAGTTGACACTTACTTATTAACTATATATATGAATTAGCTTATACTTTTATTCAAGTAATTAACTGCATAATTATAGATGTGGTAGGGAGGGGGGGGGCAGGGATGATTATATAACACTTTGTGTGAAAAGACCTGGATATTTTAGTGGGTTGAAAGGTCAGTATGAGTAAACAACCTAAAAACAAATTCTAATAAATGTGACAGCAGCTTCCATTAACAGAGACATCTGAGACTAAAGATGTGACAGTCATAGCATGTTCTTCCAGACCACATATAGAGTATTGTGCTCAGTTCTAAATGCCACATTTTCAGAGGGACATTGAAAAGTTGGAGTGTGTCCACAGGACAACAGCCAAGACCATCTATAAGGACTGGAAATCATGCTATATATTGAACTAAGGATTCTTAGTTTAAAGAAGGAAAAAGTTAGCTGTCCAGGTATTTATAGATGTCATATAGAAGAGTAATTAAATTTGTTTTGCTTGCCTCAGAGGGAAGAAGTAGGAATTCTAAGGTTGGGGATTGAGGGAGGCTGGAGGAGGTCACAGCATTGCAGAGGCAAAAACTGAGATAATAGGTAGAACTGTACCAAAGTGGAATGGATTACCTTAAGAGGTAATGGTGTCTTCCTCAACACAAGTTTTAGAGATCCATGATAACTTGTATTGGGTGTATACAAATTAGAATGGGAACAGTGGATAGAACACTGAGCTTGGAATCATAAAGACTCATTTTTCTGAGTTAAGTCCAGCCTCAGACACTTATTAGCTGTGTGACCCTAGGCAAGCCACTTAACCCTGTTTGCCTCATTTTCCTTTATCTGTAAAATTAACTGGAGAAGGAAATGGCAAACCACTCCAGTTTCTTTGCCAAGAAAACCCCAAATGGGGTCACAAAGAGTCAGAAACAATAGAAATATCTGAACATGATACAGATTAGAGTAAGTAGATTCATTCATTAAGAGATATTTATTATGCACACTAATTTGCTAGGGACTGGGAGAGATATAACAGATGAAACATCATCCTCAAGATCATGGGGAAAGAGAAAGGACAAGACACAGAGAGCCATAATCCTTCCCCCTTTGTGATAAGGTTTAGGTTAGGAGTAGGAAGTGGACCTATGATTTTACTGGTATGGAGTGGAGGAATGGAAGAAAATAAACATTTATATGGTGCCTACTACATATGAGACATTGTACTAAGCACTTTTTACAAATACCTCATTTGATCCTCATTTTAATCTTACAAAGTAAGTGCTATTATGATCTTCTTATAGGTGGGAAAGCTGAGGCTGACGGACATTAAATGTCTTTGCCTAGGCTCACAACTCATATACTTAGTATCTGAGGTCATATTTAAACTTGGTTTTTCCTGACTCCAGGCCTTGCACCAACAGTTGCCTCAAGAGAGCTCTAAGATGAAGAAGCTCCCTCTACCAATTCAAGTTGGTACCTTCTCTACAGCTTATAGTCCTAGAGAGTTTAAAGCATTAAGTGGTTAAGTGACTTTCCCAAGAGCACACAGCCAGTATGTGTCAGATACAGGACTTAAACCAGGACTTCCTGGGTCTGAGGCTAGCTCTTTACATATTATGGCACCACTGTGTTAGAAGGATGCAAAATAAAAGTGCTTTGTGCAATATTCATGGAAAGTCATTATTGTAAAGAGGAATCAGGGAAGGCTTCGTGGAGGGAGAAGAATTTACATTACATTTTAAAAGATAGGTAGGAATTCATTAGGACAATTCCAAGGAAGAAAATTCTAGGCACTGGGAAGATGTGACAAAGGAAGCTTGATTCATTGAGCGGAAAGAAAATGGGCCAGATTGGCTATGGCATAGATAGTGTGTGGTAAAGTAGGTAGCATTTATATAATGCTTTAAGGTTTGGAAAGTGCATTAAAATATTACCTGATTTTATCCTTAAATATCCTTACATCCTTATCCTTTATCCTCCTAACTCTAGGAAGTAGAAGTTTTTATTATTCCCATTCTATGGATGAGGAGGTTGAGATAAACTGAACAGTCAATGAGTGTCCAAGGTCAAATTTGAACACGGCTCCGGCACATTTTCCTCTGCCATCTCAAGATTATAATGTGAGCTAATTGTAGAATGAGAGGGTTGTATCAGACTATCAACAACCTTGAATGCCAGGAAGACCTTCTGAGGTTCCCCTCAACACCAAGCCTGACAAATTTGGCATCCCTTTCGAACAATTTCAGATGCTTCCTCTGACACATACAAAAAATTCAGGGAAAGATGAGAAAATTGTATGAACAAATGCAGGGGAAAATTAACAGAATGAAGATGCCAATGCCCGATGACAACACCAACGTAAATGAGATCACTAAAATAAAGTTGAACTCCAAATAACAGAAAAGACCAGCAAAAATCCCAGAGAAGAGGTAATGAAATACATCTCTTCCCTCACAGCAGTGGTAGTTGAATACCATGGCAGAATGTTATATACATTATCCTGGCCTATAAATGAGATGTTTTTGGTTTGTTGTTTTCCCTCGTCATAAGGAAAAGTTGGATCTGGAGGTGCAGTGGGAAATAACTGATGTAGAGTTATAAATATTTTTAAGGCAGTATCTCCACCATATGAGAACTCAGGCATAGTGTAAGACTCCAGGATTCCCAAAGACTCTAGCCACACCCCTGATACCAGCACGGTTATGTCCACAATTGCTCTCAGACAAAAGTTTTACTTCCACAAATCAGAAGAGAGCAAACCAGGGAATAGTACATATGAAAATATTCACCAAGAAAATTATCCTTCATTTCCTTCTACCTTCTCCTCCCTGACCACACCCCCACTGCCAGTTCTCTTCATCAAAGAGACTGTGGTTTGGTAGAAAAAGCAATGAACTAGAGAAATAGAGACCAAAATGATAGTCAAACTCATTAATTTTGACTGACAGGGTTGGCCTGGATTATAGACTATATTATACTATATTAAAACAAATGTAATTGCATTACTTTCAAGAGTGTGTAACAGCCAGGCCAGCCAAGTCTTGCCTAATAGAAGTCCTATTAAAGCATTAATAGATGAAAATGATCTTAATTAGCATATCAAAGCACTAAGCAATGCTGACCTTTAATGATGCCACAGCTATGCTGTTTATACTTAAACAGAAATTTCTAAATTATTTGGAAACATTTTTTCCTCTTAAGTCAATAATCTCCCCTGAGATCTTCTTTGTGATTTGCTCTCTCCTTTTATTTTCTAACTGATTCTATAATAATAATATTCAAAACTAGTATGGCCCTTGTCTAAATTATCACAAATTCCAAATTACTTGAATAAGATTTTACTGGACAGACAGGAATAGCTGGCAATAGATTTGTTCTTGGAAAATTGTATGAAAATCACATTATGTGTTTAATGCATTAGGGGAGTCTATAAGGGAAACTTTGGGCAAAATTCTCTAGCTAACAAAAATTTCTTTAATAAAGCAAAGAATTACCACTGCCAGTACCACCACTACTTCTAACAAAATATGTTTGTAACAAAGATTTCCCTGAAAAAATAAAAAATTACCGCCACCGCCACCACCACCACCACCAATATTGCCATCACCATAGCCACAACTCTCAATGAAAGATTACTGTTTTGTAAGTCTGTATTGTTGGGAAGAGGATTTAATTCAATTCAACTCAACAAACACTTATTAAGCACTTACTGAGTTCCACACACTGTACTCAGAAACAAGAATGAAAAGACAAAACAGAGTCAGTGGTTCTCAAAAGGTTTTACATTCTTTTGGAGGAAAAGAATATGTATAAAAGTAAAGAAACATAAAGCAAATGCAAGTGGATATAAAATCATTTCAAGAGGGGAGAGTAAGGACATATTTCTTCTCTCTCTACACCTCAGTTTCGTTCCCTGTAAAATGGTCTAGATATAATTTATGGGTCTAAAATATTATGCAAGAATGAACAACAATTCACATGCCTATAAGACTTTAAAGTCTGCAAAGCATTTTCCATATATTATCTCAATAATATCATGTTGTCGGTGTTATTATCTGTGCTCAACATGTGAGGAAACCTACTGTTCTTAAGTTAGTAGAATGTAAGCATCTCATGGGCACGGAGTGTTCCTTTTTTTCCTCTGCATCCCTACTGTTTAATGTTGTGCCTTGCTCATATTAAGTCCTTAATAAATGTCTGAATTGAATATGCCTGTACTTAAAGGATCATATTAGGCGGCAGCTAGGTGGCACCATGGTGCAAAGGGCTCTGGACCATAAGTCAGGAAGATCTGAGTTCAAATCCAGTTTAGACATTTGCTAACTCTGTGACCCTGGGCCAGTTGCTCAACTCTCCATTTGGTTTAATGTTCTTACCTGTAAAACAAGAGTAATAATAGCACCTATCTTCCAGTGTTGTTGTGAGGATCAAATGAGAATATTTGCAAACCATCTAGTATATAGTAGGCACAATATAAATGTTATTATGTTCCAGATCTGTGGTCCTGGAGAATAATAGGATCATAGATTTCACTATGCTCATTTTCCAGATGAAGAAATTGAGTCCCAGACAGTGAAGTGATTTGCCTAAGATGACGATGATGATGATGACACTTAACAATTATATAGCACTTTAAGGGTCACAAACCACTTTGCAAATGTTATCTCATTTGATGCTCACAACAACTCTTCAAGGTGGACACTATTATTCCCATTAAATATATGAGGAAACTGGGGCTGAGAGACTGAATGATATAGCCAGGGTCACAGAGCTAAAAGTGTCTGAAGGATTGGAACTCCTGTCTTCCTGACTCCAAGTCCAATATTCCATACACTGAATCACCTAGACATCTGAGTGTGTAAGATAGTAGAGTCAATATTGGAACCCAGATGCTAGGTTCTTCAAATCTAGCATTCTTTCAACTGTGACAATGTTTCCTCAGCAATGTCATTTATGTAGTTTATATGTAGCTTTAAATTTTCAGGGAAATTTCAATTTTTACTAATTTACAAGGAGTTAATATGGGATAAAATTAATTTTATAATGGCTTTGAGAAAGAAAGACATGGTTGTCTTATACTATATGGACAGAGGTTTTTATACTATCAGCTAAACTATAACTGTGACCTGAAAAAATATTTTCTGTTTGAAAAGGTTGATTTTATACCAATTTTCCTAGATTGGTAAATAAAAAATATATGAGTTCTTGTGACAACTAAAAACTGATGCAAAAATTTAAAGAGAAATTTCTCCAAAGAAATTTTCAGCTTAAAGAAAGAAAAAAGTGTTCAGAAGGAAGCAATCATCTTAAAGAAAAATAGCAAACCTATATTATTTTCACCCCTGATAATAATCCATGCTTTTTTCAAATGTGGGCTTAATACTGGAGAGCCCCACCCTTACCAATTGACGTGGCCAGTTATTAGATAGCTGCCTCATTCTTGTCTCACCAGATGTCTGAGACACATTTACTTGGACATTTGGTACAGGGGCAGGAAATTAGTTCACTCCTTTTATTTTTTTGGCTGAGCCTCTTTTTTTCCCATGAACAACTCTGAAAGTCTATGCTTCTTGGACTTGAAAGTGTGACCTGTGGCCCAGGAGGCCCCTCCCATGAGGGGCTCTGGCTCTGAGCTAACACATGGATGGGATTTCATCCTGAAGAGCCCTGACCTCAAAGAAGGGTGGGGTCAGACTTTGCTCTCTCTCTCTCTCTCTCTCTCTCTCTTCTCTGTCTCTCTTTTTCTTCTCTCTCTCTCGCTCTCTCTCTCTTCTCTCTCTTCTCTCTCTCTCTCTTTCTCTTCTCTCTCTCTCTCTCTCTTTCTCTGTCTGTCTCTTTGTCTCTCTTTCTCTGTCTCTCTAATTCTCTCTCTCATTCTCTCATCTCTCTCTCTTTCTCTCATTCTCTCTCAGTCTCCCTCGTTCTCTTTCTCTGTCTCTGTTTCTGTCTCTGTCTGTCTCTTTTTCTCTCTCTCCCTTTCAGCTACCCTACACTGGGGGAATCTCTAAATCACAGATTAGGTATAGCTCATGTCTAGGGTCTCCCCAAATTGTGGGTCTTTTCTAGAATATATACTTATTGTACAATCCAAATATCAGGTATGGGTTAGCAATTTACTTGTTTCACCACAGAAAATGCTTTACACAAGAGAACACAAAGGCACACACAGAAAAAAAAAACACGCTCCAAAGTTATTGGTGATCTTTTAATTACCAAATTCAATGGCTCTTTCTCAATCTTCACCTTTCCTGATATCTTTATGACATTTAAAACTATTGTTCATTCATCTGTCCTGTGAGTGGTACCAGTGTCCTGTCCTAGGTCTCTCTCTCTCTTTCTACACACTTAGATCACCCATTTCCATGAGTTTAATTATCTTCTTTTTGCAAATGAGTCACAGATCTATGTCTATTTCCATATATACCTACACACACACATATATATATACACACATATGCATATGTGTGTGATTTTGTGTTTATATGAAGAGATTCTTAGTCTCTTAGCACACCATCTCAAATTGCTTATAAAACATTTTGTAAATTATAAATGCAAGCTGCGTATTAATAGTAGTAATAGTTGCATTTGGCATCATCATTGTTGTAGTAGTAGTAAATGTAAAACAGAGGTAAAGAAAGATGAGGATTTTGAAAAAGACCACTAAATTTAGCAACTGAAAGACCATTGATAACGTTTAAGAAATCAGTTTCAGTTGAGAAGTAAGAATGGAAGTCAGATTGCAAAAGATTTAGAGAAAGGTAGTCAGATATAAAAGTGAGAACCATATGTGGGAGGTTTAAGGTGACGAGAATATTTGGAAAACTTATTGTGGGGAGTTTGATAGATAATCATTTGGGGAGACGTAAAAGGAACACTTTGTTGTTTTATATATCCAGTTGTGATGTAACACAAATTTGTAGGGGACAAAGTCAGCCTGGTTGTGTGACTTTCCCCACCTCTGTTCAAGAGCACATGACTAGGAACAAAGAATGTAAATGGTGGGAGTACAGAAATTAGGGTTTGGGAAGGCATGAATATTCACTGGCCACAGGAAAAAAGGTTTCAATAATAAAAGATAATAAAGATTTTGAACTGGTGAAAGGGTCAAATTGGGCAGGAAAGAAAATGAAGTCAGAGCAGAAATGATGCATTGGAAAAGTACTAAGGGGTGAAAATATTGGGGGTCACTACAAGGAAAAAGTATATGTTCAGGAGGGATATGTTTCATAGGAAAAGATGGAATAACAGTGGGATATGATCAGATAAATAAAGCGACATTTTACAAAGTTCATGTAAGCTATCACCTACCTTGTTGATTGTAGGGGCTATCCCAAACCAAAAATCATGAAAGAAGAAAATGAAAATTAAACCATCATCTCCTACTAGGAAAAATATAGTAAAAAAGGGAGAAAAATAAAAGGAAATACCAGTTTCTCCTTTCAGAGGATTATCCCAACAGCGACTAGGGACCTGAAATAGACTGAAAATCATCTCATCAAGTGAAAACCCAAACTATCCTAGATGAAAATTCCCATGAGTCACATAGGCAACTTTATATACAGAAGACAACCCATAAATTTCTCTAAATGATTCTTCAAAATATGGCATTCCAATGGAAATTCTGCATAAAAAATTCTCCAGGGGGTTGTTAGAAATGCATAGGGTATTCCAAATTTTTTCACCTATGAAATGTAGAATATCCAAGGGAAAGTCTGAACTCATTCTATTCCAAAACAAGCAAGCTATCTCAAAAAGAAATTTTAAAACCTCAGATTAACCGTAAAGTTATTATGGCCTCCAAATAGGAGTTAAGCACTATGTATTGGTATATGTGCTAAATATTACATGCTTTTTAGTTATGTTTCCATTTTGTTATTTTGTTTGTTGTGCTCATTGCTTATATGCTAGTGTCATGCATAGATGTTAATAATTATGGATGTATCGTTACTATATAGGTCTATTGATAATTTGTTGCTGTATATGATTATTTGCTTATGGACTTTGATTATTTTCAATTGACTCCTCCCAGCCTAGATGACTCTCTATAGACTCTGACTTGGGGAGATCCCACAAGGAAAATAATTCTTCAGATTCACACTTGACCTTGGATCGTCATGTAGTTACTGACTGCAAGGAAGTTAAATCAGGTACCTTGGGAATAGTAGTGTCTAACAAACCACAAAACATACTTACACCCCAACCCTTGTAGATATCATTGAGGGAAGAAATCATTGTAGTGAAGGGAATCATCTTCCTCATCACCACCAGCAACAACTGCTGATCAGTTGCCACTAAGATAAGCACAAGAGTCCCAGGAATGGCAGTACGCCCTGGATCACTGACCCTCCTTTCAGTCCAGTCCTAATAGCAGAAGCAACTCCTGCAGAGAAGAGGGTAGCCATCTTTCAAATGCCATACTAGCCAAAATAGTCAGGCACCCTAAAGCAGAAACAAGAAGCAGCATGTGTCAGACGAGTCAAACCACCATCACCTCCTTGACCACCATCTCTCCTCAGACTCTGATGAAGACAGCACAGGACCCTAAAGCCAAGACCCTTAAGAATAGCAGTGCTTTAGGGGCGGCTAGGTGAATAGAGTACCGGCCCTGGAGTCAGGAGATCCTGAGTTCAAATTCGGTCTCAGACACTTAACACAAAAACTAACCATGTGACCTTGGGCAAGTCACTTAACCCCAATTGCCTTCCAAAAAGCAAAAAAAAAAAAAAAGAATAGCAGTGCTTCCAATACAATGCTCATAGTACTTACTCATCCTCAGAAGCAACAAGGCAAATGTTACAGAACATGCTATAGCCACAGCTACTGAATACCCCCAAAAGAAAGTTCTTGCCACCAAAGTCCTTGGCATTATCAAATGACTCATTGTTGGAACTGATATGACTTTATCAGTGGAAATGATATTAAAGAAGCAACATTAACATCTATTTTGCTGCTACCCTCAGGGTGGTGAGACCTTTCCATCTGATTATTGTGTTGTCTCTCCCGCTAGAATGTAAGCTCCTTGAGAGTAAGGCCTGTCTTACTGTTCTATTGTAGTCTCAGTGCTTGGCACATAATCAATTCTTCCTTCCTTTCTTTCCCTCTTTCCTTCCTTTTCTCCTTTCCTTCCTTCCTTTTTTCTTCTTTCTTTTTCTCTCTTTCTTTCTTCCCCTTCCTTTTTTTTCATGATAACAAACTCACACAAACATTGGCTAAATATAGGTTTAGAAAAGTCAGTAGGTAACAAAAGAGCTAGAACCATCAAGCCAGTGACCAAACTAATTTGTGATGTTGCAGGAGAAACAGGAAAAGTGGTTATCTATGTAACTAGATGATAATACTAATGTCTACATTGCACATAATTGCATCCGGTGGCATGTATTGATACATGTGCTAAATATTACATGTTTCTTAGTTATGTTTCCATTTTGTTATTTTGTTTTTTTCTGCTCATTGCTTATATGTTAGTGTCATGCATAGAAAATAATTATGGATGTATTGTTACTATATAGGTCTATTGATAATTTGTTGCTATGTTTTGCTGTATATGATTATTTGCTTACTGACTTTGATTATGTATATACTTGTGTAATTTCTGCATATAGATATGCAATTTATGCATTTTTATCATTGAAACAGCCCGGCAAAGTGGTGCTTTGAATTGTACTATATTGATATATGTATCAACATTGTCAATCTGAAGTAAATGGTTTCATGGGATGATTACTTATAAGGCAGAGATAATTATTCTTAGTATGTTGAGTGTTGCTGTTTATCTTGATACTTCTAGTGTATGTTTTCAGATGTCACATGTGCCACAATTGATTTTTTATGAGCCAAAAAATTTTTGGTCATGGGGAGGAATATAACCTGACTTAGGCTCAGAGATCTAGAACTAGAAAGGACTGCAGAAGTCATCTAGTCCTATCCCTTCGTTTTATAGATGAGGATCAGAAGGTCAGGGAGGTTAGTTGCCTTGTCCAAGGTAAGAGGCAGGATTTGAACCTCTGTCTCCCAAGTCATTGTACTTTCCCTGATAGCACCCAGCTTCTTTTAGGTCATCCATCCCCAAAGGATATTGTCATGGAAATGACTGAGGACCAGTGGGCTAAGTTGTACATAGATGCACAGGGAAGCTCCAGAGTTGACTGGTTTCTGGTGGTTGGAAGAAGAATAGACACCATGTGGATAGAAACAGAAAAGAAAAAAAAAAAAGAAATGGTCATGTGCCCATGGTTCTACCAATCCATCAGGAAAACCTCATGTGAAAAAAATTTTTTTGAAAGAATTGCCAGTATAGAATTTATTGAAACTTTAGGTGTAACTCTCATAAAGAATGATGGAAGAAAAGTTCTGAAATTTTCAGGTAAAATTTCAATAGCCAAAGCTAGAAGACAAATAGAAAAGTGATTGATTGATTGATTTAGTTAGAAAAAACTATGCTAAGTCTAAATAATCAAAAAAGCAATTATTTGTCAGCTCCCTAATATAAAAACATTATCTAGATAAGGATTTGGACACTGGTTTAAGGAGTTTTATGTGAATCTCATATCTTTCGGGTACAAATGGCTCTTAGGGATCATCTGGACTCTAGAGGCTCTTGAGAATTACCTAGAGAGGAATTTTAGACAGATTAAAAATATTGCAACCTTAATTAAGGAAAAGCTGTCTGAGCATTGATGACATGTCCAATTGACTTGTAGATTTTCATGCACTTCTGAGGAAAAAAAAATGAAAAATCAATGATGAAACTAACCATTGAGGAAGGAGGGAAGGCAAGATTCAGAAAAGTTATGACTTTAATAAAGGGAACACAAAAATATTGCATTGACCAATACAGGGTTCAGTCCTGAGTTGGGAGGTACTGAATTAAAATTATTTTTCTTCTAATCTGTGTGAAAATTAAGAGAAAGATGGTGGAGGTGAAACTCACTTTGAAGGAATGAGAGTTTGGTACTTCTACAGAAGGATTTTCAGCTTCCAGAGAACAAGCACTTTTGGAACAGACAAGTCACCAAGGTAAAATAAAGTCTTCAGGCATTTTCTTTCTTTGAACTTTCTCCTGCTCCTGCTTCTGCTTCTGCTCAAGACCAGTATTTCTGTCCCCACTCTTTCTTAGATTTAGGATTAGAAAATCCTCTTTCACTTCCATCAATTCATGACTGTCAACTTGCAAAATCATTTTTAGTAAAACCTGTCAGCTAACTGCCCAGGGTTGTCTGGGCCAACACTGAATTTTCATTAAATTCACAAGTAGAATGCCATATACTTATATTCAACATGATACCTGTGGCTGCAGTTGGGGGTGGGGAGCACCAAGAAAATAAGCTCCAGTTTTACACTCCATGGATTAAATTCAATTCTGAAAAATGTAGAGTGAAGTTTTTTTTTTCTCATCTACCTGTGGCTTATGGTCCCACCCTAGAGTTTTAGAGAACAATCTTAACAAAGTTTTGATTTCCCTAGATCTCCCTTAAAAGCATATACAAGGGGGCCAGATAAGTGGTGCAGTGAATAGAGCACCAGCCCTGGAGTCAGGAGGACCTGAGTTCAATTCCAGCCTCAGACACTTAACACAAAAAACTAGCCTTGTGACCTTGGGCAAGTCACTTAACCCCAATTGCCCACCCCAAAAAAACCATACACAAGAAATAAAAGATACTGAATGTATGAAATAGATTATCAGCTATAGGACAGCTATTTATTTCCCAGATGCCAAACAAGTATACATTAAAATACTTAAAACATAAAATAACTCATTACAACTATTATGTTCTCCTGAAATGTAAATATTCTTTGTCAAACTATAGGACAGACATTTCACTTTCCTCTCTGACCTGCACTATTGTACAACTCACAAGACCCTATCTCCTGGCAAGCCAAAGCTCAGGCCTTCTCAATCATTATAGCTACACCTTGCTCCTGGTGGTTTCGACTAAAAGTGGTATGCCCATTCTGCCAGGAGAAGTCTTCTTATGTTTGGGGTAGACATTCCCCTAACTCAACAATTAGTTTGAGGCCTGTCAGTTACCCTCCATCTGGATTAGCCTGTTTGCTGTGGCCACTGCACGTGCTACGATTTTTTGGAGGCACAGGTTGGGTAAAAGGTGGACAACCAAAGGTGGAGGAGCAACCCTGAAAAGGACTTGGCGAGCACTCACACCAGGGGTGCCAGTCCTCTGGCATATAAGAACAATTTGTTCCAACAGTCATGAAGGTGACTGAAGTAAGATCTATAGAGTGCTTAGAGTTTGGTTAGACATTGAAGACACTGCATCCTGGGTCATCACCATTCATCTTGACTTTTCTCTTGCCACCAGACTTCAGTGACTCTGGAACAAAGTGAGGCTGATGACTTTGTGCAACACTGCCTTACTTAAATCCAACTTACAGGGATCAAGACATCACCCGTCATCTACCATTTTACCCCAACATTGTGATGTTATTGGTCCTCTATGAACAACAACAACCGAAAGTGATACATCTTATACAAGAAGTGACTCATTCTGGGCAGCTAGAATGAACTCAGATATTCCTAGCCTCCTGAATTCACAAGGTAGGAACCAAGACTGAAAACACACATTTCTCAACACTACAAGTCGGTGACCTGAGCACAGGGACAGAAACACAAAGCAGAAGGTACACCAAGCATGAAGTCCAACCTTAGGCTCACCCTCACCTAGGCAAAATATGTTCTCTTTTTCACATAATCATGCTTACCATTACACTGTGCTGGGGGAACTAGGAGAATGGGAGAAGAGAGAAATCCCTTTCCCTCCCTCACCCCAAATCCAAAGGAGAGCTAGCATATTTGTAAATAGCGTTCTCAAAAGAATGGAAGAGAGGAGCAGTTGTTACATGCCACTTTTCATACAGATTCTTGAACAAGGGGCCAAAGGACATGTCCCACGCAAGTGTTGAGGCCCATGAGAAGCGTTCCAGTACAACCTCTACTACAAACACATTTAAGGATAATAGAAGGAAAAGAAAGAATTGTGGCACTGTGTACAGGAAAGAAATTTTCAGTGCCAAAAAGATATGGTTTGATAAGAAGGTTGCTTTATTTTACAAACTGCTTAGGGCTATTTAAACAATATCTATATAAATGGTATTTGGATACCTCAAAGTTTCTATTATTTCATCCGTACCCCCACCACTGACACAGAACGCCAACCAATAGTATAATGATAATGTATGTGTATACATGTACATGTATATATATTTGTGTACATATATATATATACACACACATGTGTGTGTGTGCATTAGTGATTTCCAGGTGGCCAATATTCTGGGATAAATCTTTCTAAACTCAGTTATGCTGGTGCTTGAACAACATTATGCTATTGAGACCATATTTGAAGTTATTGTAGCAGGCACAATTTCACGGAGAATGTGTGGAAATGAGCTGTGCTCCACTGAGAAATTGAATGAATTCTTTAAAAATCTTTCTTTGGAAAACATGTGGGAAATTAATAGAAGAATTATAGCATTAGGAAGATCTTGCAAAAATTATTCTTGAAAAACAATGAGGGAATCTGTGAAAATCACATATACATGATTGGAAATGATTGGAAAATCACATATACATGATTATCCAAGGATTACCAAAAAGGATTTTCTGATTGTACCTAAATTTTTGAACATTGAAAAAATAGAGATTGCTAAAAAAATAGTAGGTTCCTACTTAAAGAGAAATATAAGGCTTATTTTCAAAAGAAGAAAGAAGAAAAAAGAGGAAGAAAAATTATTCCCTAAAATTCATTTGAATTCAAATAGAAATAAGCAAAAACAAGTACTAAGTGGGGAAATAATAATGAAAATTCTAAGTAAGTTTGATCCAGCAATACCACTCCTAGGGTTATATCCCAAAAAGATCATAGAAATGGGAGAAAGACCCATATGTACAAAAATGTTTATAGCAGCTCTTTTTGTGGTGGCAAAGAATTGGAAATTAAGGGGGTGCCCATCAATTGGGGAATGGCTGAATAAGTTGTGGTATATGCATGTAATGGAATACTATTGTGCTATAAGAAATGAGGAGCAGAAAGTCTTCATATTTACCTGGAGAGGCTTAAAAGAACTGATGCTGCGTGAGAAGAGTAGAACCAGGAGAAATTTGTACACAATTACAGACACAATGTATGTGTGATGACCAACTTTGATAGACTGGACTCTTCTCAGCAATGCAGTGATATAAGTTAATCCCAAAAGACTCCTGATGGAGAGAAATATGTGCATCCAGAGAAAGAACTAGAAAGAACTAAGTTTATATCCAGGTGGAAGCACAATACCTGATCTTTTTCCTTCTCTTATTTGGTTTTATGTCCTCTTTACCATTTTTCATTCCAGCTGGTATAATTCATCGTTATAACCTGACTAATGTATAATGTGAAAGTATTTACAGATCCTATACTTGACTATAAGCTGCCATGGGGAGGAGGAGAGGGAGGGGGACAAAATGTGAAATTCAAGGATTTGTGGAATTGAATCCTGTAAACTAAAAGGAAACTAACAAATTAATAAAAATAATTAAAAACAAAACAAAAAAAGAAAATTCTAAGTAAGAAACATTCTATAGAAACAAAAATAACTGATCTTGACTGAATCATAAAAATAGTGTACAAAATAAAACAATTCTGTATTTAGAAGGTCTTAATAAAATACATGATATACATGACATGGTATTTCATTTAAAATAAAATTTTAAATAGATTTAAGCTAGTTTGGATGAAACATTGCTAATATATTAATAGATTAAATTTAAAATTGACTAAACTATTTGAACAAGGGAAAATGATCAATGGATTTGTATTCCCTGGAGAAGGCCCAAGAATTTCTATTCACTCAGAATTCATTTAGAACTTTTATTAATGAGCTGGACTAAGAAGAGTGCAGTTTTGTTTCGTTTTTCATATTTGTAACTAACACTAAATTGGGAAGTTCTTTTGGAAAAGGTAAGGACTAAACATAAACATGTCTAGATTTTAAAAGGTTAGATTTAATGAATGACTTGTAAGAGTCAGTTTGGGGGCAGCAAGGTAGCACAGCGAGTAAGAGCACCAGCTCCAGTGTCGGGATGACCTGGAGATCGAATCCTGGGCTCAGACACTTAGCACCCACGCAGAAACACCTGGCCGTGTAACCTTGAGCAAGTTACTTAACCCCAATTGCTTAGGGGCGGCCAGGTGGCCCAGCGAGTAAGAGCACTGGCTCCAGTGTCGGGATGACCTGGGGATCAAATCTGGGCTCCGATACTCAGCACCACACCCAGAAATAACTGGCCATGTAGCCTTGAACAAGTTACTTAACCCCGATTGCTTTAAAAAAAAAGAGACAGTTTGGAAAAAATACAAGGTAATATATCTTGAAGCAAATAAATAATTTGTAACAGCAAACTACTTGAGAGAAAATGAAGAGCAGAGATGCCAAAATGAACCTACAAAGGATAGTAGACAAGTTATTCAGATTAAAATAAAATATGACTAGAAAACCAGAAAGGCCAAACCATATTTTTTTCATTTTATTTTTCTTACTTTTTTGCAACATGGCTAATATGGAAATATGTTTTGCATGAATTCACATGTATAATGGGTATCATTTTGCTTGCTACCTCAGTGGGTTTGGGGAAGGTCTGAAGGGAAGATAAGAATTTGGAATTGAAAAAAAATTTTAATGAGTGTTTTTTTTAATTCCTCAGATTGGCATTTGACAATTAAAATGACAATACAAGGGGTTCATAGAAACATCAGAAGAAATGTATGAATTAGTTTAGAACAAAGAAAACAGAATTAGAATGAAAATATACAGAAAGATTATAATAATGTAAGACAGCTGAGTCCAGATTAATTGCAATGCCCCATACTGGTCTTGGAGAAGTGATGATGGAACTCACTTCTCTTCTCTCTCTATCAGTGCAGAATCAGCACTTGCTGTTGGATAAAATCACTTCCTTTTTCAGAGCTTCACTAACTACACTTTTAATAATCCATTTCAGAATTTTCCCAGGAATCAAAGTCAATCTCATCAGTTCTCATATTCTATTCCTTTTTTTCTTTTCCTTTGGAGGGAGAAGGTAAGGCAATTGGGGTTGTGACTTGCCCAAGGTGACACAGTGTGTCAAGTGTCTGAGGTAACATTTGAACTCCAGTCCTCCTGACTCCAGGGCCAGTGCTCATCATCCCCCCTATCCCCTTCCCCCCACCATGATCTTCCTCTTTTACCTAATATAGTTCAAAACATTTTTAATTGCCTTTAGCTCACCTTGTCAGCTTTAGCTCATTCTAAAATTTGGCATTTCTGATGTTATTGTTACAGGAACATGACACACTTCTGTATTCTTCCTCTGATACTTTCCCCTTAGGTTGGTTGCTGAATTCCCTGTTCACCCAAGTTGGTTTCTTGGCCTCTTTCCCTTCGAATCAGAAATGTTTATGATTCTGATTTTTTAACAGCAGAAAAGTCATGACTACCCAGTTGTTATCACACCAAACTTAAAGACAAGACAAAACTAATGATATTCATTTCTCTTAACTCACTCTATCTCCAATTCAGTTCAAAATATTTATTAATCGCTTACTATATATCGGGCATTATGCTAAGTGATGGGGATAAATATAAGAAAAGCATAGTCCCTGCCCTCAAGGAGCTTACAATCTAATAAGGGAAGATAGCACAAAAAAGAAAGCTGGAAAGCATGGGTGGGGAGGGGAGAGACACGGGGGGGGGGTGGTACCTATTTGGGAACATCTTTTTCCATGAAATTGAAACCAAGCAGAGCTAAAGATGAAAAGTGGACATATAGTTAGAAAAAATTAAGTGGCCCTCAAAGGTTCCTCCAAAAATGACATAGGGATTTCAGTAGGAAATGTCAAAAGGAAACACTGGAAACATTTTTGATTTATACAACTATAAATTGCCAGCTAGAAGGAAGCTAAATTGTATGGTTCCTGTACTCATAACTTCAAAAATCCATCATTTCATTCTGTGGTTCAGTCACCACCATCATGTTCCACACTAGTAAATAGTGAGTAAATAGTGCTATGATCCAAACAAAAAACAAACAAAACTCATGTGGTGGTCAATTTTCCAATAATGAGCTTTGTTGTATTTAGCTAGGACTGGTCTTTAAATGACAGAGTTATATGTCACCATTAAACCTATACTCAAAATCTTTTCATCTGGGTAGGACCTGATATACTTTCTCCATCAGCAATTCTGCTTGGCTTTGATTCCATGGAACAATATGGTACCCTTACACTCTCCTAGGGAAAGATAATCACTTGAAATATCATCACTTAACACTTTCTCAATTCTTTTGCCTTCCTTTTTAGAGAGCTCATAACCTTCCAGGTATCTTTATTTTCAATCAGTAGCTCTGCTTAGCTTTGACTTCACAGAACACCCCCTGTGTCAGGTATCCCCATGTGGTATCCCTGCTTTCAGCTTTCTTTTGTGTGTTGTCCTCTCCCATTAGATTGTAAGCTCCTTGTGGGCAGGGACTGTCTCTTTTTCTTATTTGTATCCCTAAAAATTAACCCAGTGCCTAGCACATAGTAGGCACTTAAATGTTGATTGACTTGACACAGCCCCTGAGAGCCCAGCATCACTTCTATGACAGAATGAGGCTTTGTACTTAAGCTAGCAGGGTAACATACACATTAATAAGGATAGAGAGATAAACCAGACCTGTGTTTTCATCTATATAAGGAGCTCTTTCCTGGTGAGGAATTTCCTTTCTCAACATAGATCTGCACCTTGTCTGCAACCTCTAGTTTCAGGAAGCTGCCTAGAGAAATGCCTGATGTCACATAGACACTATGTGTCAGAGGTGGTACCTGACCCAAGCCTTAGTGGTTCTAAGACCACCTCTCTATCCACTGTACCTCATCACCTTGACATAATGAAAACAAATCCACAAAGAATTCAGAAAGACAAAAATATTTTTAATTATTGCCATTCCAATAAGCAAAATGTCACATTAAATAACATCTTTGTGAAAAGTATGTATCAAGATTTATTTCTTTTCTTCTACAAATCCACAGCACTTACTGTAAGACTGATCACAGAAAACAACTCTTATAATTTCAATAACATCTTTACAAAGTCAGAAAACATCCTTTGGGCCCACCAGATGGTTTGGGGCCATTGTTTTCCATTCTCACAGCTGTCAATATAATATTCCTCAAAGTGGGTGGTCCTGATAATGAAAGCTGATTTGCTGTTTATTTCTCCTAAATCATTGCACCATAAAATATAGAAGAAAATCTATCTCCCAAATGCATTCGTTGACTTGGGAAGCATGCCTGAAAGATAGAGTGGACAAGCCATTACTGGCTGAAATATTAACTAGGTCCTATGAGGGTGAGAGAAGATGACTCAGAGGGAAAAAGGGGAAAAGTTCTTAGGAGTAGGAGAATTTTATAAGAGGCACTTTAGTGGTGGTTCAATGTGAAGGTAGGGTGGTGCATTAGATAGAGTGCAAGGCTTGAAATCAGAAAGACTCAACTCCCTGAGTTCAGATCTGACCTCTGACATTTACTAGCTAAGTGATTCTGGTCAAGTCACTTAAGCCTGTTTGCCTCAGTTTCCTCATCTATAAAATGAGCTAGAGAAGGAAATGGCAAGCTACTCCAGGATCTTTGCCAAGAAAACCTCAAATGGGGTCACAAAGAGTCAGACACAACTGAAAGACTAATAACAATAACAACATGCCTTGGCAGTGTCTACCTCAAAAATACCTGTGTACTAGAGCAGAGCTGGCCCTGGTCAAAATTTAGAAACGGGCAATCTCAGTTTTGGGCTTTTTTCCTTATTTATGGAGCCTCTCACTTGATCTGTCTTCAGTCAGCTAGTTGCCACTCCTTATAAAATCATTTCCCAAAAGCAAAATTTCAAATCAATCACATATATATTAATCTGAATCAAAGTATATATTACTTTTTTCAAGGAGAGTTTCAGTTTAAGACTCCTTTATAATGATAGAATTGAAAACTTTCTCCCCAACTAGAAATCAATGTGATTTCAAGCCAATGAGAGAGATGTTAGAGGGAAGGTGAAAGCAAGAGTCCTTGTGCTAGTCATTGAAATCATACCACTTGGGAGACCGACGTTGTGGATTGAGTCCTGGTCTTAGAGTTAGGAAGAATTAGATTTGAATCCTGCCTTCTAGGATTTGGGAAAATTAAAACACTAATACACTATTGATGAAACTGTATACTGATGCAACCATTCTGGATAGCAAATTGGAATTATGGCTAAAGGTCTATAAAACCATTCATACCGTTTGAACAAGCAATACAACTACTAGGTCTGTATACCAAAAGATTAAAAAAAAAGAAGGGCATATATGTACAAAAATATTTATAGCAGTTATTTTAGTGGTGGCAAAGAAGAGGAAATTGATGGGATGTCCATCAATTATGGAATGGCTGAACAAGTTGAGGTATAAGATTGTAATGGGATATTATTGTGCTTTAAGAAATGATAAGAAGGGGGGTGGCTAGGTGACACAGTGAATACAGCACTGGCCCTGGAATCAGGAGGACCTGGGTTCAAGTTCAGTCTCAGACACTTAACACAAACACACACACACACACACACACACACACAAACTAGCCATGGGACCTTGGGACAGTCGCTTAACCCAAATTGCCCTCCAAAAAAAAAGCAAAAAAAAAAAAAAGAAATGATAATCAGGATGCTCTCAGAAAAACATGGAAAGAGTTACATGAACTGATGCAAAGTTGAATGAGCAGAGGCAAAAGAACATTTTACACCGTAATAGCAATATTGCACGATGATCTACTTTGAACAACTTAAGTATTCTCAACAATACAATGATCCAGCACAATTGTGTGGGACTTATGATGAAAGGGGTTGTCCAGAGAAAGAACTGATAGAGCCTGAATACAGATCAAAAATACTTTATCTTTACTTTTTTTATTTTTCCTGGGACTTTTTGCCTGTGTTCTCTTTCACAGAATGACTTACATGGAAATGTGTTTTGCATGACTGCATGTCTAACATATGTCAAAATGCTTGCCTTCTCAATGAGGGGGAAGAGGAGAGAGGGGGAGAGAATTTGGGATTCAAAATTTAGAAAAAATAGGAATGTTAAAATTGTCATTATATATAATTGGGAGAAAATAAAATACTAAATAAAATTGACTAAAAATTTCCACTTTTCAGATTTGTGACCATGGGAAAATCATTTTGTCTCTCTGAACCTCAATTCCCACATCTGGAAAATGGGTCTAATATCTACCTCACTCTGGATAGGAGCAGAGTTCTTACTCAAATGCAGGTCTTTCCCTTGCATCATTTGCATTTACTGACTTTCCCCTCATTTCCAGTATTTATTTATTTACTTAATGTTTAACTGAAGAAAGTATACAATCTACTTCAAAATTTGGGCACAGATACTGGAATTTTAACTTAGTATTAAGTTATGATCCAACTTTAGCTACAATGATATAGACAGAAGATGCTCACTACTAACAGTTTTGTTGTAAAAAGGTAGACACTGTACCTTACTTACGTGTAATCTGGATCAGATTTCTGTGTTACATTTGATATCAATAAAAATGTTAGAATTGGAGTGGAGTCAAGATGGCAAAGTACAAACAGGACTTCCCCAGAGCTCCAGCTTCCAAGTCCCCAATTCATGTAAAAGGGGACTCTGAAAAAACTTTGGAGCTACACAACCCACAAAATAACACAGAGAAGCTAACCTTCCACGGAGGACAGCACAGCAGGCCGGCAGGAATCTGCCAGGACAAAACCTTGGGAGCCGAGACCAGCCCCACACCAGTCAGAGGTTTTAGCCCCAGGGTGGGCCTGACCAACCACCAGCTGAAGGGACTCCAGATCAACAGCAGCTGTGGGGGTTTCCAGAATTATCAACACATAGATGCTAAGGACAAAGTGAGAGGTCAATGCAGTGTGGACTTTGGGATCCAGTAGTTGGGAGTGGTGTTGGCTTTTGCTCCTGGGGCAAGAAGTCGCTGAGGGATGTGGTGCAGCCGCCCCCACGTGGCAGCTTCAGCTCCTGGCCTGCAGAGTGTAGGGGGACCAAGCAACCAGTCTGAGGGGTAATCACTCTTGCTTTAACCTGCTTGGATCTGGATTGCAGTCTAGGATAGAGGCCCTGGGGTGTGTGACCAGTTTGCCAGAGAGTGTGGAGGCTTCAGAGAGGGCACCCAAGTAATACCTCCAGCAGCTGAGAAAACCCCAGAATCTGGGATTAAGCTCCCCTGTCTGGTGGCAGAGTCCTACTGTGGCAAAAAGCCCAGGGGTCAAAAGTGACTGAGTGGTGACAATGAGCAGGCAGAGGAAACAAAATAAACAGAGTACCCCAACTTTACATGCCTCTTTTGGGGATGAAAAGGAGCAAAGCATGGAACAGGAGGAAGAGAGTGAAGTCAGAACTCCAGCCCCAAAAGCTTCAAAGGAAAATATGAGCTGGTTACGGGCCATAGAGGACCTTAAGAAGCAGATAAGAGAAGTGGAGGAAAAATGGGGAAGAGAAATGAGAACGATGCAAGAAAATTATGATGAGTCAACAGCATGACTGAGGAAAATAATACCTTAAAAATAGACTAACTTAAATGGCAAAAGAGGCTCAAAAAGGCAATGAGGAGAAGAATGCCTTAAAAAGCCAAATTTGGCAGATGGAAAAAGAATTTCAAAAGCTCACTGAGGAGAACCATTGCTTCAGAATTAGATTGGAGCAAATGTAAACTAGTGACTTTGTGAGAAATCAAGATGCTGTTAAACAGATCCAAACAAATCAAAGAATAGAAGGTAATGTGAAATACTTCATTGGAGAAACCACTGACCTGGAAAATAAATCCAGGAGAGATAATTGAAAAATTATTGGACTACCTGAAAGCCATGATCAAAGAAAGAACCCAGAAGTCATCCTCCAAGAAATTCTCAAGGAAAATTGCCCTGATGTTTTAGAACCAGAGGGCAAAATAGAGGTTGAAAGAATCCACCAATCACCTCCTGAAAAAGATCCCCAAAAGAAAATTCTAGAAATATTATAACCAGGTTCCAAAATTCCCAGATCAAGGAAAGAATATTACAAGCAGCCAGGAAGAAACAATTTGAATATAGTTGAAACACAATCAGGATAACTCAGTATCTGGCAGCTTCTACACCGAGGGATCGAAGGGCTTGGAATATGATATTCTGGAGGGCAAAGGAGCTGGGATTAAAACCAAGAATGACCTACCCAGCAAAACTGAGTATCATGTTTCAGGGCAAAATATGATCATTCAGTGGAATAGAGGACTTTCAAACATTCTTGCTGAAAAAAAAAACCAGAGTTGAATAGAAAACTTGACATAAAGATACAAGAAGCAAGAGATAAATCACTTATCAAAGTTGAATTATTAACATTCCTACATGGAAAAACAAGAATTGTGATTGATGAAATTTTTCTCAGTATGAAAATAGTTGAAGGGAATATACACACACACATTATATATATATATATATATGTATATATATATATGTCTCTCTATATATGTCCATATCGGAGGGTATATGGGCATATGAATACATATGTATATGTGTGTGTATATATGTATACAGGTATACATAGATAGAGGTCACAGGACCAATTTAATAGAAAGGGATGATACGTAAAAGGTGAAATCAAGAGGGTAGAGAGGAATATAATGAGAGGAGATTGTGAGACAGAATGGGGTTAACTATCTCATATAGAAGAGGCAAGGGAAAATGGTTACAATGGAGGGGAAGAATAGGAAGGCAAAAGGGAATGGGTCAATCTTATTCTCATTGAATTTGGCTCGGGGAGGGAATGAAATACACACTAAATAGGGTATCTCACCCTACAGGAGACTATGGGGGGAAGGGGATGAGAAAGGGGGATGATGGAAGGGAGGAGAGGGAGGGGGGGAGGGAAGTTGGAAGCACCTGCTTTTCAAAAGGGACGGGATAAAAGTAGGGAATAGAACAAGAGGGAGGTGGGACAGGAGGGAGGGAAATATAGTCAATCTTTTATCTACTATGTTATTGTTTTGCATTAGCTACACATATATAACCTATAATGAAGTGCTTATCTTCCCAGTAAGGGTGGGTGACAAGGGAGGAAGGGAATGGATCTGGAATTCAATGTTTTAAAATCAAATGTTAAAATTATATATATATATATATATATATATATATATTTACTATTATTAATACTATTTTACATGTAATTGGGAAATAAGATATTCAGGCACTGGTGCATAGAGAGATCCACCATGCCCTACAGGAAAAGTCGAGAGGGGTATGGGAGAAGATATGGGAGAGAGCAGATTGGAGAAGGGGATATCCTGTGGGACTGTTGTTTTGGGGTGGTGGGTAGAGGAAAAACAGGGGAAAAAATTTGTAACTCAAAATCTTGTGGAAATAAATGATGTAAACCAGAAGTTAATAAAACATTTGGGAAAAAAAATTAGAATTGAAAGACAAATAAATACAGTCCTGTTATTAATTGTGCCACGCTGGGCAAGTCACTTCAAGTGAAAATGTTGGGGTTAGATCACCTTCAACATACTTTCGAACTCTAAAATTCTGTAACTGTTCAGTTTGATCACTTATTCTACCTATGAAATTAGACCAATCCCATAGTTGGGTAAACTTTAGGAATTTTCAGTTTTAGTAATGTGTTTTCATACTGCCATAATAATCTTCATCCCTATACCTGCCCCAAATGAACAATGACAACAAAAAATCTAAGCAAAATCTTTCATCCAATATCATTCACTGACATAGAAGGTCACAGCCTGAACCTGTAGTCTTGGATATGTATTATATGTAAGTGCTTATCATTATGCAAAATTAAATCACTTGGAACATACAAAGACCTATTCACATATGAAAAACCAAGACAGCTATTGGCTCAGTCACGAGGTTCCTTCTAATACTTTTTACATTGAGACCTAAGGCAGCAGGAGACTGTATATTTTCCTTGAATAAGGCAAATGCCCCTTTAAAATAAAATGCTAAAAGCTGAGGTTTCAAGGTACTTGGCGCTACAGTTCCCAAAACAATGAGAAATTACATCTCCATCAAACACACCACACGAGCCTGAAAGCTCATAAATCATCAGCCAGAAACCAAAGTGCCATTTCACACCTGGAATAGATCCTCCCCCTTCCCCCATCATGAAATGACAGCTGCATTACATTTTTCTTAGGTACACAACCATATTTTTTAACAGTTCACTTGAGAAAAGCCATCATGGAGAGAGCACTCAGACACTAACTGTGTCCTGGAATTGGCTCGCTTTTCTCATATACCTCATTTACCAAATTCTTTGACTATATCCATTTACTTTTCCTGGAATAATGATGTTAAAACACTTTTAAAACAACACCCATTCCTACACTTGTCAAAGTATAGTGTTAGGAATTGACGTAAGAAAAAAAAGAAAATATGACTCCTTGGCATAGCACTCCCTTTGATGGTGACACAATTACAGCCTTCTTCCCAAGTGAACAAGATACCCTCAGATTTACTACTTCTGGTTATGTTTGTGGTACTATGAGTATATCTAGCTAACAGTATTAGGCAAATCTTTTTTCATCTAAGTATATATTCACTCAATCATTCAATTTATTTCCCTTAATTTTCCTCTAAAATAAATTCTGCTTACAAACTCAAGATTCCAACATGCACTCTAGGTTTTTTTTTCCATAGTGTACTGACCTCGGCCTACATTTTCATAGACTCAATTAAGCAAAGGTTAATCTCAGAGGCTGTCTTCTAGTCTAGGAAGAAACAGAGCACACATGTATTAGGCACCTACTATGGGGTATATGAAGTGTTCCAGGAGGACTAGGTAGCCCCTCTGGTAGGAGGTTTACTGAGCCCTTTTCAGAGCTGCTCATCCAACTTTGGTATCCACCTGTCACCCAGCTCTCGCCTGTGGTTCCAAGATGCTATAGCACATACAGCAGTCGCACCCTGGTAAACTCCTTGGCAGATGGGATAAACCAAGTAGAGGACAAGTGTTGGGCTTCAAGTCTGTTGTGAGTGAGGGGGATGTCTACCCCAAGTATGTAAAGACTTTCCCCAGTGGGAATGAGCAGATGAGACCAATTTGTTCCAACATCCATAAAGGGGACTGAAGCAGGCACTGCGGATGGCTTAGAGTTTGGTCGGACCTCAAAGATGCATTGTATGCAGTGCATTCTGGGCCATCAGGATGACTTCTGTCTTGCCACTGGACTTTGATGACTCTGGAAGACAGTGAAGCTGACAACTTTGTGCAACTCTGCCTAATTTAAATCCAATTCACTCATGAGTCAAGACATCATCCTCTTCAAAAACAAAGGGCAAGCAACAACTATGTGAATTTCATCCTCATCACAACCCTGAAGGGCAGGTATTATCATATCCCCATTTTACAGGTGAGGACACTGAGGCAGGCAGGTTTGATGACTTGTCCAGGGTCACACAGCGAGAAAGTCTTTGAGGCTGGATTTTAACCTGGGTCTTTCTGACTCCAGGCCCAGTACTCTGTGCACTATTGTACCACCTAGCTGCTGCTAGAGTCTAGTAACAACTGCATTCTGTAGGAAGCAGAGTTGTAGGGTCTCTTCTGCAAAGTCCTTTATGCAGTAGTCCACAAACAATGCACTAGACTAAATTCTAAAGGAGAAATCTAAAAAAAAAAAGGCACAGTGAATCATTAGTCCAGCCCAGCCCATCTCAGCACAGGGAGACAGATAGGGAGGTCTCTCAACACTGGAGACTGGGAGTATGGTAGCTCTCCAGTGCCCAAGTAAAGGATATGCACCAGAACAAGAGGAGGGGTCAGACACATACCAGGACACCACCATACCCATACTGGGACAGCACAGCAGTGATGGGTGCCAACTGGCAACTTTGTCACCCACTACCCAGTTCTGGGTAACAGATCTAGGGTGGGCAGAGAAAGGAGAGTGGCATTTTCAGGTAGGGAGACCATAAGCATATATCTAGAGAAAAGGATGTTCAAAACTCAGTAGGAACACTGGTTTAGCTCAGACGCCAAGCTCAGAGCAAGGTCTCATCACTAGCATCTACCCCACCCTGGAGAGGAATAACCAAGGCTGGCACCCCAGATCAAAAGAGAGCTTTATTTCTGCCAGTCTGAACCACTCTGGATCAACAGAGCTTTCCAGCTGGCTGATCAGGGCAGAGCCCAGCAGCAGTATACTCCTTCCCAGACCCAAACCTCAGGCAAAATCTCGCCTGTGGATCTGTGGACAGCAATCAGACTTCTCCCTGGATCGGACCATGTTGGGAACACTGACAACAAGGGGATAGGACAGTTAACACTTGAACCTTACTCTTATATGAAATCTGATACAAGGAAAAATACACACATGGATACAGAAATACATTTCACTCTACAGGAAAATAGGAAGAAATTTAAAGAGAGGAAAAGGGGAAAATAGAAGAAGAATAAATTAAAGGATCGTTTTTGTTTACCATTTTCAGTTGTCTATGACTCTTCATGACCCCATTTGGGGTTTTCTTGGCAAAGATATTGGAGTAGTATCTTCAGTTCATTTTACAGATGAGGAAACTGAGGCAAGCAGGGTTCAGTGACTTGCCCAGGGTTACAAAGCTAGTAAGTGTCTAGCCTGAAATAGAACTCAGGTCTTATTGACTACAGGTGTGGTACTCTATCCACTATGTCACCTAGCTGCCCTAAAGAAGAAATTGGTCCTCAGAAAAACAAACTAAGGATGTACAAAAATAATTTCAGCTCTTTGTAAGGTAACAGCTAATAATTTGGGGGATGGAGGAACTAGTTATGGTACATAAATGTTATGGAATACAATTGTACTGAAAATCTTAGCAACATAATGATCAACCAAGAGACCAAAATTCCAGTGCATTAGTGATGAAACACGCTACCCTTCTCTTGATAGGGATGTGAACTCAGAATGCAAAATAACAGGTTTTTATTAAAAAAAACTGGAGAACATGGAAAATTTGTTTAATTGACTATATATGTTTATAATGGGTATTGTTTTTTCTTCTATTTTCAACGGGGAGAGAGTTGGGGGGAGTAAGAAGGCAGATCTTGACTGATTAAAAGAAATTTTTAAAATAGCTTAAAGGAAAAAAATTAAAAATAAAGTTGTTTATATTTCACCAATGTGGATACTCTCCTCCCCTGATGTGGGTCATAATTTCTTGGTACTTTATAGACAATTTTGTTAGTGATTGTGGCTGATGTCAAATCATCACCTGATCACTAACCTTATGGTGGTAAACTTCTTTGAATTTAATTACTCTGTCCTCGAAGGACAGAAGTCATGTCCATTGCCAGTCTACTAAACTTGGCCTGGATTGCCAGAACTTTTGCTCCAGGAGTATCATCTTCAAGAACCCAGGATAACCTGAGACACAGATGATAAAGAACAATAAAAGCCTTAAGCTAGAAGGCTGAAGAGGAACAGGTTTAAGAAGATGAGGAGAGTAGATGATGGAGGAAAAAAATAAAGAAAGAAAGAACAGGAAAACAAAAGGAATAACCAGGCTGATGAAGGCACAAAGCTCCATAATCTATCCCTTTGCCAATTTAAGAAAGCAGCTCCCTGCCACTTGTTATCAAGATGAAGTGATTAAGTTATCCCTAATCATTTCAGGGTTCAGTTGTGGGTCCACTTAGCAGTTGAGCAAAGAAAGGCATGGGTTGCACACAACTTGGGTCACACCATAACCCAGGAAAGTGAAGACAGAGTCATAACAGCTAGCATTTATATAGTGCTTTTAGATTTACAAAGCTCTCTACAAATATTATCTCATTTTGAAACTGATTAAATTATTTTTTTCTCTGCAGATATATAAATGAATGCTTTCCATTTGTAACACTGAATGACCACTTCTAGGTCTACAGAGGCTGGGGTACTATGCCCACTCCCTTCTTGAAATGAGATAATATTTGTAAAGAGTTTAGCAATGTGCCTGCCATGTAAAGAGTTTTTAACGAATGTTTATCTCTTTCTTCTTTCTCCATTAAAAAGTACCCTCTGGGGGGCGGAGCCAAGATGGCAGAGTAGAAACAGGACCTCTGTGTGGCTCTGGCTCTCACCACCTCCAATGCATGTAAAAAGGGACTCTGAACAAACTTTGGAGCTACAGAACCCACAAAATGACACAGAGAAGATAACCTTCCACTGAGGACAGCCCGGCAAGGCAGCAGGAATAGCCAGCACAGTGCTCTGGGAGCCAAGCCCAGCTCCACGCCCAAGGTTTTAGCCCCAGGGAGGGCCTGACCAACCAATGGCTGGAGGGACTCCAGATCACCAGCAGCTGTGGAGGTCCAGAATTATCAACACATAGATGCTAAGGACAAAGTGAGAGGTCAGTGGGAATGGGGTCGGCTTTTGCTCCTGGGATGAGAAGCCACTGAGGGCTTCGGTGCAGCCACCGCCACTTTGCAGCTTCAGCTCCTGACCTGCAGACTGTGGGGGGACCAAGCAACCAGTCTGAGGGGTAATTGTTCTTGCTTTAACCTGCTTGGATCTGGATTGCAGTCTAGGGTGGAGGTCCTGGGGTGTGTGACCAGTTTGCCAGAGCATGTGGAGGCTTCAGAGAGGGCACCCAACTGAAAACTCTGGCAGCTGAGAAAACCCCAGCATGTGTGACTAAGCTCCCCTGTCTGGTAGCAGAGTCCTACTGTGACAAAAGCCCAAAAGTCAAGTAATTGAGTGGCAACATGACCAGGCAAAGGAAGCTAAGCAAATAGAAGAATCCAACATTAGACAGCTATTTTGGGGACCAAATGGATCAAAGCATGGAACAGGAGGAAAACAGTGAAGTCAGAACTCCTGCACCAAAAGCTTCAAAGGAAAATACAAGCTGGTTACAGGACATAGAAGACCTTAAGAAGCAGATAAGAGAAGTGGAGGAAAAAATGGGAAGATAAATGAGAACAATGCAAGAAAATTACAAAATGAGAGTCAACAGCCTAAGGAAAATTACACCTTAAAAAACAGACTAACTCAAATGTCAAGAGGCTCAAAAAGGCAATGAGGAGAAGAATGCCTTAAAAAGCCAAATTTGGCAGATGGAAAAAGAATTTCAAAAGCTCACTGAGGAGAACCATTCCTTCAGAATTAGATTGGAGCAAATGGAAGCTAATGACTTTATCAGAAATCAAGATGCTGTTAAACAGATCCAAACAAATGAAAGAATAGAAGGTAATGTGAAATAATTCATTAGAGAAACCACTGACCTGGAAAATAGATCCAGGAGAGATAATTGAAAAATTATTGGACTACCTGAAAGCCATGATCAAAGAAAGAACCTAGCAATCATCTTCCAAGAAATTCTCAAGGAAAACTGCCCTGATGTTTTAGAACCAGAGGGCAAAATAGAGGTTGAAACAATCCACTGATCACCTCCTGAAAAAGATCCCCAAAAGAAAATCCTAGGAATATTATAGCCAGGTTCTGAAATTTCCAGATGAAGGAGAGAATATTACAAGCAGCCAGGAAGAAACAATTTGAATATTGTGGAAACACAATCAGGATAACTCAGGATCTGGCAGCTTCTACACTGAGGGATTGAAGGACTTGGAATATAATATTCCAGAGGGCAAAGGAGCTGGGATTAAAACCAAGAATCACCTACCTAGCAAAACTGAGTATTATATTTCAGGGGAAAATATGGTCATTCAGTGGAATAGAGGACTTTCAAGCATTCTTGATGAAAAAACCAGAGTTGGATAGAAAATTTGACATTCAGATGCAAGAAGCAAGAGAAGCATGAGAAGGTAAACAGGAAAAATAAACCATAAGGAACTTATCAAAGTTGAACTATTAACATTTATGCATGGAAAAATGATAATTATAACTAATGAAACTTTTCTCAGTATGAAAATAGTTGAAGGGAATAGAAATATATATATATGTATATATATATATATATGTGTGTGTGTGTCTATATCGGAAGGTATATGGGTGTATGAATACATATGTGAATGTGTATTTATGTATACAGGTATACACTTGCTTATTCAATATGGAATTTAGCAAGGAACATCAGTGTATATGGGATTATATCATAGAGATGAGTATTTCCAATTCCTTAAATATCTCTTCCCTTTGAGATCCCTTCCTCCCTTTCTTTGCACAACTACCATTATTGTCTAGGAAAAAAAAAATCCACATTGAGAGAGTAGGGGAGGAGGAAGGGAAGATTCCTCATAGTTTTCCAGGTGCACAATCCTACTGGAAACAGTCCAAATCATCCATTTTGCATATGCAACTATTTCCTCACCTAAGAAACTCTAGAGCAGGGCACAGAACCATATCAATGAAGAGAATTTAGAGGATGCCAACAATATATATCAGGGAGAGCTGCCTTTCCTGACTGATTCAAGGCTCTCAGTGGTGGCACACCAGGTCTCTGTACCTGGTTCATTTCTTTGTCTATACATCCTGTCCTCACTGAGGACAAGATGATGTTCACATTCGTGCTTTCTGTAACGAAATGATTCATTAAGGAAATCGCTAGTGCAAATAAGATCTCAGAAGCCATATTTAATTTACTTGCAGAATTCATTCTTTTTGAGCATTTTCATAGTATATATTTCCATAAAAACAAATAGCAATGTGGTAGAGTAGTAGTGATGGAACAGCTAGGTGGCAGTGGATAGAACACCAGGTCTAGAGTCAGGAAGACCTGAGTTCAAATCCAGCCTCAGACACTTACTAGCTGTGTGACCCTGGGCAAATCACTTAACCTCTGTTTGTCTTAATCTACTGGAGAAGAAAATGGCAAACTACTCCAGTATCTTTGCCAAGAAAACATGATAATGACATCGTGAACAGTCAGACATGACTGAATCAATGAATAACAACCTTGTAGAAGCAACACTGGGACTGGAAGTCAGAGGACCTGAATTCAAAACTCTGTTTCACTACTTAATTACCCACACAAAGATGGGTATATCTCTCAAATTTTCTGGGTCTCACTTTCATCTGTGCAATGAGGGTTTTATACTAAATGATCTCTAAGGAACATTACAGCTATAAATTCTATTACTGTATGACCAGAATCTACTGGTAATTGTTTAATGACCAGTTCTTTCTCTAAAAAAATTATATATCATATATTTTTTTAAAGTTTAACCTTCATTCTTAACACTTTTTCCATCACTTTCTTAGGTCTGGACAATCAACAAAACAATAAATCAAGCCCTGATCTGTAGCTTTTGCTGATTTCTGAGTTATTAATGCTCATACTAAAAATTTAACAATTGACTCTTAGTTCTGGCACAACACTACCTATAACCCTCCCAAACCTGGCATACTTATTACAAATTAGTTCATTAAAGCATACCCAAGAGGACTTCTCTGTCACAAGGCTTTATTAACATTTAGTTCTTTTGTTATATTTGATGTGCTCAAAAATTGTGATATTGTCTCCAAATGTCCTCTAATTCAAACTTTTCACTATCTAGCCTGACAATTAGTCTTAATTAGTAAGGGTCACCATTCATAAAGAACAGGAAAGACAAATCCAGCTAATGAGAAACATAGCATAACTCTAGGAACAACAACAAAAAAATGAGATTAAAAAGACCATATTAATTGCAAGCAAAGGCAGCCGCCCCTAGATGGGGGGAGGGGAAAGAATCTAAGCTCTTTGAGAGCAGGAAATGTTTCATTCTTGCTCTTTGAATCCCTAGCTCTTAGCAGAGCCCTGGCAGAAAGTAGGTGCTTACAAATGGCAGTTGACTGATTTTTTTAGCATTTCTTTTTTTTTTTAATTAATTTGTTTGTTTATTTTTAGTTTACAAGATTCAATTTGGCTGTTGATTGATTGATCCAAGTCACCATCAGGAAACCAACTTAGCTTTTGTCCCTAGACCTGATTAAAAACATTAAAAACTTACTAAGAGGGCAGTGTAGCAGCAAGCACCCCAAGTATCCTCAGGGTGGCTGCCCACACAGGTTCTTGGATCTGCTTTGTTAAAGGAAAGCAACTCAAAATGGGTTAACAAGCTTACTTTAATCAGTCAAACATATATTGTTTACCTCGTTCAGGGGGAAATGGTCAGCACCCCGAACTTCAAAGTATACAGGCAGAAGTATCAAGACAGAAACAGAACAAGTAGACAGCTTTCCAAACTGTCCAACCATTACATCCATACCAAATCAACATCTGGGTTTCAACATCTGGGCTTTTCAAAGCCGGGGGGGGCTCTGGACAATGGCTTCCCAAAATCCATATCAAATCACAGAAAACTTCTCAAAGTGAGCCCCAAAACAAAGCTACACATCAGGGCTTATATAGCCTTATCCTGGCTCAGAGAATGTAACAACCTTATTGACTCACTGGCCAATCAAGAAGTATCTACTGAAAAACAAGCCTCCCACCCCAGGCTCCAGGTGCACTTTAGCCTAGGGGCAGGGAAGATCTTAAAAATTTACATTCCCATTACAGGCTGCTAGGTGGCAGAGTGAACAGAGCACTGGCCCTGAAGTTAGGAGGACTTGAGTTCAAATCTGGCCTCAGACACTTAACACTTACAAGCCGTGTGACCTTAGGCAAGTCACTTAACCCCAATTGTTCTCCCCCCCCCAAAAAAGCAAAAAAAAAATTTAAATTAAAATAAAAACATACTAAGGTAGAAATGATGAAGAAATAGACAGGAAATTTTGCAGGGGTTAAGTGATGGACATGTAGTTAAGTAAACTTGGGTTCAAATCCTTCCTGAGATGCTTATTATCTATGTTACCTTGGGCAGACCATTTTAACTTCACTAACTGTAGCACCAATACAATATTCACAGAACCTACAGTGATTATGAATATGCCAGCACAGTTCTGAATTGCAAACTATAACAGACTCTTCACATATAAGACAGAAGCAAAACATTTATTCAGACACCAGAAAACCAAATCACAAAACCAGAAAGCCAAACCCAACACCAGGAAGTCAAATCCATCATAGCAACAAAGAAGTTAATACACCATAATACAGCAGGAAGTCACACCATCCTTTAGCCTTCCCACAAACACTTACAAGTCTGGCTGTCTGCTTGCGTGCATATTCTCTCCTGCCTGCATCTAATTGCTGTGACTCCCAGCTTCCTATGGACTCTGCTCTACCCTTCAACAAGCTCCTCCCACCACAGACTCCATGTGATTATATTCAGTCTATTAGCGGTCATGGAAGATCTTCAAATTCCAAATACTGTTACACTAACTTTTCTTTAGTTTCTTCCTCTGTATAATGAAGACAGAAGTAACTATAACTCTTACTGCCCAAGGTGTTAGGAGGATAAAATGAACTAATAAAAATGGCTAAAGAATTAAATTATTATTAGTGATTAAATTACATTTTTTCATGCATTCAGGAACTCTCTTCAATCAGATATTCATGGATTTCAAGTGCTCATGCAAATTGGGATATAGGACCATAAAATCAGGCATGAAAAGGGCTTAACCTGGTTTCTGAAAGTCATCTAGTTATCTCTGACTACAGGCAGCTTTTACCTAAATAAGTCCAGTATTTTTTCTATACTGAAAGATTCCCTGGGAAGAAGATTCTAATAAACTCATTTTACCATTTAACAACCTTTAGCATCAAAAACTTCTTTCTCAGTTGTGAATTGAAGTCTTTTCTTTGATTTGTTCTCAAGAAAGAAAGAAGACAATTGGTGTGGTAGGTGTCTAAGGTCCTAACCCAAGCAGGCTTGTCTAGTTTTTTTATTTTCCTAAAAAGGATGAAACAGTTCCAAAGACTTAATTAGCTTCCATACAGGAAGATGTAGCTTCCTAGTGACTTAAACACCAAAAAGTCAGGACACAAAAAGTCACCTGTTCCCCTTTCAGATGTCTGGCCTATAAAAAGAATGAGTGATGATGGAAAGCTTAACCCATTTGAGTCAAAGCTGCAATACGTCCTCTCTGAATATACTTTCCTTCCTGTGGTTAAATAAATTTGCTTTTTTTTCCTTTTATTAACTTTTAAATGGACTTCAAGTATCTTCCTTCATTCTGATCTCACACTTGAGTTACCAGTTCAGTCCGAATCAAATCTGGCCTATTACATGTGACATCCTTGTCAGGATTGTTTTGTAATGGCCTTGATAAAGAGGGAAAAGGACCGCAAGGGCAGGCGAGTCCCTGAGAGTCTCCTTGCGTTGGAGCTTGTGGCAGTGGTTTCTAACATCGCTGACTGCTTATCATGATGTTTCCTTCATTGCTGCACAGAGATTAGAGAGGAAACTGTCTGTAGCTGTAAACTCTCTCTAGCAGTGAGAGTGAGAGAGAGACAGAGAAATATGATATTAACTGTCATTTGTTGAATTTGGATAATTTTTCACTGGGGAGGGGAGAGTGATAGTCATCTACAGGCCCACCAACCACAGAAGGCCTTTCCACTTCAAACCCACAAGACTATAATTTTGGAACTAAGAATTGTGGAAGGAACTTGTAGGGACTTTGATTACTGTCATATGGAACTGGTGGGGCCCCTTCATGTTGCTGCCAGTACAATTCCTTCCCAGAGAGAACTTAGAGGATCAAGGGGTAGCTATTGAGAAATGCTTGCATTTAGCAGCAAGGGTAAGGTAAAACTGCCTAGACAACCCATGAGGAAGAAAGGAGACAATCCCTCAGCAGAAGCTTCCAAAGAATCAAAGATTTGGTACTCCCCTCCCCTCATCATGAGGCTATCATTGTGGAAGAGTTCCTAGTTGGTGGGCAAGGAAACACTAAGTGGGGAGATGGTACAGAGAGATTCTCTGTATTGCCCTTGGCACTGGGACAAGCTGCATGTAAAAAGGCATCAATCTCTTAGCTAACTTATTATAGACAGCTGTGTCCTGTGGTGACAATAAGTGATCATTTGGGAAGTATCACCATTTGAGATATGATGGTGGTAAAGTGGTAAAGATGCCACTTTACATATGGCAACCCTCTAGATACTGCAAAAATTTGACATTCCCCACCACATAGACTGGATGGTTAAGAGCAAAGAGTTTATCTTTCCAAATGGATGGAGGTGAAGCTTCAGATTTCCTGGTCATTTTCCTCAATATTCATTCACTACTTCAGGGTGTTATTATATCACATTTTCTTTTCTGATTGTTTACATTCTCTATGGTTTGGTTTTCCTTTTCCAGTCAAGCCTATGCCAGGTTTTTGGAATCCCGGATGTTAGGGCTGTCTGGTAAAAATCCTAAAGTCATTTAACTGGTGGAAGGTCCCCAGAAGATTTTTAGGATCATGCCATGAAGGGGTTAATGTGAGAGCATCAATACCCAAACTGGGTAATGTAGTTTTCCTTAAAAGTTAAAAAGTTTAACAAAAAACAAATATGATGAAAGTTGAGAAAAACAATGTTACAAATTAGCCGTTATCAAAACCTTCTTGCATTGGCTAAAAAATAGAGGACTGGGGCAGCTAGGTGGAGCAGCGAATAGAACACAGGCCCTGGAGTCAGGAGGACCTGAATTCAAATCCGACCTAAGACACTTAACACTTACTAGTTGTGTGACCTTGGGCAAGTCATTTAACCCCAATTGCCCTGCCTTCACCCCTCCAAAAAGACCAAAAAGAAAAATAGAGAGGGATTAAATTAGACAAGGGAAAACGGAAACACTGGAATTTGATCACTGGAATTGAACACCCAGTGTCAATAATAAAAAAAAAAAATTATTTAGGAAAACTTTTTATCTGATAGCAATTGCTGGGAAAGATAGAAAATAATAGGACACAAATTAGGCTTAAACCAAACATATTCCACAATATTATTCTAAATGGCTATGTAACCCTAATATTAAAAATCACACTGCAAAAAATCTGAAGAGAAGCAGACCACATGTGTATATATATACACATATATATATGGGGGTCTGTCATATATGTGTATATATACATATTAATTTGGAAAGAAATAGAAGGCCTAGTATTGTAGTAAATGTTTGAGCTGGCAGAATTATAATGGGAGGATAACTCAGTTATCTATCAAAGGTAAATAGAATAGTAGATAAAGACATAAACTTTGAATCTGGAAGACCTGAATTTCAGTCTTGTCTCTGATACTTATTAGTTTTTTCACCTTGGGCAAGTCATTTAACTTCATTATGCCTCAGTTTCTTCATTTGTAAAATAATGGGATTGGATTCAAACACTTATAAGGATGTTCTAAATCTCTGCCTCTATAATTCTTTTTCATCCACCATCAAACTCCCCTTCTTAACAGTAGGTTAGAGATTGAAATATAACTGCCCATTTTTTTTAGCCTACAATCTAAGGTCTTGACAAAAATATTAAATTGTCCAGGATACAGGATTGGTTCATTTATTTCCCAGCATGATAAGAATTTCTTTTTTTTTCCAGGTAAATGTGTCAGAGCACTATACACCCCAGAGACGAGTATTAATGAACTACTAGAGAACAGCAGATATGACAAATCTCCATTGTTCAGTTCATTGTTCCTTCCCAGGGGAGCTTTGTTCCCTAAGTTCCTTGACTCTAGCCCTTGGCATTCTCTCAGCTTCCTAGGCTGAGTGGCTTTTTAAGCCCCATAAATCCATGGTTCCTATCAGCTAATTGGGTTTGTCAGTCCCTGTTGAAAAGGAATGAATGAATCAGATCTATGCTCCCTTAACAGCAGTGTTATTTCCGCTCACCCCCACCCCCACACCACACCAACTCGCATAAAACTTTTTCCTAACACTCTAAAACAAAGGAGTAAGGAATAAATGCTGAATACAAAGGAAAAAATAGAGAAGAAATGCTATGAATTCTTGTCCAAAATTCTAAATTTATGATCCTACTCTAGGCTTCTCTCTACCCAAGACAAAATAACAGGACTCCACTCCTTTATACAGATTTCTACCAACACATCCAGCTGCCAGGAACAATTTGTGCACTAGTTTTAAATCAGCAGATCTATGTCTACATGTTGATAGATGGAAGCTACAGAAATCATTTATGCCCAATAGAATGTAAGCTCCTTAAGTGGAAGGACTTTGTTTTGGTTTGACTTTTTGTCTACATATCTCCAACTGGTAGGACATGGTAGGTTTTTAATAATACTTATTGAATCAATTCAAAGAGAGAATTTTTTTGAAAAGTAATAAATATTACTTATTATTATTGTTATGTTTCTTAAAGTAAGAAATAGCTTCCTAAGAATTTGAAGCATTCAGGAGCCAAATGGGTTGCCTCAGGGAAGAGGAGATCTTAAAGCATAGGATCACTTGTCCTTATGGTATGTGGCTTGCACTTTCCTTCTCCAGCTCATTTTACAGATGAGGAAACTGAGGCAAACTGGGTTAAATGACTTGCCCAGGGTCACACAGCTAGTAAGGATCTGAGGCCAGATTTAAACTCAGGAAGAGGAGTCTTCCTGACTTTAGGCCTGGCACTCTTGTGCCAAGTAGCTGCCCCTTACATCTCACAGTATGGCTTGGACTAGAAAGCTGTTGAGGTCCCTAACAATTCTGAAATTCAGTGTTATTTCTTATGGAGGTTTGGTTTGGTTTGGTTTTAGGACATTATCATCATTGACATTTGACTGAACATTTCAGTTCATCCTCAAGCTCCTTTCACTAATTCAGGGACAAGTTCTATTCATGAGACAAAACCTAAACTTTGCCATAAAAAGAGAGAAAAGAAAAAAAATTCAAGTAGAGCTATTTATGAAATATGTTCTGCCTTCTCTACGCCAGTGGTTCCTGACATTTGGGGTTCTGAGAATCCATTTCAACAACATGTTTTGAAATCTCAGGGTAATATTGTTGCACTTAATTAGAAGTGGTCATAATTTGATATAATCATTCTATAAACACCAAAATCTTTGTACCCATGATCATTACAGTTTCAATTCACTGCAGAAACAAACCTATGTTTCAAACATGCTCATGTTTGTTGTCACAAAGGAAAAAATATATATTTATAATATAATAGTGATTATTTGCTGCTTAAGTCACCAGTAAAAAAAAAACAACTTAATTCAAACTCTTTGGATCATTGTAGAGAACTACTAAACCTCAACCTCTGCCTAAAAGTACTAAGACTATTTTTAGAATTCCTAAGGTCGTCAACCGTACTGAGGAGAGAAGAGGTCTCCCAATCATAAAAGAACAGATACTCTTTATTTTTAAAAAGCAGGGCCCCCAAACTTGCTTGGTAAATAAGAGTATATACTAGAAGTTGAGAAAGAGAAGAAATTATATTAATTAGTAGGTCAGATCTAATTAAACTTAGCTTCATTTAACTTTATTTTTTTGTAACAGACCTGATTTCTCCAGCTTATATTTCTGAATGATTTCTAGTAATGAAACCAATGTGTCTCCTGCTACACTTACCCAGAAGAGAGGTATTGAGATTAAGAAAGGTTATATGTTTAATAAAGATTTGATTAAGGAATAAAATCTTTTCCAAAAGCAATAGTGAGCTGGAGTACAGGAGAGAGGGAAATAGGAATCTGTTGACATAAAAGCAAAAGATAGATTGTCAGTAACTGAACTATAAGGAAAATAATTCCAATAGAATGTATAAAACTGTGGACTATTTTTCCATCATTAAAGCAGTGGGATTTCTCCCTTTTATGATATTCAAGATAGAACATTTGGCAGATTCAAAATGTGGTTTGGAATGGATCCTTCACATTTTCTTATAGAGTCTAAGAATAAAAATGTATAACAATGCAGAAGCCTCTTACCATTACTTCTTTTCTTTTAATTTGTGCTTAATTTTCATCATTTTAAAAATAAAATCATTTTTCTAATTTCCTTTGGAGTACATCTCTGACTCTCTAAATGTCTGAGGTTTGCAGTCTGTGTCAGCTGACAAATCTTTTGCCAGGAATGGATAATTGTTTTGTTGTTCTCTAATAGTAAAACAGTTCCTCCACTAATTCATGGCTTCCTTGGAAGCACCTAACAATATAGCTCACAGCTATTTTCCCTAGTTCTACCTCCTTGGAGGGACATTTTGCTAACGTTGTTTATATTAAAGTGTTTGGCACATTTTCTTAAGTGAAAATCCTTATGTTAACTCATTTTGCTCCTTTTAGATGAGCGATTTTTGCTCAATATTTAAACAAAGGTATAACTTAACCATGAATTTATTTCGAAAATTCTTTTTGAACATCTCTACAAATGAGCAACAAAATTATAGATTTACATAAATTTATAGTCAGTATGATGGCATGTGATAAAGGAACATTGCCCTTGGAAATGTTGGAGCCAAGGCCAATGAGAATGCTTTTTCCAGGGTGTGTAGGATACACCAAAATGTACTTTATACAGTCTATGTACACAATCCCACAATCATCAGTGATAGGAACATCTGGCTTCCAATGTATTTTTGGAAGACACAATGGGGGTACCATTTTGAATTCTGACTAATTCAAATATAGGGTGTAAGGGTGGAGATAGGGTTTCAGATAGGGGGAGACATAAGAACAAATTCTAGTAAACCAACTATCAGAGGACTTTCATAGTTCTTAGACTGTAAAGACAATCATGGCCACCCAAAGAGTGAGGCGGATATGGAAAGTTCTCTCTGAGAATCATTGACAGGTCAGTATTTCCTCATTACTTCATCCAGAGTGGAGTAGAAAACAAAACCATCAAGATTAGCATGTGATTTGCCAGAGCCTGGCCTTTTTGGTGAATAGGGTCATGCCAGTGCTTAGCAATGTCACCTACTACTTAAATACTAGAGCTAGTTCAGAGTACAAAAAGTTCTAACTTTTGCTACTTTAATTACTATCAGGCAAGACCTTTCAAAGCTCATGTTTACAAAAAAAAATTGTCAAGTTTAAATGCATTTATTGGTATATATTGATAAAGATTTCATGTTTTGAAATCACAAATAGTAATTTGGGAAGAAAAACAAATGAAAGAAGTTTGTAAATAATTATTTGCTATCTCTTACTTGGTTTAGAGAAAAGAGAGAAAAGATAAATGTAACTGTATTTTAGCCTGAAAAAGCATTGTATTATAGAAGGAAGCATGGAAATTCACTTAAGCTGCAGAGAGAAAAAGTCAAGATTAGTCCAATTCTTACTAATGCATTAGTAGCACATTCTAATCAGAAAGACTATTGCGGGGGGAGTGGTCATAATACTAGCAACTTCCATTTATATCATATTTTAAGGTTTACAAAATATTTTCCTTACAACAACACTTTAAGGTAAGTGGCTCAAGGATCCCATTTTACAATGATGAAATTGGGTCTCAAAGAACTGAAGTACTCAGATTCTGTAATAGTCTTAATAAGAAGTAACAATAGTCATATTTATACAGGGTTATTCAACATTCACTGTGCAACCACTGTGTGCAAAGTCAGCACTGGGAGAAAAGGGAGGAAGGTTACAGAAGGAGAAGACAAAGTCCCTATTCTCAAAAAACTTCCTTTCTAGTTAGGAAGGTAGTATATACACACAAAACCACAGAATATAAACTAATGGAAAAATTACTGTTTTGGGAGTCGAAGGACCTGAGTTCAAATCCTGACTCTTCTAACTTAAGATTTGTGTGACTGGGCAATACACTTCATATCATTGAACCTCAGTTTCCTTAACTGAGGGGGTTGTGTTAACCTAAAATGTCTCCTCCCAGTCCTAAATTCTTTAAAACATATGGAATTAAAAGAAGTACTAGTTAAGGTTAGTAAGTAGTGGCGGACAGGGACCGAATTTGAGCCAGATTCCAAAGGCAATGCTTTTTTCATTCTGCTGTCCTGCTATTTTTATTCTTTTGATGGATCAGAAAGGTCTTACTCATCATAACTACTGATTACATAGGATAGTGAATAGAGTTGTGAACTTAGCATCAGAAAAAGCTTAGTTTAAATCTGGGTTCAGATGCTTGCTGGTTGTGTGCATCTATACAGGTCTGATTCTCAGTTTCTCCACCTGCAGTATAGGGATCATAACAGCACCTACTTTGTAAGGTTGTTATGAGACTTCCATGCGATTATGTAAAATGCTTTGACAACTTTAAAATGCTAAGAACTAAAAAGGAATATTGTAAACAGGAGTCTGCTACAATAGATAATGTATTAAGTCGCCATATTTTTCTTCAAAGATGTCCAAGGTCAATCTGAATACTAGCAGAATGTAAGTTCATTGAGGTCAGGAATTGTCTGTAATTTTCGTCTTTGTATCTCTAGCAACACTAGTATAGTGACTTGACATAACAGACACAATAAATGCTTATTTGGGGGACAGGTACAGAAGAGAATGAGCATGAATCAGTATCTTCTGCCTTGTACCATATGGGAATAGTGGGGTATATGAAGTAGAGTGAGGTCTGAACTCAGAATCAGAAGATTCGGTTTCAAGCCCTTGTTTTGACATTTACCAGATTTGCAATCTAGAGCAAATTCATTGAAATCTCCAGGCCTCGATTTCATTATTTGTACAATGAGTGTTGAATTAAATAATCCCAATTCCAATTCGAACATTCTATGGAGTTCTTAGAGTGCTAACATAAATATGTCAGCTAAATAATGGCTTCATTGGTTTTGGTTTTATTTTATTTGAGAGGGGAGTGATTCCCAAAATACCTCATCTAGGGCTCTGAGTTCACTCAACCTATTCTCCAACTAGCAAGTTGAGTCCTAAGAGCAAGACTACTGCTCCCCTCACATTCTGGGAGATCTTGAGGGAATATGAGTATCTTTCTATTGCTCATGAGGCCTCCATCTGGTGTGTTCCCCAATATAAATTGCCAGTTAATATTTTCCCAATGTCAACTTGACTAGCTACCTTTTCAATATAATTGACAGGCAGTTAACACTAATTAGCACAGGGATGCTAACAAAGAAAATACAGAAAGACTCAAAGTACAAAATCTTGCCCTACTGGGAGCACACTCCTTTACCATCACTTGGTCCTTGGAAAGAATGGGCTCAAATGTAACATGGTTGCTACATTTTTCCCCACCAAGTTTACTTCAGTGTGCAACATAGTTAATGGATGAGTTGGTCCCTTACTTTTAAGATGAAATGTCTTGTTGGTGAGGTGGATTCATGGCTGGGCTGGATCACAGCAGTATACTTCTAAAGGCTGTTTGGCTGCTGCAGCTAACAGTAATACACTCTACCAGGAACTCTGCTGAATTTCTAATGGTTCTTCTGACATTTCTCTTCCATCTCTAATGTCCATTTCCCTAAAATCTGGAAAGAAGAAAGACAACAGAGGCAGAAGAGAAAAGAGGTACCCCATGTTCACAGCCACATGGTGACCAGGTTGGGGATGGGCTTTCACATCTGATGCTTAGAGCATTTTTTTCTCTCTTACTGGGAAAAACCAGGGAGAGAGAGGTTTTATGTTTGTGTTTTTATATGCACTCTCAATTGTAGCTCAGTGGTCAATTACAAGCCTTTTCCTAATCGCATAAGAAGCCAGAAGTGCACATTCTCCAAGACTTGGAAGTAAAAGGATGGGCCTTCATCATTTAGTGCCAAAAGTAGGGGCTCACGCACCCTCTTGGATTTACACCAAGCAGAGCATACTGAGCATTCACCCAAGGATGGGATGCTCATTGGCCATCCTCTTCTCCCTTAACTCAACAAACTCTTGGTTGATTGAAAGTGAAATTTTTCAGACAATTTTGCTACTTGTCCTACCTATTCAACAGGAAATTAGTCGTGGTGGTTATGGCACCCAATAGGCAGAAGTACTAAGGAAAAGTCAATATCTTCATTTCTTAAAGCATATGAATAACCTTCCTTCATGCACTCTGCCTCTCTCTTTTAGTGTCCACAGTTACTCACTATCTATGGGATTAGGATTAGTGTGGAATTTTCCCAGTTACATTTAGCTCTTAAGCCCCTAGCTTTGGTAAACCTCACCTCTCCCCTTGAACTTGTTATCTTTGATTTGCTATATAACCTTGCCATAATTGAATAGCTTCCCCATAGGAACAGATAAAACATGTTCAGTTAAATAGAAAGTTATATATCTTGCATGGAGACAATACACGTAATAAAAAAAAATACATGTTAAAAATATAGCCTTCAATTGCACACCTGTGGCCTCTCAGGCCAGGCAGCTCCCAGATAGAAACAAATCTGTCCAGTCCCAAGAGTTCTAGGAAATACACAGCTCAGTCCTTTCTACCCAATACTCTTGTGTAATGGAAATGTAAATTTTTAAGATCTTCCCTGCCCCTAGGCTAAAGTGCACCTGGAGCCTGGGGTGGGAGGCTTGTTTTTCAGTAGATACTTTTTGATTGTCCAGTGGGTCCAGAAGGTTTGTTACATTCTCTGAGCCAGGAGAAGGTTACATAAACCCTGATTTGAGGCTTTGTTTTGGGGCTCACTTTGAGAAGTGTTCTGTGATTTGATCAGATGAGGCTCTGGGAAACCATTGTTGAGAGCCCCCTGGCTTTGAAAAACCCAGATGTTGACTGGGTATGGATGTAATGGTTGGACAGTTTGGAAAGCTGTCTACTTGATCTGTTTCTCTGTCTTGATAATTCTGTCTGTATATTCTGAAGTTCGGGGTGCTGACCTTATTCCCCTGAACTAGGTAAACAATATATATTTGACTGATTAAAGTAAGTTTGTTAACCCATTTTGAGTTGCTTTCCTTTATCAAAGCAGATCCAAGAACCTGTGTTGGCAGCCACCCTGGGGACACTGGGGTGCTTGCTGCTACATCTTGCTAGAGGAAAAAAAAAGTATGCACAATACTCCAGTGCTGCAACCAATTATGGCACTCTTTTGGACTGGACTACATCATGCTGTTATGGGAATGGGAATCTGAAGATCTTCCCTGCCCCTAGGCCTCTTTATAGGCTTAGGTGACTCTGAGAACCTTCCCCAATTTGAGAATATGCTCTGCCCTCTAAGGGGCTGAATGTGATCACCTGTAGCCTGTGGTGGGAGGCTTCTTCTTCAGGAACATTCACACCTTGTTGCTTTGTGATTGGGCAGGGGGTCATGAGGGTTGTGATGGTCTCTGACCCTGGAGAAGGCTATATATACCCTGATGTGAAATTTTTCTGTGGGGCTCACTTTGGGAAGAGTTGTGTGATTTGGGCAGACAAGACTCTGGGCAGCCATTGGGCTCCCTGGCTTTGAAAATCCGGATGTTGATGCTTCCCTCTCTGGTAACTAACTAGGTATGGATGTAATGGTCAGACAGTGGGAAGCCCTGTCTGCTGTTCTGTTTCTCTGTCTGCTTGTAACTTCTGTTTGTATTCTGTTTGTATATGTTTGATTAAAGTAAGATTGTTAACCCATTTTGAGTTGTTTTCCTTTGGAGAAGCAGATGTAAGAACCTGTGTTGGCAGCCACCCTGGGTATGCTAGGGTGCTTGCTGCTACACATGCCCCCAGAAATCTCATCAGGAAGCCATCATTGGTGTGAGATTGCATGAGCCATAGTACTACACTTCATTGGTACCCTCAATATCCTCTATCCCTCTGATTCAAGGGCTGGAGGGTAGAGAAAAGAACTCCTCCCAAAGTCTCCATTTAAAAAGGGCTCCCAGGACAGTTATCTCTTTGTTTTTCACCCAGCTACAATACTTTGGTTGAGTCTCCATCATGTACTTGCATTGGGCACCTTCCCCTAACTTTTCAACTTCCTTCTATATGTTAACCTTCCCTATTATATTGTAAGCTCCTTGGAGGCAAAGTTTGTCTTTCTTTTTCATATTTGTATTCCCAGCACTTAGCATAGTGCCGGGCATATAGTATGTGCTTAATACATGTTTTTGACTGACTGATGTGATCATACAGTACTTATCTTTATAAAAAGACTGAGGAATTCAGGTCTTGGTAAGACTCATACATAGCATGAAGCACAGCTTTAGGATCTGGTGCCAAATGGAACTCTTGAAGGCTGACACTTTCCCTTCAGCATCTGTCATTGAGAAAGTCTCCCCACAACTTCTTACCTGGGCTATCTCATTGTATAGCAAAGGGAGTGGACACAGGGACAAACCCAGATGAGAGACTGTCACCATTCTATCCTCACATCTTTCTCTCACCTTGACCATGGCACCTCTTTACTGTTACCAAATCATATCACACACCTTCTCACTCTTCCCACATGCCACTAATTCCAAATCTCTACCCTCTCCCTATCCCCCACACTGCAGAAAGGGTAGAAGGGGCCATTTAAAAGGAAGTTACAAAGTAAATTTAAATATAATCAGTATTCCCTAAACTTAAATAACTAAGACATAATCCAAACCCAAAGCAAAACTATCATTTTATAAACACATTGCTCAGACCATTATGAATATAGCAGAAAGTATCTCCCATTGGACCCAATCTAATTGCCATTTGCCATATTTTGGTTGGGTGGGATGATATTAAAAAATATCCATCAACTCAATTTTCTATTCAAGATCATACTCTTAATTATGCAGCTAAACTAATGATTGCAATACCAAGATTCAATTGGAATTTTGAGAATTAATGCTTAAAGCATCTTATAATATAGACTTCTCTTTGTAGCACAATTTCACACACCACTACCTTTAGCCCCCTCCAGGTTCTGTGGTAATATACATTTCTCACTTTCTTAAAGACAGGTTCGAAATCAAATGATTCTATCAATAGATACAGGAAAAGCATATAACAAAATAAACACCCATTCCATATTTAAAACACTAGAAAGTAAAATCAGTGGAGTTTTTCTTAAAATGACAAATACTCTTTATTTAAAACCAAGAGTGAACATTATCTGAAATGGGAATAAACTAGAAACATTTCCAATAAGATCAGGGATGAGGAAAGGATGCCCATTACCACTACAATCATTCAATATTGTACTAGAAATGCTAGCTGTAGCAATAAGACAAGAACAAGTAAATGAAGAATAGGCAATAAGGAAACAAAACCATAACTGTGCAGATGATGATGATATACGTAGAGAACCACAGAGAATAAACTAAAAAACTAGTTGAAATAATGAACAACTTTGTCAAAGTTGCAGGTAGAAAATAAAACCAGATAAATCATCAACAAAATCCAGTAGGTAGAGAAAGAGAAATATTACTTAGAATAGGTGCAAACAGAATAAAATACTTGGAAGTCTACCCACCAAGACATACACATAGTAACCATATGAACATAAGGAGAAAATATTTTTCACACAAATAAAGTCAGATTTAAACAACTGGAGGTATATTCATTGCTCATGGGTAGATCAAGTCAATATAATAAAAATGGTAATTCTACCTAAATCAATTTCCTTCTTCAATAGTGCCATACCAATGAAACTACCCAAGAATTATGTTACAGAGCTAGAAAAAAATAGCAAAATTCTCCTGAAACAAAGGGTAAAGAATATCAAGTGAATCAATGAAAAAAATATAAAAGAAAGTAGTCTAGCAGTAGCAGATTCCAAATTATACTATACAGTGGCAATCATCAAAACAATCTGCTAATGATCACAGTAGTCTACTCTTTGATAAACCCCCCAAATCAAAGATTTAGGGGCAAGAACTAAATATTTGATTTTAAAAAAAACTGCTGGGTAAATTATAAAGTAGTCTGGCAGAAACTAGCTAGAGACCAACATCTCACATAATATATCAAGATAAAGTCAAAATGGTTACAAGATTTAGACATGAAGGGTAACATCATAAGCAAATTAGGGGAGCATGAAAAATTTTACTGTCAGATCTATGGACAAGGGAAGAGTTTATGACCAAAAAAAAGATAGAGAAAATCTCAGGAGGTAAATAGATAATTTTGATTACATGCAGTTAAAAAGGGGTTGCACAAATAAAACCAGTGTAACCAAAATTGTAAAGAAATCAGGAAATATGGGGAAAATGTTACAAGTTTTTCTCATAAAGTTCCCACTTCTCAAATTATATAGGGAACTTTGCCATATTCATAAAAATAAGAGCTATTATTGGACTACCTGAAAGGTATGATCAAAATTATGGTTTAGAAATCATCTTCCAAGAAATTCTCAAGGAAGATTGCCCAGATGTTTTAGAACCATAAGGAAAACAGAGGTTGAAAGAACCCACTGATCACCTCCTGAAAAAGATCCCAAAAAGAAAACTCTTAGGAATATTATGACCAGGTTCTGAAATTCCCAGATCAAGGAGAGAATATTACAAGAAGCTAGGAAGAAACAATTTGAATATTGTGGAAACACAATCAGAATAACACAGGATCTGGCAGCTTCTACACTGAGGGATCAAAGGGCCTGGAATATGATATTTTGGAGGGCAAAGAGTTGGGATTAAAACCAAGAATCACCTACCCAGCAAAACTGAGTATCATCTTTCAGGGAAAAATATGGTCATTCAGTGGAATAGAGGACTTTCAAGCATTCTTGATGAAAAAACAAGAGTTGAATAGAAAATTTGACATTCAGATACAAGAAGCAAGAGAAGCTTGAGAAGGTAAACAGGGAAAAGAAATCATAAGCCACTTATCAAAATTGAATTATTGACATTCCTACATGGTAAAACAATAATTGTAACTGATGAAACTTTTCTCAGTATGAAAATAGTTGAAGAAAAAAAAATATATGTCTATATCAGAAGATATATGGGCATATGAATACATATGTGAATGTGTGTATATATGTTTACAGGTATACATAGATAGAGGGCATAGGACCAATTTAATAGGAAGGGATGATACTTAAAAGGTGAAATTAAGAGGTGAGAGATGTATATAATGAGAGGAGATGGAGAGAGACAGAATGGGGTAAACTAACTCATTTAGAAGAAGCAAGGGAAAATGGTTACAATGGAGGGGAAGAATAGGAAGGCAAAAGGGAATGGGTCAGCCTTATTCTCATTAAATTTGGCTCAGGGAGGGAATGAAATACACATTAAATAGGGAATCTCACCCTACAGGAGAGTAGGGGGGAAGGGTATGAGAGGGGGAATGATTGAAGGGAGGGCAGGCTGCGGGGGGGGAGGGAAGTTGGAAGCACCCACTTTTGAAAAGGGACGGGATCAAAGTAGAGAATAGAAGAAGTGGGAGATGGGATAGGAGGGAGGGAAATATAGTCAGTCTTTTACAATATATCTACTATGTTAATGTTTTGCATTAGCTTCACATGTACAACCTATACTCAACTACTTATCTTCCCAGTAAGGGTGGTTGAGAAGGGAGGAAGGGAATGAATCTGGAATTCAAAATTTTAAAATCAAATGTTTAAAGTTTTATATATATCACATATATACATATATATATATATATATATACTATTATTAATACTATTTTACATGTAATTGGGAAGGAGGTATGGTAGAACATATGGGAGAGAGCAGATTGGAGGAGGGGATATCCTGTGGGATTGCTATTTGGGGTTGTGGGTAAGGAAAAAACGGGGAGAAAATTTGTAATTCAAAATCTGGTGGAAATGAATGGTGTAAATCAGAAGTTAATAAAGCATTTGAAAAATTAAAAAATGCTTGAAATCACTAATAATTAGAAATCACTAAATAATTAGAAAATGCACATTAAGATAACTCTGAGGTGCCACCTTACAACTATGAGATTGGCTAACACTAGAGAAAAGAAAAATGATAATGCTGAAAGAGATTTCAGTAAATAGGGAACTAATGCACTGCTGGTGAAAGGTAGTAACTAATCCAATCATTCTGGAGAATACTTTGGAACTGTGCCCAAAGAGTTAAAAAACTGTGCATCTTCTTTGACCCAGTAATACCAGTACTAAATCTGTATCCCAAAAACATCAAAGAAAAAGGGAAAGATCCCATATGTACAAAAATATTTGTAGCAACTCTTTCTGTGGAATTGGAATTTGAGGGGACTACCATCAATTGGGGAATGACTGAAAAATTTGTGGTATATTATTGTGATAGAAAACTATTCTAAAGGGTATGGTTTCAGAAAAAATGGAAAACTTATATGAACAGATGCCAAGTGAATAAAACCAGGGGAACATTGTACACAGTAACAGCAATATTGTACCAGTAATCAACTGTGAAAGACAGCTACTTTGATCAATATGATGATCCATGACAATTCTGAAGGACTCATGAGGAAAACTGCCATTCACTTCCAGAAAAAGAGCTAATTAACTCCAATTGTATTTTTTTCATTCTTTTTTCTTGATTTTTTTTACAACATGTATGGAAATACTTTTTGCATGATTTCACATGTAAAATGGATATCATATTGCTTGCCTTTTCAATGAGTGGCGAAGGAACTAAAATCGAGAACCCAAAATAAAAAAAGAATATTAAAAATAAATAAGTGAACAAGCACACACAAAAAAGTTCAAAGGAAACACAAGAATAATACATTGCCTTTCACACACGTGATGGGAGGCAGCACCATGTCACCATGCTTCTAAAGTTAGAGAACCTGAGTTCAAATCCCTCCTCTAGCACTTACTGTGTGACCTTGGGCAAGTCACTTAACTTCCCTACAACTTGATTTCTTTTCCTATTAAATAAGAGGGATGGAAAAGGACATTAGAGCAGATGGCCTCTTAGGTCCTATCCAGGACTAGATTTGTGATATGAATTAGACTAATAGCTATTCGACTCATTTCCTGAATCCCAGAGACAGAATATTATAGTAGAAAACAGATTATAATGCCTTTCTTCCCCTCAGAAGATCCAAGTTCAAATTCCAACTCATCAGTTTCTATCTGTATGACCTCCAGGACTCATATCTCCCTATGCCTCATTTTCCTTCATTCTAAAATGTGATTAGAATAAATGATGATCAAAGAACCTTCTCACTCTAAATCTTAAGATATTCTTCTCTGATCCCTTCAGCAATAACCTGAAGGAGTTCAAAATAGCTATCAAGCCATCCTGAGGTCCTGAGAATCAAGTGAAAGCTACTGAGCTCTACAACTCAGTCTCCCAGTGCTACCATAGCATGTGGATAACTCCCGTGATGTAGAGAAATTTGAGACCAATTTAATCCAACAAGAGAAAAAGGATGGAAAGGCCTGGAAATAACCTGACCTCCTTAAAAGGCTCAGGACCAAGCCAATCTATTAATGGAATCTATAAATTTCAGGATTCAAATGAAACTGAACTGAATTCATAAATAGAACAAATCAAGAAGTCACTTGATTTACTACAATCAACAGGCTGCTGAAACTTATAATTCCTTATAGAAGCAGTCCATCTTAAAAGGTTTGGGTGTTTTTACCTTGCTGTAAAATTTAACCACAAGAGGCAAAAAAACCCAACTGTCATGTTATACAAGCTGGCAATATGGCAATTACAAGAGCATATGGCAATCTACTACACCACATCCCCCTACGATGAAGCCAGGAGGATATTATACAATGCTTTGCTGAGAAAATTCCAAATGGAAAAATTTGTAAGGCATCAAAAGTTACTTTGTCTTCTATTTAATTGGCCCAGAGAATATTTGATAAGAAAACCATATTGTGACTGCTGTGTTTGAAATATGCTGTGTATTTTCATTTAAAAAAAATGAATTGCAAAACTGACAATAGGCTCAAAAAATGGTAAGCTATTTTCTTATGCTATAGTCCTAGTATACGCATTGTCTCTACCGCCCTCCGCCCTCATAAAGACATAAAGAGATCAGTTTTATAAACAGTTCTTTCCTTTTTTCTTTCTTATATATACTTTTAGCTGTTAGCCACAGGAATTAATTTCATTTGGTTGTGGTATTTATGGTTCACTGAATACACTGCAGAAGCCCTTGGGTAAGAAACATGTTTCCAATCAATTTTAAAAACAAAATAAATATTTCCATAAGTAACATCCCCCCCCAATACCATTTTTAACCCATAAATACATCTACTGGCATATTAATCAATACTGGTATTTGAAAGGAGATTATTTATTATTATTTAGTCATGCCCCACTCTTTATGACCCCATTTGAGGTGTTCTTTGCAGAGACACTGGAATGGTTTGCCATTTCCTTCTCTAGCTCACTTTACTGAAAAAGTGAGGCAAAGAGGGTAAAGTGACTTGTCCAGGGTCACACACCTATTAAGTGTGTGAAGCCAGATTTGAACTCATGAAGATGAGTCATCCTGACTCCAAGCCCCGCTTCTATCCACAGCACCACCTAGCCACCCAGGTCATTTATAGCAACAAACTAACCCTAAACATACTCAACCCAATAGCAGTCAAAAAAGGAAAACCACAGTTAAGTCATGTACACAGGCGATTAAAAGGGTAACTGTATCTTCACCTTCTTTGTCCTTCCTTGATTCACTTTAGTCAATATTTAATAAGCACGGCCCTGTGCTGGATACTGGGGATTACGATTACACACATGAAGTAGTTTCTTCCTCTGGCCTTGGAGATTCCCTCAGCGCAGAGGGCCTTCTCTTCCTGGGCACCTTCATTTTGGGGATGGGCTGATCGCGTTTGGTCCCTTCCTGGCCACGTTTCTGATTCTTTGCACTTCACCACCAGGCATTGCCATGAACACATTCTCCTTTCTCCCCCCATCCTTTTTCAGCTCCCTTTGTTTTTTTTTTCCCTCATTTAAATCAGGGATGGTTTTTCTTTTCATTTGTATTTGCGTTCCAGTGCTTAGCACTGTGTCTGGTACATTATAAACACTTTAAAATGTCTGTTGCCTACCTGCCTGTCCAGGGAATTTTAAATCCTACCAACCAATATGAGAACCATGTTCTTGAGTCAGAGAGAATCTCAGTCTAAAAGAGCAGCTTAGCATTCTCAAACAATAGGGAGAAAAGGTAGCTGATCTACGGGACACAATATGCCCCAAAATACAGACACAATCCACATTCAAAGATTGGCAGACTGAATGTGTAGAATCAGCCAATTTGGAAGTTGTCAGATTCATACTTCACCAAGATGCCTTGACTTTGCTTCTGTGGAAGAACTCTGTTTCTTTACCTTGCCCTCCCCTGGTGTTCCGTAATACCACCTGATTCACCCAAGATTTCTTTCATGATAAATACAGGGTGTCCCAAAAGTCTTAGTGCACTGCAAGCTACTAAAAGCCAGATAGTAATTTTAAGCTATTAAAGCTTAACACTTTTCTTTTAAGCTTTAATAGCTTAAAACAGTGCTAAGACTTTTAGGATACCCTGTATTTATCAAGCACTTACTAGCAAGAATAATTGACATAGAGTGGTTTTAAGTTTGCAAAAATGCTTTAGATACAATCATCTCATTTGAACCTCACAAAAGCCCTGTGAGGTAGTAACTAACAGAATAATTATCTGTGTTTCAGACATGAGGAAACTGAGATGCATCGAGGTTAAATGACATCCATAATCACACAGACAGTAAGCATCAGACTAACTTGAGAGAAGTGAGATTTAAACCCTGCTTTTCCTGACTCCAAGGACAGCTCTTGAACTCACTACAAAATACCACCTCTCATGCCCAACATGATGCTAAGTACTGTGGGACACATAAAAGGACCGGAGGACATATGAGCTGCCCTTAAATGAGATTTAGATTCATGAAACAGAGAGCAGTTACTGACACCAGATAACCTAGTGATAAATTGTCTGTATAAGGCGTGTCTCTTTCTCACTCTGAGCTATCTTGTAGTTGAGAGTATGTGGTGAGTGTAACAGGGGCCTGAGCAGTGAGTCAGTCTTCAACAGGATGTGCAGTGTTCACAGTTTACTCAATCTCCACATAAATAATGCAACATGAATAGATATTCTGTAATAGCTTGCTAGTTGCATTGTGAGTAGGAACCTCTTTGATTGGTTGTGGATTGAGGGGAAATTCAAAAGACATTAGTCATCCAGAGCTTGTCCTTTCTCTTGGTTTAACTTCTTTCTATGTGGCAGTGCTCCAGTGAGAGAAGAAAAATAATCTTTTGAGAGATGAGGCCTTCAGTCTACCAGGAGGTCCAGGAGCAGAGTACATGCTAAAGTTTGTAGCCAACAAGACCAGTAGCTGAGAGAAGTAATCATCCAGCAGGAATGCCACATTTGGAAGTGGATTTAATGGGTCCAATTCTACATAGAAACTCCATTAAGTCTGAGGTCACTCTTCCTAGAGATCAAGGCGAGATAGAAAGGGGTATGCCTCAAAGGTATTGGGTAAAAATACTTGTACTTCTGTTGTAGTAATGGCCCTCTGTAAACACTGATATTAATTGGTTAAATGGATCTGGGGTGGCAGCTGACAGTGGGTTAAGGGGAAATCACACCAGAATGTGGATTCAGACTTATGGTATGAGAGACACCCCAACCCCTCAAGGGTTCCTTTAGAATCCTGAAAGGGAGATGTAGCTAGTCTTACTCTGGGAAAGTGAGAGCAAAGTACTACCGTGTTTCCCCGATAATAAGACCTATCCTGAAAATAAGCCCTCCCCTTACTGTGTAAGATTCCTCTAAAATAAGCCCTCCCCCGAAAATAAGCCCTATTGAGCTACATTACGGTACCCTCTGTATGCACTGCCCCCCCCGTGAAACGCATGCCACGCTCCGAGCTGCATCCAATCAGAGCTGCAGCAGTGAGCGCATCATCCTGTTCTTCCCCAGTGATTTGCTTATTGAATAAAGGTACATTTTTTTGTTCACATTTACCTGTTTATTAAAATTGCTGTCAATGTTCATTAAAATAAGCCCTCCCCTGAAAATAAGCCCTCTGGTGTTTTTCTGTCCAAAAAAATTAATAAGACAGTGTCTTATTATTGGGGAAACACGGTAGCCACATATGATCAGAGCAATAAGTATTGTAGGAATTCAGAAAACATCAACATAGGTAAGAATCACTGAGAAATCTTTTGTGGAGAAGGAGGGCCAAAAGAGGTGATATAAGAAGGCAAGAAGGCATTCCAAGCCTGTCCAACAACACAGATAGAGTCATAGAAGCAAGGATGAGCAAGGAAGCTATGTGTGGATATGAAGGATGGCAAGAGACTAACTTGATTTACTATAGTATTTTATGCTACTTTGATGAGCTCCACAAAGGAAAATGTAAATGTCTTTTAGTGCATAGAGAATAATGGGAAGAATATTGCTCCATCCTCTGAATGCTGTCACTCAAGTTAAAAATAATGTCTTCAGGCAAACCATTTCCTAAGTCATCTGGAGAAGAGGATTTCTATACTGTCTTCTGGGCAGGTTTACTACAGATAATAGAAAGATATTGAGATTGGAATCCTCCCCATATAGATAGTGCTTTTACATTATAAGAACTTCCACATGTATGATCTCATTTAGCCTGACATTTAGCCTGGAATGATTGGATTGGGGAGTGTATGTCCCTTCTTTCTTAACGTTTCTTTTTTCCCCTCTCTTTTTTGTTTAGCTGTTTGGGCCCACATTTGGTAGTCAGACCAAATTTGAATTTTCACAATTTTAATCGTGAAGTTCCTCTACTGTCTCCCGAACAATGTTTCTGTAATTTTTCTGAGCCAGGGACTTTGGCATAACAAATCTATAGAAAATATGTCATCCACATTAATCTTGAAGAGATATTTTCCCAGTGTCAAATAATCACAACTCAACTGAATTCATTTCCCTTCTCCGGGTTTGGATTGAATTTGAGCTGACTTTAAACTCAGAAAAGAATCTCTGTGTTTTCATGCATTCATAGACCATGATTTCCAACATGTGTAGTGAGTGTTAGGTATAGGACTAGGTCCCAGAATCAGACAGAGGAAGAGAACTGCAAAGCATTTCAAGGTTTATTTTTAATTATCTAATAATATAAAATTACATGGGTTGCTTTTGGTTATGGCAATAATTGTATTACAATACGTACAGCTAAGAACATCTCCATCTTGTTAAGGAAATTGAATGTTGCCCTCCACAAAAGCCTTGGAAATATTAGGAAATGATGTGTGCCAAATATAAATTTTTAAAGTCCCCAATTGCTCTTTAGTTTTTAAGGCTGTAATAGCTACTCTTGGCAAACCAAAGTCTAGTTTAAGTGAGGCTAACTACGCCATGTAGATTCAATGTATCTTTCTGTGATGATGGTATGTATATCTGTCAGAGACCAATAATGCCTGGGATTTAAGTAAGGTTTTGTCTCCAAATACCTCTAAATGCTTTGACACACACTCAGTTCTGTTTTATCCCCCCAGTTCTCCTAGAAAGTAGCTCATGAATTATTTCAATGTACTTGGTGGGATTTCTAAAACAAGACTAGTGGTACCTCCTCTCTCCTAAGAAAAGCTTCATTTGCCCCTTTGTTTGTTTAGCTCTGCCAAAGCATTTGTCATCCAGAGCCTGCCCCTTCTTCTAATTTAACTCCTTCTTACATGGTGGAGCTCCAATGAAAGAAGAGAGATAATGCTATAAGGGGAGAGGGCTTGAGTTTTCCCCATCAAGGATGATATGTAGCTTGTGAACATCATCTTAAGGCTCCCTGCCAACCTAGCAAGTGAACGTTTCTGGGTTAAATCTTATTCCTGCAGATACTATTCCGATGAAAATATCTAATTCTTAAAAAACAGCATGGGACTATGGAAAGACCACTAGTAAGCGGAAAAATAATGCTAGCATGAGATTCAGAGAACTCTAATTCTACAAGTGTGACATTGGCCAAGTCACAGTACATACCTACGTATTCTGAATATTCATATGATTACACCTTTTCACAGTTTTATTCTACCTTGAATAGTCCTTTTCTTTCTCTACTCAATTCTAGATATGTAGAATAAATGCAACATTATTTATCTCAGAGTAATTCCCCCTAGCAGTCTGTAGCTGTCATGAATAGCAATACTGAATCTCTGTAGGTTTGGTAAAGGTCACTGAAGGGATGTTAATTTAATTTACACCTAGGTAGTTGATTACTTCAAAGAAGTGATCACTGTATATACCCTTCAGTGTTTTTATGAAGGCTGCATTTACCCATAAACTATGGACAGCAGGCAAGGTGTATCAAAGATCTCATTGCAAGAAAACAAAGTTGATCCCATAGGTGTCCATGAGAATCTGTATGACTAGAATATGGCTCTGGAAATATTATGAAAATATATTCAGAAGGAACAGGATAGGTTAAGCAGTGGCTTCCACACTTTCTTTATTGTTGTCTACTTCTACAAAAATTTCCACATACTGACTTCATAAAAACAATTTATATAAATAATTTTATTTATTTTTTATTCAAATGAAATTAAGAACTTATTGAGATAATAGTTGTAAAATGCTTAGCAGAGGGCCTGGGACATAGCAGGCACTTAATAAATGCTTGTTCTCTTTCTTTATAATACAAAAACCTTAAATGTAAAACTTAAAAGTCAACATTCACAAATATCTATTTATTGATAAATTATTTTGCCTTTTTGGTATTTTTTAATTTAATAAATAATAAATCTTAATAATGTTATTGATGTCATGGGTTGGTTTTATGTTTTAGTACAGTTTCTCAAAATGTATCGCTGATGAACTTCTCTATTTCAGTTATCAAGAGAGATTAATATTTTATCTCTTCGACAGTTACAATTTTCCAGCCTATTTCACAAAGTAGTAAAATCTTTCACTTCATTCAATAAACCAGAAAACTCAACCAAAATTTAATAAAATTTTCAGGTTCGCATATATGTTTTAATATATTATCACAAGATAAATATATTAACTATTCTCATTCAAATGGATCAGACTGATTCATGGCAAATAGATTCCTTATCCATTTCTATTTTTAAATATATTGGTCTTTCAAATGAATTGAGAATTGTTTCTGCAGACTGCCCGATTAACTGATTAATAAAGCATTCTTAAGTTTTTTTTACTTCACTTGTAGGACAAGCATTTTTTAAGTTGGAAAAGTCAAGTCAGCAGGCATTTATTAAACACTCATTATGTGTCCTACCTCTTGCTAAGAGCCAAGAATACAAATACAAGCAGAAAGACAAACAATCCCTTGCCCTCAAGAAGCTTCCATTCTACTCAGGAAAAACAACACACAGTGGCTACCCACTGTCAGTACATAGTAAATAAAGTATGGAGTCATTTAAATTATTACTTAGTAAAGATATTTATACACCCTCTGACTTTTTCATAAATGCTATTGTTTTATCTCTAGTCTAAAAAATCAACAAATATTTATTAAGTACCTACCATATGACAGGGACTCTGCTAAGTGTTGAGTATACAAGAAAAGGCAAAAGACAGTCCCCAATCTGAAGGAGGAGACAATATGCAAACAAAAATATATAAGGCAAACTATGTACAGGAAATAATTAGCAGAGGGAAGGTACTAGAATTGGGAAAGACTTATAGTAAAAGATAGGATTTTAATTGATACTAAAAGGAAGCCATGGAATTCATTTGGCAGAATTGAGAAGGGCAAGCATTTCAGACATGGCAGATGGCCAGAAAAAATACAAGGAGTAGGGCAGTAGGTGGCACAGTGAATAGAGCACTGGCCCTGACGTCAGGAGGACTTGAGTTCAAATCTGACTTCAGACACTTGACATTAGACTAGCTGTGTGACCTTGGGCAAGTCACTTAACCCCAATTGCTTTGCCTTCCTTCCTCCAAAAAAAATTACTAGGAGCAGAGAGTTGGAGGGTCTTGTTCATGGAACAGTCAAGGGTCCAGTGTCACTAGATCAGAGTGCCTGGCAGGGAGTAAGGCACCAGAAGACTGGAAAAGTAGGAGAGGGCTAGCCCTTCTTATGAAGGGTTTTGAATGCCAAACAGAGCATTTTGTATTTGATCACGGAGGCAATAAGGAGCAACTGGAGTTTATTGGGTTTTATTGAGTAAGTATTTCTATTTTGCCTGAGAATTGTACCTTTAATGATACCATGGTTTCGCTCATTTTATTGTTACTTCAAAACACATGTAGTGGTGGTACCACTGTCCGGGAAAGAAGGTGCAGAGTCAAAAGGGCAGTTGAGTCCATTAATGGATGACCTCTCTGAGCATCTCACAGACCTAGAATCAAAGCCATGAATCATCTATTTTATCTAATAAACAAAGCGGCAGAATTTGTAGTGATTAGCAAAAGGCTCATTATTTTCAGAATAAGAGACTAGATAACATAAGGATATGAGGAAGGGACATCACAGAAAGATTTTCTGCTTTGGGTAGGAAGTTAAATAAATAACCTATGGGATCCATTTCACCTCTGAGAATTCATGATTCTAAGTATAAGTTAAGCACATTCATAGGAGAGTAAACTGAGAAATCTGAACTAGAAATCAAATTATTTGCTGCTCTTAAATTTTGACAACAATGGCCAATTGGATTCTGGTTTTTAAAATCTTGTACAAAGTTAAAGGGCTCTCTCCTTTGTCTCCACCTATGATTCTTAAGGTTGTATTATTTTGATTCATCACTTAAAAAAAAAACCCCAGCAGATTAAAGTAGCTTCTATAGAGAAAAGAGAACAAACCATTTAAAAAGAATCTTTAAAGGTACAACTAATGTAGCAGAAGCAATGTAATGTTATGTACAATTTGCTCAAAGTTGCATCCAGTTAAGATGGCAGCCTAAAAGGTTCAGGGGATTCTTAACCTGAGATATGTGAATTTGTTTTGGTTTTAATATTTTGATCATTGTATGTTAGTATAATCAGTTTCCTTTGTAATACTGACTTCTTTACATTTAAAAATAGAAACATAAAATATACTCAGTATTATGTTTTAATTATTTTTAAATTTATTATTATTATTATTGCTTTTCAGAGGAGGGGAAGGCACAGCAATTGGGGTTAGGTGACTTGCCCAAGGTCACATGGCTAGTGTCTGAGATCAGATTTGAACTCAGGTCCTCCTGACTCCATATACTCAGTATTAAAAAGGAAACTGATTATATTAATATACAATGATCAAAATATTAAAACAAAAACATAGAAGCCAAAGGAATGCTTCAGGACCCAAGTCTTGAAATAATAGACCTTTAGTAGTTAACTGCACAAGGAAATCAACAATCCCATTAGGTGACTAGATTCAGGGGAAGCCCCAGGAGGCAGAAAGAAGCTCCACACTGCTCTCTAAACTAAGTTCAGCTCCTCAGCCCAGGCCACAAGATGACTCCAGACCAAGACTGTAGAATAAGACAGGCCCCAAACCCAGACAACCTCCTACCCAAGTTATAGTAGCTTCTGGTCTGTAACAGAGCTAGACTTAGCCCTACTGGTAGAACAATATCTTACTCCTGTTGTACTAAGGGAAACAGGGCCTGAACCTAATGGCCTAATGAAATAGTATAGGAATGGGCATATCTTGGCCCTGGGACAAAGTCCTAATCCAAGAACTAATCCAAGAACTGTAGGAATGAGCAAAAACAAAGGAGAGGATTGAGGAAGGAAGAAATATCCTGATGAAATAATTCTGAAATAATCACAATTAGAACAAAAGGAAGGAAAGAAGGAAGGAAGGAAGGAAGGAAGGAAGGAAGGAAGGAAGGAAGGAA